>NC_045147.1:3995333-4340333 GCF_008831285.2 Nymphaea colorata | reverse complement strand
AACAAATTCTGAAGTACCTTTACCACAAAAGATAATACATCTTATAGATGACATGCATAAACTTGTACTAAAAAAATAACGAAACATATTCAGATACAATGATGCTCATATAACAATGTGATTCAAAAAACATGGCCAACTTCAAGCAGCCGCCTTGAGTTTCTTTCCAATGCCAGTAATGTACTTGCCCTAGTGGAAAACCCTGTTCTAGTTTCAGCTCAATTGGCAATCTAGAACCATCACCAGCATAGGTGCTTGTACCATAAGGACTGCTGCCTTTGATATGCTCCATCACAAAAATTTTCACTCCAAAAGTGTATCCCAAAGACACATATACCATTCCATGATTAACCTGTCAATTTGCATAAATGAAATTAAAACTAGATAAACAAATAAGTTACAAGTGCAACATCTTCATATTCTAAAAGTCAATGAAATAATATGATCATATAAGTAAGTGAGGCATTCCCATATGCCAAGAAGATGAAAAAACAAAAAATGCTCATCCTTGAGCATTGCAGACAAATGATAAACAAATGATACAAGTCAGACTTCAATAGATGATGGATGCCAGATAAACATATGATAAATGTTAGGCTTCTTTAGATGAAAGCCAATATGTTTAACCAAGACACTTTATCAAGTAAAAGCACAAGCAATGACATATTTAAAAGTCTTAAGCATAAAGTACGAAAAAAGTATGTGGTACATTGCAAACAGAAGGATGTAATTGGGTTACAATTAGTGATAATCACATTCTTTTCATAGATTCTTCAATCAGCAATACATGCAGAGTGAAAAAAGGAGATGGTGATGCTGTCACAACCAAAGCCAACCAACCTAAAGTAGCACCCTATGGAATTAGGACTTGCAAGATATTGGTGGAAGATTTCTCAAATATACTGAGATTATTGATGCATATATTCACCCAATTGAGAAGAGGAGAAGCATCTGCTTGGGGTTCGTAGGCTTGATGATCATTTGAAGAGCGAAAGATGACCATGACTATGGTCTCCTGATCTTAACAATTAATCACCAAAATTGATGCTTCTAATGCCGAATGGAAGTGGTGTTTACATTGCGCAGGTATCACATGTTGCTTATGTACTTGGACATGAGATTTTCCATCCACAAAAATGTCACCAAACTTGAGATTTTCACCTCACATACAACAAGAAGTGTATATATATATATCATATCAGAATTGAAAAAAGTTGAGTGATAATCTGCATTTTGCGCGAACTATAAACTGCTTAATTGGAATGTCTTATATAATCGAGAACTATCTGAATAAGCACATGAGGTTTGGTCTACTTCAGAAAGATTTGGATCAAAGTTCATATTCAAGAGTGACGCTACTTAGTTTTCAAGCTACATAGGAACAAATGTTGATGCAAAAAATTAAAATCTAGAGACCACGAATTAACATTAGTAAAGCCCAACAGAGGGTCTTCGCTTTGTTGTAAACCTGATCCTTGCTTACTCGTATTAAATGAGAATGGGTAGCATAGAAGCAACGGAAACAGCTAAGAAGAAGAAACTGTACACCTTTTCCGGAAGGGAAGAAAAAGGACACACGATGGACTCCCATCTGAAAAACACCAAGCTGCATGCTCTTTGTTGCTCAATCATAAATGGAGTCGAGAGAGAGATGCCTCGATCGAATAATTAATTAATAAACAACCAAAGGAAACACAAGAACAGAGTTCACTTCATTCATCCTTGCTGACAAGCCCAGCAGCTTGCTAACATGCTTCCTTCCCCTAGTTAGAGATGCCGATAGATCATATTTGAATGAGATGTATATTTAACGCATCATACCCCTTTTTTACCTATCTATATATACATATTCAAATTTAGATTCAAATTCCGAGAAAAAAATTCTATACTATATCCACATTTGAAAATTGAATTTTAAATTAATATCCCAAATCTGAATCCAACTTACATTATAGACCTTGTGTATAATTAAGATATTTATTGAAAACTATATCCAATTCCAATCCAAATCCCATCAATATTTACTCTTAATCCAATTAAAAGTCATTTAATTTGATCCAAAAATTCTTAATTGGATATCAAATTCTTTTCCGTATCAACTTTTTTATGCAATTCGATCGATAATGAATCTGAAATGGATTTACAACATTCCTACCCCTACTGATTCTTTGCAATCATCCACATCCCATATCGACACGCTAACAAACAGGCACAGGTAGGACGACACAGTTGGACACAATTTAAAAAAAAAAGACATTATTTTTTGCATTTTTCTTATTAATTTTAAATTTTGCATATTAATTATATAAAATATATTGTCACCTATTTTCCATTTTTCTTACGTGCGTTGTATTAATTTTACATATTTTTTTTATACACATTTATATACACATATACTTCCTTTACTGTATTCTTGTACCTTTAAATTTTAAATTTGCGGTGTCCGTAGCTGCTCAACACTTATCCGTGTGACTTAGATCCAAATGTCCCCACAGCGGAGCTAAACCCGTTTTCGAGCGTGTATCGAAACACGAACTATCCCTTCGCTGCCTCCCAAAAAATTGACGCGGGAAAACAACTGAAAGAAGATAACAGCCTCAGGAAAGATGAGGGTCGTTCTTGAAATTTTAGAGATAGGTATAAATAAGCCTTTCCCGCCTCCCCCATTTATTTTTTTGGGCTTCTTTCTCTCTCCTATCGTGAGCTTTCTCATAGGGTTTTCAGGTTTCGAACGGCCACCTCCGGCCTCCCCTGACGGCTGGCCGCACGCCGGAGCGGCGAACCAGGAGTGGAGGTGCCGAAAACCGTTGGGGGGTTTTATCATACTTTTTTCACACCTTTTCGAGTCCCTTTGTTCTTTGATCGCGCCCCTTTTCTTCTTATTAGATCCTTCAAGGGTGCAGGGCCAAACATTGGCTAGTTTCTGATTTGATCTGTTCGTTTTCTATTTTGTCTTGGGAACGAAGGTTTTTTCCGAGTTCAGAAGCAGCGGTGAACAAAAATGTGTTCAGAGGAACTGGATGGAAAAAGCAACAGAAGGTGTCTTTTGCTTTTTTTTTTTTTTCTATTATTCTTTTCGCGAGCAGAAACAATATCCGCCTCAAAGACAACTTAATGCCTCATTTCGTTGACATGTAGCAAATGCACTTGAACCTCAAGAAGGAAAAAAGCATGTGCAGAAGAGAAACATTGGTAAGGCAACTGACGGCAAAGAATAAGATAAAGCTCCTTTGAGGTCTGTGAACGTAAACAGACGAGGCAGGGAACACAAAGAATCAAAGATTTCCGGTTTGTTTTTTTTTTCCTAACTTCCTGGGATTCTTGAAAACACCTGTGGCCAAAATTGGGTTGGGTTTTGTTGTAACTTTCATTTCTATCTCCCTCTCTCTCTTTTCTTGACAGATAAACAGAAAGGTAAAAAGAAATTGACTTTCAAGTTTTGAATTGATCTACTGGTTCAGGTGTTCCGGACATAAAAGAAAGAGAGGGGTTGCCCCAAGGAAACAAGAGGCTCCGACAGTCTAAACAGGTAGCAGAGAAACGGAAGCAATCGGTAGCAAAGACAGAAGCAAAAACAGGTTTTTTTTTTTTTTTATCAACTTGAGGAGCTTATTATGTATTGAAAGCACAATTCTCATATTGTTAAGCCATTGCATCGGTGGCAATTAGCAAAAAGAGAGATCTCTTGTGAGATCATATCCCGCATGGGACGACGAAGTGGATGGATATCTGCAGTATCTTCCTTAAGTAGCAGTTTTTAACGTTCCATGTACAGAAGGAACATGGACATCCTGTTCTGCATATCACTGTCTTGTCCCAGTGGGCAGCGAATGAATCTGTCTGCATTTAGATGAAATCAGAAATCCAGAAAAGTATCTGATCTGTCTGCCATTTACAATGGCAGGACAATGGCACTGCAGAAATTCAAATGAAAAAATGAAAGAAAAATAAGAAAAGGCATTCCATCAAACAAGTTCCTGCCGTTAAAGTTGGTTGTTACTCAAACAACTTATGAATAACCATTTCAACAAATAGTTTATGATCTAACTAACATCCCACATCTCCCCAACATCTTGAAGGCTTTCATGCTCAGAGAAATATACCCAACTTGAAGCCACAGTATTATGGAGACAGCAACTATGCGAGTTATTCCATTGAAAACACTTGGGCAGCACATGGGATACCCAACTATGCGAGTTATTCCATTGAACACTTGGGCAGCACATGGGATACCCAACTATGACACATATGCCACCATCAACACATACAGATGCAACTATGCAAGACATAGACCCCAGCTTTAACACTTGCTTATCACAGCATTTCACATATACAGCCATCAACCTGTTGGATGCATATAGCTGCAGGAAATATACCCCAGCTTCAACACCAAACGAATCTGCACTACCAATGCTAAAGCCAGCAACCACACAATCTTGCTCGGGACATCAACGAAGCTGAAGATGATCGATGAAGCTGAATTCTCCCAGGATGTTGATGAAGTTGAACTTGTATTGCAGATGACCGAGCTTTGTGTACATGGTGATGATCATGGCGAAGCATTTTCAGGGAGAGCCTAAGGGCATATGAAAGGGTTTCACACTGTTCCACCATTGCTGTTTCATGTAAAAAAAAAATGCAAAATATGAAACGTACTTGTACCAAAGCCCTTGCGTTTGTTCCATTCTGCCAGTTCTGTGTTCGATGTTTGCATTAATTTGAATTACATGGATTGTGTTTGTCCATTCTAGCTGCCGGAACAGTGGTTCGAATGACCTTTAAGTAATATCATACAATTCATAATTGGATTCCACATGCACAGTAAAGTATATATATATATATATATACTTTATGAGGAATTGAAGTTAGCTTGGCTGCCAGATGTTATCTTGGTTAAAGTTTTAAAATTTTTTGTTGAATTTTTAGCTATAGACACACACACACACACACACACACACACACATATATAAGAGAATTCTATCCTGCCGTGTGCTGGATGCTAAGTCACATGGGTACGGGTACAGTTTGGGTACGGGTACGACAGGGGCGAAGCCATAATTTTTTTTAGGGGCGAGCCAAACGGTCCAACGAACTTATCCGGGTAGGGCCAAACTAAATTAGAATCTAAAAAATACACACAACTAAATTTTTTTAATGTAATTTTTTTTTTAGTTAGTTGGGGTGGGGCCATGGCCTAGGGGTACGGGTATGGACACAATAACTTTAAAGAATGTGGGTACAGGGTTACTGCAGGATATATTTATGTAATATGTAGATATGCAAAATAACACAAAAAAATCAAAATGAAAGCAACATTTTAATGAACAAGTGATATAAATAAAAACATTATATGTTAATGGACAATAACTCTAAGAATAGAATGAAAAGTAAGGTGGAAAAAATTAAATCAAAGTAAAATTAAATAGTTTGGATCTAAAGGTACCCAAGTGTGTCCAAGTAGCCATTTTGGGTACGGCCGTACGGGTACGGCGACACGAGTACGTGGACCTTATTGAAGTACTCATATGACTTAGGCTGGATGTTGTCAGATAGCTAAAAACTAAAAAACCATCGTTAAAAGCACCATATATATGATAGAATTCTATCCTGCTGTGTGCCGGATGTTGTCGGATAGCAAAAAATTAAAAATCCATCGTTAACAGCAATGTTATCCGTATCGTACGATACGGACGCGTATCGTACGATACATATCGTATAGGACAAGAAGACCTCTACGATACATCGTTTAAAGACGATACGTGTCCGTATCGTACGCGTTTCGCACGATACATGCGATACGGTAGTCGTATCGCACGATACGTGCGATACACCCCCGTATCGCACGATACGGGGGAAAAATTAAAAAGGGGCCCGACGGCCCCTTTTTTACGCCTTGTTTTAGAACAGACGCTCCTCTTTCTCTCTTTTCTTGTTTGTAAACGCTACAAGAGACGTGGGAGGGAGAGATTTTCTCCATTTGCATCAAGTTTTGCCAATGAAGAAGCTTTCTTTCTCGTTGTGGGGAGTCTAGGGACGGTGGGAAAACTATGTCAATATGTTTTGAGTTTTGACTTCTGAACTTATGAATTGTGATGTAATTGATACTCTTAGCCTCTTAGGTTGCTTAGTGTGTTATTTTGATTTTTTGAATGTTTGATTTCTTATTTTGGAATGTCTTGTTCATATGCATACTTCATAGTTCATACTTCATATACATGAATGATGAATGTTCCTTTAAATACATTTTTCTTGAATTTTTCTGATTTTTACTAGTTTTTTCGGATTTTTTTTAGATTTTTTCTGAGTTTTTCTATTTTTTATAAATTTTTAACATTTTTTATAAATTAAAAAATTAATTTTACGATACGTTACGATACATTTACGATACGTTACGATACGGCGTATAGGTCGGCCCGACCGATACCCGATACGATACGGTAGTGATAACATTGGTTAACAGGACCATAAATTTTTGCTACGCCATAAACCGTCACTAATGCTCATGTGACGCTCGTTTTTTAGTGACATTTTTTAATTTTTAGCCATCCGATACATGACAGCATAAAACCCTATATATATGTATACTTTGCCACAAAAACCATCCACTGTCATTACAATTTGATGAATACTATCTATATCAGTGTTATTAAATTGGTTTCTGAACTGAATCCCATTTAAACAAATTGAAATATACACAAAAATTAATTGAAAATACCAATTTTCAAGATTATTAAAAAATTAGTCAAAACTTGACATATGGCACCTCTAAATCATCTGCACGATTGGATCAGAAGATCCAGGCTGACTGGGGCCAATTCTGATATCACTGATCTATATAGTTTAGTTTATTTAACAAACAACAAGTTTTGAAGCAATGTCATCAAATAGATTAACAGCTTATAGTGCTGCTTGAGTGGTTGAAGCTCATGTTGCTTTTGGGAAACATGATGCCAAAAAACCTGTGAGCCTATCTATGCCATCAGATTAAGTGAAGAAACTAAACATTTTAGCATGAGACACACAAGGGCACCAACGATATTTCTCACTCTCTCTCTCCTCTCGGTCTCTCTTTTTTCTTTCACATTATAT
Source organism: Nymphaea colorata (assembly GCF_008831285.2). Taxonomy (NCBI): domain Eukaryota; kingdom Viridiplantae; phylum Streptophyta; class Magnoliopsida; order Nymphaeales; family Nymphaeaceae; genus Nymphaea; species Nymphaea colorata. Next base: position 4,333,244 of record NC_045147.1, on the reverse strand, counting down.
CCATATGTTATTATCTACACACCTGTGTGTGTGTGTGTTTGTGTGTGTGTTTTGACTTTTGAGAGATGATATATTACTGGTGCATCTGGTTCTTGTATTGCACTTTATGTTTGAGTGGCATATTTGTGATTCTTGATTCCTCCTTTGCTAGGCTTTCATGTAAATTTTCTTGATTGAGCTTTCTTCATGTCTTTCAGGATTCCAATTGCCTAACTGAGTTGTCCTTTGTTGCCTTCACACATGGGATTATCCTCAGAGAACTGTTCTCCTTTTGATGTTTTTGATTCTGATGAATTCCCCAAGTATTTCAGTGGCCTTAGCACGTTGCTGGTTGCTACTATTCAAGAGCTGAAAGATCGAATTTCTCAGATAGAATTCATTTTCTGCAGCCAATTGTTCCCTAATTTTCAAACTGAACTTAGCAAATATAGGAGCTTGAAGGAAAGGTTATGTCAGGCTAAGAAGGATGCAGAAGCTGACTGGAAGCAGAAAGAGGACTCTTTACTGCTGTTAATTGAGGATCTTAGAAGAGAAAAACAGGAGGCACTTGATCAGATTCCTCAGATCCAAGCGTCTTTTGAGCAAGATAAGGCAGTTTTAGTGGAAAATTTTAAGGCTGAGAAGGAAAAATTATTACAAGTACATGAAGCAGAGAAAAACCATTTATTATCCCAAGCAAAAGGTCTGCAGATGAATCTAGATGCTGCTGGGTTCAGAGAACTGCAGCAGAAGGTAGAAGAAGTTGATGGTGGAAAGGAAGTGCAGAAGAAACTACAGCAACAGATCAAAGAGGAAGAAGAGGAGTTAAAATGCAGAGAACTGAATCTAAATAGTATCCAATCAAAGTTGTTAAATGAGCAGCGAACAGCAGAACTTGTTCTTCGTAAATTTAAACGATTGAAGAAGATGTACTTCAATTTAAGGTATCAGTATGAGATACTTATTAGCAGGTCTGGTTTTGTCGCTGAAAGTGAGCTCCCCTGCCAGGAAATGGAAGATGAATTTGGTTTTCTGTCCAACCCTACAAACTCACCTTGTAAGATTTTTAAGTCTCTTTTTTCCTTCTTTCTTTAGAAACTTTAATCAGTCATCTTCATGGTAAATTGTTTTCTTCATGTTTATGTTCCACTTTAAGCTTTGTTCATGGAGTTGATTTATTCATAAATTTATTTGTGCTATCAGATCTCACTTCCTAACCTTGAGGTTTGCTGAATGCTAAGGTTAAGAATAATGGTAGGCAGGAAACTGTAAGAAGGTGATGATGATCTAAATACGGAATTGAATCTGAATGTCCACAATATGTGGGACAACTAAGTTGTTCCACATGCTGTTCTCAAGGGCTGCCATCGGAAGTCCAGAAATCTTTGATTAAATTTAAGTGTAGCACTTGAATTAATTTCTGACTTACAACATTAGGAGGTTAGAGTGAATTTATTAACTTCACTACCAAGAGGGAGTAAAAGAGACTCTCTCTCTCTCTCTCTCTATATATATATATATATATATATATATATATATATATATATATATATATATATATATATATATATATATATTATATATAGCTAGTTCCAACTTCCAACAGCCATACAAGACTGATGAAAAGAAAAATAAAAGAAAAAATAAAAATTATACAGAAAGAAATAAAAAATATGAAAACAAAACTATAGACGACCTTAGGTACATAATTTTATCAGCCCCCTAAACTTATGGTGAAATAAACAGAAGCTTTCTAAGATGACAAAAATCATGGGGATGCCAAGGGCTTGGTAAAAGGATCTAGTAGCGGATGTTTTGTCTACATGTTCAGTATTTTTCAAAAAGAGACTTGGATACAAGTGGCAATAAATAAATAGATATGCATATATGCATTTATGTGCATGTGTAAAAATTACAAGCTAAAAGAAAAGTTGGAAAGTAATATAGTAAGACACTAAAAAGAAATGGGTTTATTTTGGAAATGTTAATAGAAAAGGTGAGGGGAGTGTTTTTTTTGGGGGGGGGGGAGGGGGTGGGGGAGTAAAACAACAACTATACGCTATACGTTTTCATTATCCTTTGTTGGGGCTAGGCACTCCTTCTAGTGTTTCAGCCACTTTATCATCTAAACACCTGAATTTTTAATAATGCTAGAGGCAAACTGCTTTATCCATTGTTGTTCTTATGCCAAGTTGCTTCATTGATGGAGCTACTGCTTTAGCTTGTGTAAAAGAATCAAGTGTTCTGTTTTGGTTTTTGTTGCATATTTGTCATACTCGTTTTTCCTTTTTGAATTTTTAGAGCCTCATCACTTTCATCTGACAAGTCTATTTTATAATTTTCATCCTTGTACATCTCAAAAGAACCAACCTCATTGAAAATATGCTTCTTATATTTCTTTTGTTCCTTAAATGACTCTAAACATTTACAAATTTTCTTCCTTACCTCGTCTGCCACTTCATTACATGGTTCAACTTCTCCCTTCACTCCGGCAATATGATTCTTAAGCTTATGATACTACCACTCATTTGTTTTTGTCAACAGTTATATTTTACTCTTTTTTTGCTTATGAAGAGGGATTCTCCACTCCCATACATTATCTTTTTGTTGTGGAAATGAAGGGGTCCTTGGAGATCCTTCCTCTGACATTTTTGTGGATACTAGTCTAAAGATTAATACTCCAAGTCTCCAGTAACCCTGCATTATGACAACTTTTCAAACATATATAAACCCTACAAGTACAACCAACAATAATCACTAATGTAAAAATACAAACACTTAACAGATTTGTGCATAACTGCATATTGCATAACATGTAAAGAGGCAATAGTCCGTGTGAACAAGGTAAAATCCAAATCCATCTTATAGTAAGTAGTAACTAGTAATGGTATCTTTGCACGTGCTAGATGTGGTGCTAACTTTGAAGAAGATAGAGAATATGAATAGCCTCAAATTATTCTATTTAGAATTAGTCCTGCAGTAATGGTAAGCTTTTTAGTTATCCAAGTTACTGAACCTACTTGTGACTTAATACAACACGATGAGTCTGGGTGGAGACAGAATTACGCGGTTCATGTCACCAGGAAGAAGGGGATATATGCTCAGGTAAGTGATTGGGACAGAATGACTAAACAAGAAACTTTGAGTGTGTACAATATTGATTATTGAGTATTGAAATTCAAAAGAAAAAATTTATGTGATTTACTGTTATCAATAAATAACAAATGAGGAACACGCAGGGTAAACATGAAAAAAATATGAAAAGGAGTAAACTTGCAGGGTAAAAATATGATGAATAAATTTGATGAGAAAAATATGAAAAGGAGTAAACATGCAGGGTAAAATAGCATTGGCAGCCTAAATAACATTCAGATGAAAACATTGAACGATTGAAAAGCATGAGAATAACCCAAAGTTAAACTTCGACACCTTGATTGAGCGGCTGAGCCTTGAGGGCCTGAGGCTGAACGCATTAAGGCGAGACATCCCAAGTCAATACTGTCAATGGCAGCTAAAAGAAGGGCACATGAGCAGAGCGAGAGAGAGGCGCAGGAGCAGCGTGAGAGTGTCTGAGAGCGAGCAGAGAGAAAAACAGACAGTGACATAGAGAGGGAGAGAGAGCACGACAGGTTGGAAAAGAGAGAGAGAGAGAGACCGGCTTGTACTGGAAGAAATGGCAGTCACCGGAATACTCAACTCAAAAAAGGTGGAAAAGAGAAACGTTAGAAAACAAAAGGGAAAAAAACAACCAGAACGTACCTGAGAAGCTGGTTTTTTTGTTGACGCTGATGCAGTCACCGAAGTCACTATTCTTGCTAGAAAAGTTGTTGATGCTTGTCCCTCCTTGTTAAACCCTTTGACCTTTGTTTTTTTTGATGAAAACGATGATCGAAGGTTTCTTTTTTTATAACTTACCCTTTAGTACCAAAGCCCCCAAGGACTTGTTCCTTTTTCACGCTGATGCACACACAAAACTTGGCCAATTTAAACTCACTTGGTTCATTGTCAGTGAACAAGTCTACATATTGACTCTTTTAAGTTTTTGTCAAAAAATTCAACAAAACTCGGACTAGTCCTCTTTGACTCTTGGCCCAGTCAACTGAGTCAAGGTCGAGTCTCACTGAGCTTTTAACTAAACCGAGTCCCCCTACTGGGTTGATCCAGTAGGGGGCGAGCCGAACCGAGTCAACGATCTGACTCGAGGAGTTTTTGAACATTGATTAGCATTACTGTTCACTTATTACATTCACAGATTAAAAATGAAAAGCTTCGCTGAAAAACTTTTAGGATTTTTAGGACTTTTTTCTTAAATAATTATCAAAATTTTCTCGATATTTTCAGTTCTACTGCAAAATACCGAGAAAAATCTTGCCATTTAAAAGTACATACAACAGAAAGATAAATGAACAGAGGAAACTAAATGATGCAAAAAAGAGAAAAAAAATACTTGAGAATGAAAACTATACAATAGAAAACTATGGATATATACACACACACACACATATACATATTGGTATAATTACACATATGGAACCATGGTGACATAATTTAGGATTATTGGTATTCCATCTCATCGCTTATCTTCCCATTTCCTCCAGTCTCACATCTATCTGCCAGGCAGCTACAATCATTTTTGCATGTTCATTATTTATGCTGAGAAAGTTCCATCGTCTGTGCAAAAGCTATGTCAATTTGATCTTGGTGCCTCAACTTTTGCAGATTCTAATGATGGAGACTCTAGTACGAGTGCTAGTCCATGTGATGAAAACAAAGTGAAAGATATCCAATTTGTGACAAAAGAATTGGAAAACGTTAAAAATTCTGATAAATTGGGGAATCCTGTTGCCCCGTGTTTGAGCAACAAAACTTCTTTTCATCAACCACAGAAACGTCCAGTGAGAGTACGAGCAGAAATCCCTGCTGGTCTGAAGCGTTCCAACATATCATGGAGGAACACCCGATCTCGGCAAGGACCTGGAGGAGCTGATCCACATGATGACTTCCTTGACACACCAATGGAGCATATTCGGGAGAATCTGAAGAAAGTTTCTTCTTGTAACCTTCATCTGAAGATTCCAAAGGAAGAAGTCCAGGGAATTTTGGTGGCACCGCCAGAACACACGGATGCTGATTCAGAAGAGGAGACACAGGAAACAGATCCAGGTCCTGCTTGTCCCAGGCAGAAGACAACTGCTGCAAGAGGAGATGGTGGGGGTTTTAAGTATGTAGAACCAGTAAGGAGAAAAGGTGACCGTGAGTTCCTTAAAGGATTTGAGTGTAAGCAATGCAAGAAATTTTATGATGCTTTGCAACAGGATGGTGGAATTGATAGCAGTAACAAAATCCAATGTGAGCATCATGATGGTGTTTCACGACATAGGTATAGATATCTACCTCCTTCTACGCCGGATGGGTTCTGGAATATAGGGTTTGATTCAGATGCATGAGATGATGCTTGTTTCTGCATTTGGCTCAAATATAATCTAACCCAAGCAATATGAGAAATTTTAAGATGCTGTGCTGGATGACAGTGGAAAAACCCACTGGGGTTTCACAACATTGATATTGATATCTACTTCCAACACTGGAAGGGCTCTGGAATATGGAATTTGATTCAGATTCATGAGATGATGCTTGTTTCTGAATTTGGTTAAACTTAATGAATCCTAAACAATCTAAGAATACAATGCTGGAACGAGATGACATTGGAAAAAGCAGCAGTAACAAAATCCAACCTAAGCATCATGTTGGTGTTTCATGGCACTGATATGAAGATCTACCCCCAGCACCAGATGGTCCTCAAATGTAAGGTCTGTCTCAGATGCATGAGGTGCTTCTTATTTCTGCATTTGGTTGAGACCTGATGAACATATCACTTGCTGGTGTTTCCAGACCGTGATCCTGGGGTTGATGTAAGTTTTGATGTACTGCTTGTGTAGTGGAATGTGCATTACATTACTTTGAATCCTTTTTTTTCCATCTGTAGGGCTGGGTTATGAGTTTCTTTTGTTAGCAATGTTGTCAGCTACATTTCCCAATCTGTTAACCTATTTGATCTGCTCTAGCAATTTGACTACTCTTATGTCTATGAGTAGTTTATTGCTTCATTTTATGCTGACTAGCTGAAAAGTAGGCTTGGTCAGGTTGAACTGGCTTTGTTGGTATAGGCTTGAAAGCCGCAGATTGCATCCCACTCTGCTCTCACTTTTCACATTTGGTGGGAGAATTTAAACTTTCTGGGGCCTAATGCAATTTGAAATCTACCTATCACGAACATGCTACAGTTTGATCCAATATCTTGACCACATAAGAATCTATTAAGGTCTTATTCATACCAAAGATTGTAACAAAGAGTTGAGTAACTGCTTACTTAGCCTGCTTTAATAGGTCGAAATGGATCTACCGACAGTTCTTTTCTATATTCTCAGAGGATTTGGAATATTTTTGTGGTAGCTTGAACACTTTTTTTTTTCCCACTAGAAGAATCAAGGAAAAATTAATTGTCAATATTTTAACAGGACCTATTACATATACCATTGATCCTTTCCAATGTTGATATTTGTGATGTAGACTCATAGCACTACAGCTGCAGGTTGATTGTAATCGTCTAGTGGCTACTCTGGTTTAGTTTCACTGCAGTTTTGTTTTTGTAGAAATAAGTTTTAGAATGAATTTCTAGTGGGATACTTTTTGGATGTTTAGAAATTTATGTATGCCCTAATGCATTTGAGTTTTAATAGCCACTTTTGTAGCTTTGGGGATTTCTTTTGAGAAAGTTAACGTTTCAATCGGAGAACAACAGCTTCAATGCATTTCCTGAGTGTTACAGGCTCTTAGGGAATTTTGATTGGACCTATAACCGTCTCTGGTGCACTGATCCAGAGGCAAAGGCATGCCATGAAGTCCGAGTATATGGGCACTGTTAAACTCGAAGAAGCTATTCAGGGTGTTCATAACAGTGTTTGAATGAGTACCGTGTGGTGCATAATTGCCTTCTCAGACCAATTATCCAGGCAATCGGACATGCCGTTATAGTCGTTAGACTATCAAGAATGTGGTAATCCAACTCCCGAGGGCCTATCCTACAAGATGCACAAACTCTCCGAGGGTCAATTGTTGACACGATTGGATGTACCGACACCGACATTGTTATACTGAGTCCGGAAGCGGCTGTTGCGTGTGAGGCAAGAAATGAGAAAGAACACCTTGTGAGATGCCGCTGACAAGGCATAGCTAAGGAAACCCTGTTATGTGCGAGACAGTTAAAAATTAAAATTCTATCATTAATGTAGAGTAGCATGAATCATTGCTAAAGATATCATGAGCCCTGTATCATAAATCGTGTTAATTCTCATGTGGCAACTGTTTATTAATGATAGATTTTTAATTTTTCAGTATATGACGGCACACTGCATCCAATAAATATATATATATATATATATATATATATATATAATTGTTACCACCAGATGATGAAAAATTTAAAATTATTACTAAAATACCATGTAACGGTTTATGGTATAGTGATGCTTTTTTATGTTTTTAATAATAGATAATAGTATATTTAAGTATGATTTTTAAATATTTAACTATTTGACAAGGATATATATTCTATATGGCGACAGAGAGAGAGAGAGAGAGAGAGAGAGAGAGAGAGAAAAGATTTCCTTGATAGCATTTTAGGCTGCATAAAAACGTGTGTTTTGAAAATCTTAATTTGTTCAGTTCCATATTATATGTTAAAAACTATAGGTTTAAGATTGGATGGAGGGTGGTTTGATCTTAAGTATATAGATATGAGATCTTAAAATTTTAAATCACTATGAATCTCAAATATGAAGTGGAACAAACACAACTTCACGGTCTCTAATAATTCTGCATGAGGCATAGGACGACCTCACGTATCACGAGACTGCCTGAACTAAAGTAAACGTGAGTACTAGCGAGTATCGGATCCTTGTATAACAAAAGCAGCAGTGTGGATCCATGTCAGGTAAGATCCGGGTCAAATTCGGTTCAAACAGAGAACCGCTCCATCATCGATTGGCAACGCTCACTCGTTTCAGTCCTCAGGTTGAGAAGAGGACCATCCTCCGCTCCAATTGGCAGCCGCGCAACCACGTCCTCCATCCACGTTATCCTTTCCCATCGCACGCCGTCCGTTCCTCACCCAAACGCCTTCCTTCGCCACTCATACTCCAGCCTCTCCATCGTCTCTTCCTTTCACCTTTCGAAGCCCCAGAGTACGAGAGAGAGCCTAGCTTGCCGCCGGAGAAAATGAACGCCCTCCAGCAATCTTCCCTGGCATTCCGCCTCCACACAGCCGCCCTATCGTCAAACGCCATCCCCAGGGCTGCCAGCGGCGCCGCGGCCCTCCGTTCCTCCTCCATCTCCGGCATCTCTTTCCCCTCCCTCCGCCTCCTCCGCTGCGCCGGGCGGAGGAAATCCGGCGCTGCGGGGGCGACGATGGTGGACACAGCTGCGTCGAGCTACGCTACGGCCCTGGCGGACGTTGCCCGCGCCAACGACACGCTCGAGATCACGAGCGGCGATGTGGAGAAGATAGAGAAGCTCTTCGAGGACGAGAACGTGCTGGAGTTCTTCGCGAGCCCCGTGATTGGTTTGGAGAAGAAGCAGAAGGTAATCGATGAGATGGCGGCGGGGTCGAAACTGCAGCCGCACACGGTGAACTTCCTCAACATCCTGGTGGAGATGAAGCGGGTCGACATCATTAGGGAGATCGTCAAGGAGTTCGAGGCCGTCTACAACAGGCTAACGGACACCGAGCTAGCGGTCGTCACCTCCGTCGTCAAGCTTGAACCCCACCACCTCGCCCAGATTGCGCAGACGGTTCAGAGGCTCACTGGAAAGAAGAACGTGAGGATCAAGACGGCAATCGACCCGTCGTTAGTTGCCGGATTCACAGTGAGGTACGGGAGCTCTGGGTCGAAGCTCATCGACATGAGCGTCAGGAAGCAGCTCCAGGAGATCGCCGGGAATCTTGACGTCAAGGAGCTGGTGGGATCGCTGAAAGAATGATCCTTCTGCCATGTGGATGACATCCTGTTCGGTGAGGCCTGGCCGTTCCCTCTCTTCTTCCTCTGCGTCCTTTTCTCCTCTTTCAGTTTCTATGTAGAATTATTGTTTATTCCCCTTCTGTTGCCAGCAAACATGTAAGGGCCGAGAGACGGGCCTTTTCATTCCGAATGCTACTCTTGCCTGTTATGTTACGGGAGCTTAACGAATTGAAGTTGGATTCTTTCAAAGCTGTGCTTTATCGTGGAAACGAAATTTGACGGTACTTCGTTATGTTCACGTTATATCATCTGGTTGTGGTCTGGGCGAAAACGTAAGTGGGATGATAATAAACGGGAATTTTGTGACTGCGGAGCCGGAGCTCTATATAACATTAAACCACACTTCGTCCAACCAGTTTTGAACTCTCTTCCTTCCTCACCTTGACCCGGTGCTCATAGTTCTTGTCGCAGGTAAACTTATTTATCAATTCTAAAGTTTTTGATTTTAGTCTGTTCAACGAAGTTGAGGTTTCGTAGATGAATAGCAAAATATTTCACAAAAACATGCTTAAATTTTTAAAGGAGCAACAGGAATGCATTATTGAATTAAATGCGTGCATAGATGGTGGAGAACGTCTGAAGAAAGCGTTATTGTCGAGCAAACGGTTTTTCGATTATTCTATTGGATTGCAATTGCAAAATTTGTTTTCATTTTGCCAAAACTCAAACCAATTTGAACCGTTGTTCAGGATTTCATCGAACCATTGCGCCATCAAATGGAAGAGTCCTTCGTTCTAAAAGCAAGTGTCCAATGTGACGGTATTTCATTCACGAAACTCGGTGTCATCTGAAATCCGACAATTTCCGTTACGTACATCAGTTGTTCGATCAAATGCCTCAAAGAACCATTAGTTCATGGAATGCAGTTGTTGCTGCTTGAGAAAGGTTTGCAATTTGTTGACCAAAAAGTGGGCATCTATTGAACTGTTTGATGGGATCTAGGAAGGAAGTTCATTCCCATACACATGGGGTGCAAGCTAAATCATGATCATGTTTTTATTCCCATACCCAAGTGTTGTTCTTGATAATGTACCTAAGAAAAATGTCGTTGCACCATTGCTGCGATTTAAGGGTATATGAAATGTGGAAGAGTTGAAGATGCTAAGGGAATATCTAAACGGTGAGTTAGTGGGTATGTGATACTGTGGAATGCAACCATTTAGCGGAACACAATTTGCTATTGAAAGTCAAAGCAGAGTATATGTTCGGGGTATCCTCAATTGCCATGTTCCCAAAACTTGAGAAGCTCACATCCCCATCATTTTCTTCATGTCCCAAGATGCTCCCCTCTTATGTCTATCCCCTCCTCTCCTACCAACATACCATGTTGCTGCCCTATCCTGCTGCAGCCTCTCTATTCCCAAGTCCAAACTAGTTTTTGAGCTCTAAAAGCCCATAAAGTTTACAGTATGCACCTAGGAGGTCCACACCTACAAAATTTGCAGTTAGCCATGAGGTGATTACCCACAATATAAGACCATTGGCGAAATATAACATGCATGATCAACTACCATTGACAAACAACTCTCTTTCAAGTAGACTTGTTAATGTTATTGGTCATTCCCTCTGGGTAGGATTGTTTGCTTTGAACATGTGCCAGTTCATATTCTTGAAAGACACTTTCGGTTCCCCATTGTCCATACGAATTTAAAGACTTACTGGCGCAAATACAAATATTTCTTTTGCCTTTCTATGCGGAATTCCATTCTTTAATCTTTGTACGTGGTTTAATATATAATAAGTTGTGGTAGTTGATTGCAAAAGTTGTGAGATTCCACTATTTCATCTTTGTATGTGGCCTAATGTACGCAATAAGCAATAGCAGATTGCAAAAGTTATGGTTACCTACAAAGAAATAGTAATGATTCTAAATAAATCACAAGGCCTACATTAACATGTGTAAATTGTGCGATCAGTAAAATATGATTAGTAAGGTTCATTATAAATTGCAAATGTGGCCATCTGTGAATTCATGTGAAATTGAAGTATTTTGGGTAATTACATTACATAATGACTGTAAATCAAGAAAACTACAATGACTTAAATCCCAATTGCCGACAAGTACATAATAGACTACCATGGCTTATCATTACAACAAACAAGTAGTTCAATAGATTATGATACCTACTTGAATAAATTTATGGCATAATACTTGAGTACATTGCAATCTTATTTGTTATGAGTAAAGCGCAAGAGATCACATTAACCTAAGATTGCATTCAAACACATGTCGTTTGATTTGCTCTTACAGTTTGCATAAATTATTGATCATGTGTTTGAGGATTCATACACATTTTACCTTCGTAACTTGAGTACATCACCAATGGTTGGAACACACCATTGGCAATTTGGTCAAGTCAAAAGGTATTTCTGAGTAGAGCATATAGTCGACTTTGGTAGACTGTATATTCATTGGTAAATAAGATGGCAGTGAAGAAATCTCATGCAAAAAGGATAAGCGGATAGTTGAAGTTATCATTCCTATGTTCAACAAAGGTTGATGTGGCAAAATATAGCATCAATGTTTGATGGAGTTATGAGGGACTTATGGTTGATATGTTGTTGAAAGGGGAAAGTGCAGTAGAAGATGGTGTGTGATAGAAGTTGAATTGGATATATAGATATATTTATAAAGAGTACGTGACAGAATTATAGGTGAACCATTGCTTAAGAAAATGATGTGAAAGAGGAAAGACAAAGAGAAACAAAAGGTAGAGTTAATTTGAGAAAATAAGAACAATGAAAAATGATGAGAAGTTAAAAAGGAGAAGAAAATAGAGAAGAGAGGCATAAAGAAAAAAAAAGAAACGAGAAATGTAGAAGAGAAAAGAGAAAATAAATGATAAAAAAAGAAGAAAGAAGAGAAGGGGAAGCACACAAAATAGGAGCATAAAAAGGTAGAACAAATAAAGAGAGAAGAAGAAAGAAAGAAGACTGAAGAGAGAACAAAAGGTGGAAGAGAGAAAATAAGGCAAAAGGAAGAATGAGAAAATAAGAGAAGAAGAGAGAATAGGAAAAGAGAAAAAAAAGACGAGAGAATAAAATAAGAAGAAAGGATGTAAAGAGGGAGAAGAGAGAAGAAATGAAAAAAGTAAAAGAAATAATAAAAAGAAGATAAAAGAAGAGAGAAAAGAGAAGGAAAAATAAGAGAGTAAGTAATGGAAATGAAAAAGAGAATAACAAGTCAAAAAGATGTGATGGAAGAGGAAAGGAAAAGAGAAGACAAGAGAGAAGGAATATAAAAGGAAAAGAGAGGAAGAAGAGAGAAAAAAACTAAAAAAGGAAAAGAGGGAAGAGGAAAACAAAATAGAAAAAAATACAGGGAGAAGATATAGAACATTGAATAGAAGTAGGAGACTCGCGCAAAGAGAAAATGAAGGTAGATGAGATGAGGCACGAGATTCAAAGAGTTGGGAACTTGAGCATTGGCATCAACCAACATATAACAAAATGATTATACAACATGTGAAGAAGGGGATATGTATCTCATGTTATTTAAGCATTGTATTAGTAGTGTGTGCCCAACTATAAAGCCACAACCCTCCCATATGCACACTGGTTGACCAAGCTAGACCATGCCACATAAGTGGCTAAGACATAGGCCTCATATGTGCATCAAGTCTCCAGTTAGGTTGGGTTCAACATGGCCAATTTTGCAATTCACCAACACTAAACTTGTGTTGGGGTTGATCCCATGCCCACCAGCTATTTCTACAAACCAAATTGTGGTCAGTTTCTTGGGTTTCATGGACCTTCTATGCAGGTGCACATCCTAGTTGTACTAAGGAAATTACAACTCAGTTATACCTGTCCATCTATTGAACTAGTGTAAACTATAGCGCCTTAGACAAAGATGAGTCCAAAATGCACAACAAGCATCCTCCATAGAGTGAGCCTGTTGCAAGAAACATTGGATCATGTTTCAATTAGAGCATCAACAAATTAGGCCTAAACCCTATACATGCCTAGGAAGAAAACAACCTTCCAAAATCCATTACTGACTTAAGGATAAGTATAAGATAAAATTTCCTAAAATTAAGCATGTTCATGCCAAATCATTGAATTAAATGAAAAGAACACAACACGTAAGCATTGAGAGAATTACTGTATAATCTTCCAAATTTTACAAATGCTATTACTGTTTCTTTCTAATGAGGGTAAAAAACAAAATCTCACTATGGATGATTTTGGGAACTGCTACCATTTTTAATTTTGTCAAAGGAACATCTCCAGACCCTATGAAATAATAATAAACTTAACTTCGTTGATCATTTTTTGGGTTTTACTATATTGTCAATGACATATGTAGGCCCTTAAATATATTCTGACAGTCTCTCACTTCGGCCACAATACATTCATACATTAAACAAAACTTTATAAGGTCAAAACTACTTTTATATCAAGTGTCATTTCTTCTAAGTTCATCTTGGGCCATATTATTATAGCGGTAAAATAACATTCGTGACAATTAATTCAATTAAACCCAACAATGGTCACAAATGTCAATATAATCAATGGCATAAATTAGGATGAACATATAGTACGAGAATTATATGCAGTATAATCTAAGATGTCTGTTGTCAACTCATCCCTCCTTAATTTTTTGTGAAGATCACATAATTCTTTGTGAAGATAAAAACACATGAGCACTAAATGAAGCCAAAACATAAACTACATTCTAGAGAAAATCTTAACATGAACTTCTCTTATGTAAAAACATTCACAATATAAACTTCAATTAAACTAGTGCATCATCAAGTGACAACACATCCATGTGAACAACATGTTCAAAAAAGACCTTAAGTGCTAAACCTTTAATGAACTGATATGCAGTTATGGAGAATGTCACGAGATACTCTATATATTCCAAACCATTCTATATTATTCCTTTAATAGTTATGGCTTTGAATTTGGCAAATGCTATTATAATTCTACAATGTTCAAAAATTTCAATTGAATAACTTTAGTGGTTTTTCAACGTTGTTCACAATATACAGTTTGTAGCCATATCTTATGATTGGATGCCTCATAATAGACTATGAACTCTGCAGCTATAGTGAAGGTAGTTATGAGTATCTATTTAGCACTTTCCCATAATATAGCTCATTTGATGAATAGATAGACATAGCTTGATATGAATATATAATTGTTTTGACACCTAACAAAGTTAGAGTTTGAAAACATAATGATCTGTAACTGGTCTGACTTATTGTATATGAACATGAAATAATTTATTTTTTTGAAATATTGCATTACTTCATTTGGCAGCCTTCTAATTATCCATATTAGGATTATTATATTTGTCTAATATCTCAATGATATATGTAATATCTAAATGAGTACATACTTAAGCATACATCAAACTCTTCATAGTAGGCACATATGCAATCTCTTCTATCTCTTTAACTATAATTTTATTCTTGGAGCACTGCCTAATGTTCAATTTGTCTCTATTAGCAATAAGAACATCTTTTTATTTACAGTCCTTCACACTAGATCTTTGTAGTACTTTACCCATATATCTCTTATGTGATAACCTAAGAGTACACTGATGACGACATGGGTACATTTGGATCCTAATATAAAAAGGTCACTAAAATCTTTCATTTCAAACTTCGTCACAAAAAAAATCTCTTAGTTTCATGCGTTAAATCTACATTATAGATTTATCTACATAAAACTGATTACATATACATTCATCAATTACATTTATCTCAATATTGATCGAAATCACAACATGATAAAACTTATGGTATCAATGATGGAAACATTGCTTTACGTCATGGATGGATTTCTTTTTAGTTTGTATATAATTTGCTTTGCGTTACATGAAATAAAATTTTCTAGTTACATGACGTATATCATCTCATCAACCTAGCTTTACTTTTGGCTAATGTAGCTTCAAATCGGAATAAACCACCGACACCATAATGGTTATCAAAGAGTTTTTCAATGAAAGGAAGTAAAAAAGTCTTTGTACAATCAATGCCTTTTATTTTGAGTAAAACCCTTTGCCACAAGACATAGTTTATACATTTCAACATTATTGAAGGTATCTCTCTTGGGTTAAAATTTTATTTGCAGTTAATATGTTTCACATCTTCAGGTAATGGGACAACATCCTAAATATTCTTATTTTTTATGGACTTTATCTCCTCATTCACGACATATATAAACTTTTGAGGGCTAAAACTCTTTAAAAATTGACTTGGTCATCTTTCATTAAACTTATATTATCCTGATGTTCATGAAAAAGGTAACATGATCATATAGAAATTGCACTTCTCATTCTAGTAAATCTCCTTAATGACATTTCTTTATTGGACTTTTTCAAGGTTAATGAGTTTGTTCTTCAGTACTTCAAATACAAAAATCTTCAAAATTGCCTTCATTTGTAATTTGTTGGTTGAATAATGCCAGAAATAAAACCTGACCCACTACCCAAAAAATGTATGAGAAGAATTAGCTTCCCCTTGAAATATAATGTTTTTCATGTTATCACCGCTCACATGCTCAACATCCTCAAAAAAGCAAGCAATCCTTATATCAAATAGTACTTATAGCTAGGTCATATAACATGTAACTTTTAGAACTTTCAGAATATCTAACAAAATAACAACTAACTACCTTAGGGTGCAATTTATTTTCACTTAGTTTCTATGGCATTACTTCAAGTAGACATCTCCAAATACGAAAGTGTCTCATACTAGCTTTTTACATATCAATATATCTTATAGAGTTTCTAATATAGATTTAATTGAAACTCTATTACTAAGAATATAAGTTACAATTTCTAGTGCCCCTTACTGTAAGGACTCTAGTAGGGAAAAATAATTAATCATACTCATTCCCATGTGTATAAGAGTGCTATTTCATCTCCCGACAACACTACTGATGCTAAGAGAACCTGACATGATATACTAATGGACTATGTGACGTTCCACTAATATTTTGACAAATAACATTGGATGTTGTTCACTTGATCTCAAAATTTCCATAGTGTTTACCACCATGGTCAGATTTGAAAACCTTAATCCTTTTGCTGACTTGAATCTCAACTTCAAGGTTAAATTATGTGAACATGCCTAAGGATTAAGACTACCCATGAGTCAAATATAGGTACTCAAAGCAAGAATAGTCATTTATAGAAATGATAAAATATTGTTGACTATTCCAACAAGATACCACATGATATAAATTCTCTTGACAATAAATCATCCCCACTGATTCATTGAAAATAAAAATTGAACTAAGCGTATATGTGCACTTGAATCCACATTGTATTTGTTCGGGGTGGGGGGGTGTAGAGCTTTCTAAACCTTTTATGCAATAAATAATAACCTCTTTTTGATGAGAATGATAAAATGGGGCTATGGAGAACACTACAATATATCTATAGTAAATTTGTGGATCTAGCCTATCATAGGATCCAAAATCTATATTTGGTATTCACACATGAAATTATCTATGCTCTTAGACATGTCAATTAGCCTCAATCTAATTGTTCATAACTATGAGTCTATCCCTCAAGTATCATGTAGTATATAAACTGCTAATAATACATGTGGATCCACAATTACATTTTACAAAGAATCAGTTCTAAGACATCCAAAAAAATTTTGAAACACTATTTTTAGTGTTTGTTCTTTAGCCTTTATACACTTAACACAAATTTGAAAGCATACAAAACAAAGAGAATCAAAAATTCCATTTGACACAACTTGCTTGATTATTTGTTTGAAGATGTGTTATTACCCCAATTTTTTTCAAAAAGGGGTGTATATCATTTCCACTCAAATCTCAATTATTTCATTTAGATTTAATTCCTGGGCCTTAAGCCTGACCCTAGAATCAAAAGATACTTCCATATACTTACCTAAGTCCAATTCATGACTATTCGGTCCAAAATGAATCTCCAGACCCTTGTCTGAGTCCAAACGCAAGATTCAAATTCAAAATACATCTCTCAAACCCAAACGACAAAATTTGATGCTATCGAGCGCCACATGCATGCACAAACCTTCCCTTTGTTTTATTTCTCGTCCCCGCAACAAAATTGTGTTTTTGAGTTTAGACTACTCAGTAGAATGCGTCGGCCACCAATTGAACCCAATCTGGATTTAAAATGAGCCCGAAATCATTCAAAATGGAATCGGCTCTATTTGCAACAAAAACCATTTTTATCCCTTTTAAATATATATATTTAAAATATGATTTTTACATTCTTTTTATTTTTTTATTCTTTGAATGACTCGCTGGAGGCGAAATTCGCCCCTTAATGGTCTAGATGAGACAATAAGGGGCGTTTCGCCGCCCTTTGTGAAGAATCGGCGTAACGGTACCAAGAATCGGCACAACGGTACCAAGAATCGGCACAACAACCCCGAGCATCGCGCGCTGGCAGTGGCAATGGGCCTGCGATGTGCATAGGCCCTATTTTGGGTCAAAAAGAAGGGGCGGTTTTGACCCTAAAGGATGTTTGTAGCGCTACTGGCCAATCCCACTTAACAAAGCCTATTTTAAAAGAAAAAATTTAAAAATTATTCAAAAATACTTGTAATTCGCATGAAAATCTTGCTAAATTAAAAAAATTCAAATTTTTGAATTTTGGCTCCAAAACTCTTTATAAATACCATCATAATCTTCTCTCTTGGGCATGAGCTAATCATTGGGAAACCTCTAGTGCTTTCTCACATGAAGACTTATATTTTTTCCCTTAGCTCTATTTCCATTATTCTTTTCTTTTCTTCTTCAAGAGAGCATAAGAAAATATTAAAGGTATGTAGTCCTTATCTTATTTTCATTTTTTGCTTCCCCTTGCTACTTCCCCATGGTCATGCAAGAAGGCTCTCAGGACTTCCTATTCAGAGTTCAGAACTACTCTTGAGTGCATCAGGAGTATGAGCAAAACAAAATAAATCTCATTTGTTCATTTATTTTTGAAAATATGTTTGTTTTACTCATCGTTTATGTTTAAAATGATGCTTATGGATGATGTATTAATTTTTTTTAATTAACGAGCAAATGCACTGTGAGAATGAGTATTCAGGTTGGAATCTGTTCATTGTTATGATGAATTTTGAGGTTGAGATTTGTAAACCCCAGGAAAACCCTTCACAAATATATACATGTTAAAAAGCATTTTCATGTCATTATCACGCTCAGTTTTTGTTTTAATCACCCTAATTAGGGATCCCAATGAGTGCTATATTATGTTTCTTGATTTTAACTCTCATACAGACATATACCTATATATATGTTATATAGGTATACGTGCACATTATTATTTCTCTTTGTCCTTTTATTTTTATGATTTAATACATTCATTTACAAATTCTCATAAACGTACATACGAATATATATGCATGTATCCCTTTCTCTTTCTCTCCCTCTCTAGAATCTCTCTCTCTCTAGAGTCTCATTTTCTTTAAAAACCTCATTTTCTCTAAAATCTCTCTTTTCTTTTTTCTAAAATCTCATTCTCCCTCTCCATTAGAGTTAATACATTCTTTTCACAAACTTATATATATATATATATATATATATATATATATATATATATATATATATATATATGTATATATGTATATATATGTATATATATATAAGTATGTATATGTATATATATATAAGTATGTATATGTAGACATACCTCTCTCTCTCTTTTTTTTTTAAAAAATATTTTATTTTGTGATTTTAAAATCTCTTTCTCTCCCTCTTTTTCTCTATTCCTCTTGAATTAAAGTATTTTCTCTTTTTCATTCTTTTGAATATTTTTCTCCCAAGATCTAAGGTTTCAACTTTCCATTTACTGACTTCACCAAAACCAAAAATCAAATAATGACCCAATATTAGAATCATGCTTGATGGTCTACAACCAAATTTCATTTTCAAACATTTTTCTCTTTTCATAACAATATTTATGACAATCTTATAAATAAAAATGAAAAACTTAGATGTATGTGGTTGTAAGATTGCTTTTAGATAAATGTCATGGTATGAATGAATGATTCCCTTCTGATCATGTAGGATCAATACATTCATACATTCACTTTCACTTAACATCACGAATAATCACAAGCATATCTTTAAAAGAACTTAAGCAAAATCAAATAGAACTCTAGTTAGGTAGTAACCGAATTAGAGTAACATCTCAAACCTACTTAAAATCTTAAGAGAGCACCAAATTAACTTCAAAAAGTGATATTCAAATGTTTCCAATCAATATTTGTAAGGATTTTTCAATTTAAAATTTATCAAATCAAAGCGTTTTATACTCTCAAATGATTCTTCCAAACTTTCTTATTAACATTTTTTCAAAAACTACACTACATTTAGAATGAAAAGATGTTTAAGTCAAAACAAAATACATTAAGAATACACATAGCCCTTGGATTGATTACCCCCAGTAAAGGTGCCAGGAATGGTCAATCATTGTACCGGTGGGTGAGTCTCTTTTTCTCTCATTTTAAAATAAAACCTTATTTTTCTGGAGCACTCCAAAAGCTAAATATTTTTGGGGATGCGAACAGATGGCGACTATGATGAGACCCGTCATCGTTTGATTATGATTATCATTGATGCATTTACACAATCTTGAACATCCTATATATTGCCGATGATAAAGTATGTTCCATTCTTTGGCCTTGACCTCATCGGTATTTAATTACATTGCTTGGTGATTGTATTTTCTTTCTTGCATATAAGACTAATTGAGGAGGATCAATCATGGTGTTCACCTAAATCTAGGATCAAATACAAACCTCTTCAATTTAAGGCTTGGTTAAAAACAATGCTTGCTCTTCTACTTTTTTTAAGCACCATCTTAGGCAACATTGTATTAGAAATAACTGATTTTGTATGTTTACTCATATTTCAAAAACTTCACACACCTATTTGTCTCGGTCATCATGCTGCAGGGTTTGGTCTTAGGCAGTAGCACAAGATTAAGTCTTACAACTGGACCATACATTGAGCAAAAAAGCTCCATCATTAGTACCATAAGTGGTAACTTGTGGTATGTCGACAAGTATCCAAGAAGAAGTATGTAAACCATACCCTTAGTTGCTTAATGAAGGAGTCTATGCACGTACTAAGCCTTGTGGCTAAGGTATATTGGCATATCTTATATGGAATAATCATAATTGATCAAACCAAACTCAACTAGGGTCCTATGCCTCTTTTTCAAATATATGCATGATAAATATATGTGACTTTAGAAAGTGTTAAATGCTTGTCATTATATGATGAGTGCATGCGTACCTTCCATGCACTCCTTGATCAATTCAATAATTTTACATCTCATCTCCCTCATTTAAATCAATGCCTTATTCGAACATCTCTACAACATGACCATGTCATAAACTCGTGTTTTAATCTTATTACCTAATTGACATTGATTTGTCAAATTTTATCACTCAGCAAGTCCATTTCATTAAAAAAAAAAAGATTCAAAATCTAGATTTTATCATACCTTGTCAATCCCTCATTTATTCATTTGTTTAACATTCTATTATTAAACATGATAGTTTTGTATTGGCTCAATTACCAACTTTGCTTGACTCAGGTCATGCATTATTTTTTCCCTCATTTACATTTAGTCAAATATTTTTCTAGCTTCAATACCCATAGTATGTCTTTCTTTTTATTTTACTACTTCCATGATTTTATTAGGTCATCAATTAATCCAAGTTGATTACCAATCTTTGCTTTACTCGAGTATATTCTATTTTCAATTGTCGGACACTTGAGTTTGACTTATTCATTCACTCCTATTGAGTCTATATCTTCCTGAATCAAAACTCATATATTTATACTCTACTTAAGATTTAATCATTTCAAAAATTAATATTGTTCACAAGTAATAGATTGCTCATAATTTTCTCTGTTTCCAACAAAATGCTATCAACTTGATATATCGCTATGAGAATCAGCATCTACCGATCATATTTTTATAACAAATTTCTTTCCTACAAGCTTTGTCCCGCTTGTCATTAAGGAAAAATCGAAAATTCTTTTATATGTAAGCTCGTATGCATGATGTGACCTCCCCCCCTCCCCCAAATTTTCTTATTAGCAAAAAATATATACATCAATTTTCTTCATATAATTTTGTCCATGCTTTCTTTTATTAGGGCATTTTCCATTATTTTCTTCGCCTATATCAATCCTAGATATCAACCATTTATCTTTTACCCAGTACATTGCACATTCTATTTTGAATAATATCCTATCACTTATCAGTTATGGCAATTGCCAACATTGGGGCATTTTTCTATTATGAATATTTTGAGGCATTTTCTAAATTGCTTTTGCAACATATACTTTTCTTTCACAATCATTCTTCTCCATAAAAAAAATGAGTCATATCCCAGTCAAATCAACTCAACTGCTAAGCTAAAGATTTGATCAAGCGTGATTTGGCCTCGGTCCCAACCCAAGACATCAACTATCTATCTTTTACCCAGTAGATGGCACATTCTGTTTTAAATCAGATCCTATCTCTTATCAATAATGATAATTGCTAACACTGGGGCATTTTTTTAAAATTATGAATATTTTGAGGTATTTTCTAAATTATTTTGTAGCATATATTTTTCTTTCACAATCATCCTTATCCATCAAGAAAATGGTCATATCACAATCAAATAAACTCAACTACTAAGATAAATATTTAATCAAGCATAGCTTGGCCTTTAGATTCGATGCATTCTAAAGCTAGCTCAACCTTGTCACTAGACAAGGGAATCTTATGAAGTAAGCGCAACTTGGCCGTTTGGCCAAGGGCTTTTCAAAGCAAGCTCAACCCAAGTGTTAATTTGTGGAATTTTACTAACCAAGTTCAAAATCCAACCTTAATGGAAACAAAGACTTCACCATAAGGCAATCGAGGTGATGAGAAGTCTTCTTGTCATAGCCAATGAAGGAGCAATAGGGTCTTATTCCTAGCTTTAACAAAGGTACTCGAGGTGATGATGGCTCTTTCCTAGCATTGCTACTTGTTATCGAGTAACCCACTTAGGCAAGAGGTAATACTTGAAACTATAGACAAACCAAGAGCAACCCATGCAGGTAAGAGGTTAAACCTACAATGCAAACCAAGAGCAACTCACGCAGGTAAGAGGTTAAACCTGCAATATATGTCAACCAATTTAGGGTGGTTAAACTTGAATTCAATTTCGGCAAACCCCTGCACGTAAGGGGTTAAACCTGCAACATCTAAGCTCAAGCAACCCATTTAGGTAAAGGGTTAAACCTGAAGCACAGTTTTGACATTTTAATCATTTTAGCCAAAATTTTCATTAATCAAAATTTAGGGTGCTTATCTTTGCCACTAAGCACCACAAATGTTGGCTTAGTAACAATGAGGGACATCTGTTATCACACCAATTTTTTTTAAAAATGGGAGTATTTCATTTTCACTCAAATTTCAATTATTTCATCTGGATTTAATTCATGGGCCTTAAGCCCCACCCTAGACGCAAAACAAGCTTCCATATCCTTACCTAAGTCTAATTCATGACCATTCGATCCAAAATGAATCTCCAGACCCATGAACGAGTCCAAACACAGATTCAAATTCGAACACAAGATTCAAATTCAAAATCCATCTCTCAAACCCAAATGACAAAATTTGATGCTATCAAGCGCCGCACACATGCACACAAACCTTCCCTTTGTTTTATATCTCGTCCCGCAACAAAATTGTGTTTTTGAGCTTAGACTACTCATTAGAACACATCGGCCACCAATTGAACCCAATCCGGATCTAAAATGATTCCAAAACCATTCAAAACTGAGTTTGCTCTATATGCAACAAAAACCATTTTTACCCCCATTAAATATATATTTAAAATATGATTTTTACGTTTTTTTGTTATTTTTATTCTTTGAACAACCCCCAGAAGGCTAGGGAGGTGAAATCCGCCCCTTATTGGTATAGACGAGACAATAAGGGGGTGATTTGCCCCCCCCCCCCACCCCACCCCACCCCATTTGTGAAGAATCAGTGCAACGGCACCGAGAATCGGCACAACAACGCCGAGCGTCGTGCATTGGGGCAGGGCCTGCACCACGCGCAGGACTTATTTTGGGTTAAAAACTGCTCCTTGGGGGGAGGTTTTGGCCTTGTTGGGTGAGCAATGACCCTCTCCACACCTCAAAGGGATGTTTGTAGGGCTAGTGGCCAATCCCTCTTAGTCAAAGCCTATTTTAAAAGAAAAAAATTTAAAAATTATTCAAAAAATGCTTGCAATTCGCATGAAAATCTTGTTAAATTAAAAAAAAAAAATCTTTAAAACTTAGCTCCAAAACTCTTTATAAATACCCCACAATCTTCTCCATTGAGCATGGGCTAATCCATTGGGAACTTTTAGTACTTTCTTACTTGAAGACTTTGAGTTTTCCCTTTAGCTCTCCTTCCACGTATTTTTTCTTTTCTTCTTTATCTTCTTCAAGTTTTGACTCTTCAAGAGAGTACAAGAAGAAATTAGAGGTATTAGTCCTTTTCTTATTTTTATTTTTTGTTTCCCCTTGCTACTTCCCCATGGCCATGCAAGAAGGCTCTAAGGACTTCTTATCGGGAGTCGAGAGCTACTTATGCATAATGTATTAATTTTTTTAATCAACGAGCAAATGCACAACAAGAATGAGTGTTGCAGTTGGGATCTTGTCATTATTATGTTGTTTTTTGAGGTTGTGATTTTTCCAACCCGAGAAAACCCTTCACGAAAATGTACGCATTAAAATGTATTTTCATGCAATTATCATGCTTAGTTTCTCTTTTAATAATCTGATTAGGGATCCCAATGAGTGTTTAGTGACATTGTTTGATTTTCTTTCAAACCCAATGGTAGAAGAAATATATTCTCTTGTAATAAATGAAATAATAATGCTTTTATGTTTACATATAAAAATATTTGGAATCATGTTTTCAAAAGACTTTCAAAACAGGAACCCTCTTTAATGAGGCCTTGGATACTTGGCCTAGGCTCTTGCATGAGTCCAAGTTCATTTCCTTTCTACATAGAAAAATTGAAGTCGGATATTTTCAAGTCATTTCTTGATTTTAACTCTCATGAAGACATATACTTATATACAAGTTATATACATATATGTGCACATGACTATCTCTCTTTATCATTCTTTTTTTATGATTTAATACATTCTTTTACAAATTCTCATACACATACGTATGAATATATGTACATGTATTCCTTTCTCTCTTTCATTCTTTTACAAATTCTCATATACGTACATATGAATATATATATATATATATGTGTATCCCTCTCTCTCTTTATCTCCCTCTATAGAATCTTTCTCTCTCTAGAGTCTCATTTTCTCTAAAAGTCTCTTTTTCTAAAATCTTATTCTCCCTCTCCACTTGAGTTAATATGTTCTTTTCACAAACTTTCATATACGTGTATGTGTGTGTGTGTGTGTATATATATATATATGCAGACATACCTCTCTCTCTTTCTTTTTAAAAAAATCTTTTATTTTGTGATTTTAAAATCTTATTCTCTTCCTCTTTTTTTCTATTCCTCTCGGATTAAAGTATTTTCTCTTTTTCATTCTTTTGAATATTTTTCTTTCAAGTTCTAAAGTTTTAACTTCCTACTTGCTGACTTCACCAAGACCAAAAATCAAGTAATGACCCAATATTGAAATCATGCTTGATAGTTTACAACCTCATTCCATTTTCAAATATTTTTCTCTTTCCCTAACAATATTTATGACAATCTTATAAATAAAAATGAGAAACTTGGGTGCATGTGGTGGTAAGAATGCTTTTAAGTAAATGTCATGGTAGGAATGAATGATTTCCTTCTAATCATGTAGGATCAATGCATTCATACATTCACTTTTACTTAACATTACGAATGATCACAAACATATCTCATTGAATTCTTTCTTCAGGTACAAATTATGTATATACTTGACTATCAGCATCTAGATATTCTAAACCCTTCGTTATGCACGAAGGCTAAGGTGTAATGATGCACTTGGAAGAGATGGATCTTGAGAATAGCAGTCATCATTACTTTGGGAAGAAGGGTCACGTTAATGGGAAGAGTTGTCATCATGAACTTGGAGAGAAGGTTATGAGGAGCCTCATAATTGTCTTCATTAAGAGCATTTCCATTGGGTATGGATCCAACAATAGTTATTGATTTCATATGAGTGACTCATAATCTACGGTTTTCTTGTATTCCCATTTTTCACCATGGATCACATCATTCTTATCAGTCTCATTGAGGAAGCCCACATCCTTCTATCTACTCTGAAACCATACTGCTGGAGGTTTAGCCTCCTACCATTATTACTCCAAGAATCAAGTCAAAGAATATGAAAGAAAAACCTGCTTAAGTAACAGGTAACAAATTAGCAGCAACCTCAGTGGGTGGGTAAATTCACTAAACCTCAAGTAAATGCCTCCATTTCTTAACTGTCGGAAACTCGTCCTGAAGAACTTTCCTGCCCTCCAGCACTGCTTTGAGCCACTTAAGCAACTCATTCCTGTTAGCTATCAGAATAATCTTGGCAGGAAGTTCATTTGGCTCCATCTGTGTCAGGTGAAGTTGGTTTAATATAGATTCCAAGCACATAGTTTCTTCAAATTGGCCAAACCTCCTGACTTTTGGGAAGGGGTAGACCATTTGCCACTGGTTACCCCACCAACACCAATTCCCGCTCTTGGGGATGCTTGATCTTGGTTGGATACACACAACCTTCAGCTGCAGACCCGGCCATGAGCCTGACACAATACCTGTTTTGATACATAGTTTGCAAGCCTGTAATTGCTTAGGCTTATTTTTCAATAATGTCAGATATTGCTCTAAACAAATGTTCCATATCCTATTCGCTTCAGCATTACTCTTCAACTTGATGTCCTGAAATTGAAATTTATTTCGAGAGCTCCATAGACACCAAATGATAGTATGAAAGGTGACTTTCCAGCTTAGTCCTAACCAGTCGCATTTAAACTTACAAGAAAACTACAACCTGAACTCTTGTAAGAAATTAGAATGACTCCTTTTCTTCCAAACTTATGGCATACAAGTTTCCAAACGCTGGCAACTAGTTTGCACTTAAATAATAGATGACGTTGTTTCTTCCTCACATCTACAAATAAAACACCTGTTGGCGATGCTCATACCCCGTTTTTTGAATCTATTAAGAGTGGGGAGTCCTCCATAGGAAGCGACAAAGACAAACCAATTAGATCTTGGAACGCATTCCTTGAGCCAGACCCACTTCATCCAATTTTCGACTGTTTGTTTCTTTCTAATGATCAACATCCACTAGTTTCAGATTTTTTGCCTCTATATTCCCCAGAAGAACATCCTCAACCCTTGAGAGACAAGGGCGCTCGACACCTGCTCTTCCGAGACAGTACTTGAATGCAGGGTCAAGTATTAAATCAGATTGGAGCAGATCCTCGACAGAGAGACGAAGGCTAGTTTGAAAAATCATTAACTCGTGAGAAGATAGCTGCTGATGGAGACAAACTTCAGCTCATCTATCCTGCCAGAACTTAGCTTCAGATGTTCCTACAGCCCATCGGGTGTGTTTGGAAATACTCCCCCAACTCCACCTCACACCATTAAAGAACCACGAAGAGGATTTGCAATATTTTGTCCACAAGCTATGAAACGTCAAATACTTGCTTCTGATTACCTTAGCCCAGTTAGAGTTAAGATAGCATACTTGCAGAGCAAATCTGGCTAGAGCAGCCTTGTTGAGATATGCCACATTAATCGTTCCAGTCCCTCCTTCCAGACTAGGTTGACAGATCTTCTTCCACGCTATAACAGACACATTATCAAATTGACCTTACTCACGATATCTGGAGGTAGTCTAAATATGCTACACCAATATCGAACCACGTGAAGGAGAACGCTCTTTAGGAGGAAGTCTGCCTACATATGAAAACTTCTAGCCAGCAAGCTTTTTATCTACCTTGGAGATCAGCTCAGAGCACATGTTAGATTTCAACCTCCCACTGAAAATAGGTAATCCTAAATATTTGATTGGAAGACTCATGGTTGGTCATCTCGGAATAGATTCAATCTCTTGGAGCTTGTTAGGGGCCACGTTGAAAGGGATTGTAGATGACTTGGAAGAACTAGCTTCCAAACCTGCACTCTCTTTGAATAGCTTGAGGACTTCCATAAGGGCCTCTACAGAATCTCTTTCAGCTCTACAAAAAATCAGGATATCATAAGCAAAACCAAGAATCGCAGGAAAATAACCTCCTTTAGGCACCTTCGGAAGCCTTTGCATCTCTCAGATACCTGCCCACAAAGATACCTTGAAAAAATTTCCATGATAATAGCAAACAGACCAGGCGACATTGAGTTTCCCTGCCGGAGGCCCCTCTTCATCTTCATAAACTGTCCCACCTCTCCCTTTGTCTACTTGCTCCATGGCCTTCCTACAGAGGCCTTTACTCTATGTAGGTTAAGAGCCCACAAAGACGGGAACCCTCTTAATAGAAACCACACCTTACGCCACTAAATTTTTCATTCCAACTTATAGTTTTCTTTTTTTTTTTTTTCTTTTTTTTTGTGGAGCACCAGCACATCAAGGAATTAGTTGATTAAATCACTTCAGAGCCGCAGCGGCACCGTCAAGAAACCAATATTTTTGGGGAAACCCACAGTGGGTAAGAAGAATTACTAGCTGATTATTTTCATGAAAGTTGTAGGATACTTAAAACCAGAATATCGTCTAATATTGGAGAATATTATGGATACCTTGAATTTCCTCTGTGGTTTCCATGAAACAAGATCCTATGATTTGTAAGCCCTCATGGGAACAGCAAGTACTCACTGATCACGAGAGGTACCACCTATTTTCGTTTTCACCTCGTGATCCTTGCAGTTGGGTTGGTGGGGTTCCTGTTTTTCCTTGCCTTAGAACGAGTAAAAAATGGCAGGCAGAACCAATTTGGCATTCGTTCATGTCAATTATCTCAGAACCATGTGGCTGTATTTTATTTACCAATCAAAAGTATTTTCTACTCGTCCACCTGTTTAAATTTTTAATGGCGGTCCGCATATTTTAATGGAAGTCAGTGGCACCTTGTTTGGGATATCTTTTCCTTGTTATTTGATATTTTGCGATGCTTTTGAGCAACTCTAAGCACCGACTCTTATTATTTAATGTATACATATGTATTATATTATAGGGCTCGTGAATTCTCTGTAATTCCTACACAATCTATTGAGAACAAAGAACGTTATAGGAATGGGCACTGAATTTTCGCATTAAGGCCCTGTTTTGAGCTGGAATAAGTACCAAAAGCCTTCACTTATTCACGTTGTGGCTTGAACATGTTCATGAAAGTGGTGATGGGAACAGAGGAGAACGTTCGTTTCCTATTTTCTTATTCAAGTTGCCTGGGCCAATGTGCCAACCACGTCAACGAGTAGACGAAGGGGAAGCAATTTTGGCAAAGAGAAAAGCCAGTCTGCTAAGTCAATTGGGGAGCGAACAGAAGCAATAATACAATCAGGGAGTGAACAGATATGGTGGGGTCATGGCAACAGCAAAAAATCCCTCTCGACTGCCTATCAGAAAACCGAAAAAAATCCCATACAGATCATTATTTTGAAATTATCCATAGATGGTTGCTAAATTTCTTGGAAGAAATATTTTCTTCATTTTAAAGCCCAAAGGGTGCCAATAATCCATTTAATCAAGTCTTCTCAACGACCATCTCAAGAACAGATCGCATAATCTTGGCATATACCTTATCAAAAAGCTGCCATGATTCCTATTCTAAGAAAGAACTTTACCCCAGGGAAGAGTGTGATTCCCACAGAAGGACACAAAAAATTTTGAGATCATCACCAGTTCTCTACTGCCAAGGGCCTCCTCAGTGGTTGGAGTCCTCAAACCCTCCACAATTGAAACAAGCTCCTAGAGAAAACCTGCACCCAATCTAAATAGACACTCGTTTTCTAACTTGATGGAAAGTAAAATACAAGTTTGTCAGGGAAAGCCTTCACCCAATTTAACAAGACTACCAATTTATGATGCAAACAACCGACACCAAATCAGCCATTTAAGAAGAAGAACAACAACAAGCCACAAACTTAATAATTAACCCTGATCGACAGTCAGGAGCAACAGAAAACAGCAAGAGAAGCAACATCTGCAGATATTCCGAACAAACGAAAGAAAAAGGAGGAATCCCCAAATTACTTGGGGAGGAGGTTACCCTGTTTTCAACAACAGAAATGCAAAACAAACCGGTGTCTGGGAAAGCGTTGAGACGTTAATATCTATGGAGAAGAGGTGGTTTTGGAGGTCTCGAGATCGACAGCCTTCTGAAGGAGGCTGTCGGAGTCATCGATGGCCATCTGGATAGGGAAGTTGCCGAGGCCATCGGCGAGCGCGAGCATAATGAGCCGCATCTCGTCGTGGAACTCCTTGTGATCGACGGTGCCGCTGTGGTCGGTGTCGAATTTGTCGAAGATGGAGTTGTAGAGGGAGGTGAGCTCCTCGGGAGTGGTGGAAACATCGATGCCGAAGTGGGACTCTATCAGCCGCAGCGACTCGAAGGCTTTACGCAGCTCCGCCCGGGACAGAACCCCGTCGCCGTTGACGTCGAGCTTCACGAACGCCTCGTCCACGCTCTTCGTGAACGCCGCTTCATCCTGCACGAAGTCCCGCACCGTTGATCCGTCTATCACCACCACGCCCATCTCTCTTCTTCGCCTTCTTCTCTCGCACTCTCTCTGACGATTAGCGTCCGGTGTCTCGCTGGGGTATCGGCTGACGCGGGCTACGACGGTGACCACGTCCCATTGAGCCAATAAATAGAGCGGACATTTTATGCGGGAACTAATCCTTTGCCTCTAATGTCGAAGAAGGCCTTGCTTTTAACAGAAAGGCAATGAAAACCTTTTCGGGTAGGAAAACATGCTCAAACTCCAGGTCGGTTGGGTGCTACTATTTCCTTCAAAAGAGGGCAGCAGGCGACAATTCGCCTGCAAAACCATTGGCGGTGGCACCATCTTTACGACTGCAACATCAACAGTAGACTCTATATATATATATATATATATATATATATATATATATATATATATATATATATATATATATATATATATATATATATATATATATATATATATAGAGAGAGAGAGAGAGAGAGAGAGAAATCCTATGACCTTCTTAAGTTTCGGCCAACCATAATCATTCAATAGATTGCATCGGATAGTTGTAACTAGACACAGTCCAATGCAATGCATCAGATAGTATGTTGTGAAAAGCTGGAGAATGAAGACATCCACATACTTTTTTATTTAAAATTTTTAATTGCAATCATGATCATGAGTCAAGTTCATGTGGTTTGTCATTGTTATGTTTGATGTTTCACTACAAGGATTATCATTCCGATGCAAACCTATGAGGGAAGGAGGTCCCCTTAACCTTTTATTCATAACAAAATTGAGCAGTACACATATACAAAACCATCACCAATACCATAGTGCTACCAAGAATAAGCACTCAATACATGTAGTACTAAAAAATGGAATAGAACAGTATCACTCAGATCCTTAAACGAAATTCCACCAAAAAACCTGAAAAGTCTACGACTCCTTGCATCAGAACAAAATCTGATCTACTATCTACATGTGAATGCCCATATCAGCAGCAAATAATTGTGTCGATCTGCTCAGCATGTCAAGAAATGTGGACAAAATTTAATTCCTGCCTTCAAGAGCATTTTGAAGTAATTTCTTCTATTTAATATTGTTGGCAAATATGTCGATGCTGTCATGGATGTTACTAATTCTTTGCACACAGCCTGAGAGCAGCTTGAATTCTGAAAGGATGTGGTCCTCCACATCTCTCAAAAGTTCAATCCAAACTAAGTCACTAGCACTTCAGTTCAAAGCAACTCCCACCATACTATGGTTCTCAAACTTCATAGTAAGAAGATGAATATACCAGTAATAGGTACTATCAGGAGGCCAAGGATCCGACGATATTCCATGTTTAAGCCAAAGCTAAAACTCTCTATCATGCTTAGTCCATTCATAGGCCAAAAAAGAATTCCAAACAGGCAAACCAAATTAAGAATTGACGTAAAGTAAGAGACAGATCATTATGGACTGCTTCATTCCTTAAGAACATATCTTCCAAAGGACAATATGTATAAAATATTGTATTGCAGTCACCCTCTTTGTTCCATTTGAATCTCAATTTTTGCTTCCAAAGTAATTCCTCTTCACCCAAAGCATCAAGAAGTTCTTTTCAGAGGGTGATTTTGTAGTCAGACAAAGCCAAATAATCTCTCCCGCTTGCACCTTACACTAATTCCAGCTCAATAGTCAAAGACTTAATTTTTTTGAAACATTACCGCCATGAGTTCTGTTCCAGTTAGCAAGACCAATTCTTACACCTCAAGTTTAGCAAGGACTTGGATCTTGGGCATCCATGGAGTACCGTATTCTATATCTCTACCACTATTTGAAGACAACTCTCTTTTTTACCCCAAAAGAATGTGTACTTAGTCAGTTTTTTGCCAAAATAGCAAGATGAAGGATCCCCAACTGTCATAGAGAGTAGGCTATGCTCAAAAACTGTGCAACATTGAATATGAAGTTGAGGTCTGCCACTAAAAGAATCCATTCATTGCGAATTTAGGAGACACTAGTCTAATATGCACAGAATCCTCTCTAAACCCACCTTGTTGTTAGACTAAGTATATTGAATCCTCCTATCCTCCAAGATTGTGAGATTACAATATGCTAGGAAAGCATTGAAAGCAATTGTGGTTGGGAGATCCCTCTATTTTATCCCCTGCATTTCTAAGTCCATTGAAATCACAAATGATTCAATGGAGATTAACTAATGAAATGATTAGATGAAAGAGAATGAACTGATTGGCTTTAATAAGAGGGTTAGGGCTCATATAAATTTCCACCACAACAAACTGAAGGTGGTCCTCTTTACTTTCAAATATAAAAAAAGAACAAAATTCAAAATGAACAAGTGATAGAATCTTAGTAGAATTAGGTTGTCAAGCCCCCACAATCCTTCCCAATAAGCCACTATGATTATCATTATGAGACCAACCAAAATTAGGATGATGTCTAATAAAATGATTGTAATGCCAATCAGAAAGTATAGTATCATATAAATATAACATATCAGCAGTTTTATTTTGTATAGTTATCCTAAGAGCACACCTGGCTGCACTCCACACTAGACCTCACACATTCCAAGCTGAGATTCTAAGATACATCAAATAACTAAGGCTCAGGATAAGGTTGGACCTTATTGTCTGCACCAGGAAAAACCAGTTGAAAAACTTCGTCAGTTTTCTCATGCTCTTTATCAGTTTTCATTTTGCAGTTTGTCCCAACTTATTAACCTCTACACATCTCTTATTACGCAACTGAGAAAGATGTTGAGCAATGGATAGAGTGTTCTGCATATCTACTAATGATGTTTAGGACTTTCTGGAAGGAGATTTATAGAGATCTTTAAACTTGGAGGATTTATTTCTGTTGAGTCTAGAAGATTTGAGAGAATTAGTAGAATTGGCCTGAGAGTCGCTACCAACTAGAGAGGAAATCCTTTTCATGGCTTGGAATTTGAAACTTGGAGGGAACTCAGTGTCGACAATAGGATTACATGCAAAGATTCTTGACACACTTCGGCTGAAAGGATTTAATATGTCATTAGTCTAATCCTTTGTAGGAACTACCCGTAATAACAAATTTGCAGAATGGATATGTTTATCATAAAGAGATTAGTTATTCCTGACCCTGCTTCACTTTAATTGTTATTTGAACACAAGATTTAATTCTACCTTCATAATGAATCTGTTGAACAATTTCTATACCCTCTTCCAACAGAATCTCAACTTCACAGACATGTTGGAAATTTAAAAGAACCTCAACACATATATATGTATACTTTTCACGATGAATGTTAATTGTGGACGGATCAACTGCAATAAACTTCCTATTTAATGCTATAGCTACAACCATGAACATGGACTTGTTCCCGAGAAGAGATGTCATCTTCAGTAATTGAATCCAAATACGAATTTTGAACAAAGATTCCACCTCCTTATTCAATGATGGGATCTATTGATTGACCATTCCCAGCACTCTCCAAGGTCGCTGTTTGAGGGCTACACCCTCATTTGTCTGAGCAAACTAAATCAGGAATCCACCTCTTCCAAGGGCAGTGAAGAGGGAAGGGGACGGCGTTTTCCATTGCTTCTTCAATGCGTCTACAACAAACTTGGGACTTCTATACAAGCTCTTCCCCCATCTTGTACAACTTCCAGCTCTTCCTTGTCCTCCTCAATCTGCTAGTGATGCCCTTTGCCTTGATAATCGAGAGTCTCCCCATCTCTACCCTAACTCGATCTCCATTGGAGTCATGAAGGATCTGGATCTCAGTGCCTTCCCTGCCTCCGTGATGCCCACCTCACACCCATTTGCCTTAGGAATAGGAGGCTTACCGATGGGAGGACTCTACAACCTCTAATTCCTAGACTGAACCATATAGAAAGAGAGAACGATGAAAACAAAATAAGTGACAAGAAGGAGGGGAAAAACCCTATCCACACAAGGATAGATAAAAACTCTCACAAGGATTGTCATTGTTATGTTTGATGTTTCACTACAATGAACTATACTATATATTCACCAAATCCTATGCTATTTGCAATAGCTTCAATGTTGTTGCCAACAATGTGACTCATGCCCAAGAGATAGCCAAGGCTGCCCTTGCCCTTAGTGGCATTGAAAAAAGCCATTAGCAAGGGTAGGAGTTGTTGTCCATAATGCTACTGGCAATAGCCGTTTAGCTTATGGGGACATCCCACCATATTTCTTTGCCTCCATCTATGTAGTGAGTGAGAGTGAGTGTGTGTGTGTGTATATATATATATATATATATATATATATATATATAAGAGTTGCCCGGCCATCTAATTAGAGTAGTTTGATTCAACATAATGGATGGCTAAGAATAAAATAAAGAGAAAAAGGTGTTGGACATTTTCATCATCTAGTATTAGTTTACATCTTTTTCTCTTAGTTTTTATTTCAATCATCTATATGCTTGAGATAGACAGCCTTTGTTAGATGGTTGAGTGACTATACATAGCAAGCTAAGAATAAAATAAAGAGAAAAAGGTGTTGGACATTTTCATGATCTAGTATTAGTTTACATTTTTTTCTCTTAGTTTTTATTTCAATCATCTATATGCTTGAGATAGACAGCCTTGGTTAGATGGTTGAGTGACTCTGAATAGCAAAAGTCATCATTCACACATACATATATATATATGTGTGTGTGTGTGTGTGTGTGTGTGTGTGTGTGTGTGTGTGTGTGTATATGGTGGCTCTAGCATTTTAGAGTCACCCATCCTTCTAATTAGGTCAGTGTAATTAACAATGATGGACAATTAAGAGAAAAACAACAAAAAAAGTTTTTAAAAACACTTTCATCATTTAATATTATTTCAAACTTTTTTCTCCTTATTTTTCTCCCAACCATCCATCTATCTTAGATGAACAATCCTAATTGGATGGCTAGGTGACTCTAGTTACCATTCACTCACTATATATATATATATATATATATATATATATATATATATATATATATATATATATACTCACACAAAATAACCACAATTTATACAAAAATGAACCATTTAAAGCCCACATCACTCCTTGCATCATTCTTTTGAGTTCTTGATATGAAATTCATCTTAGAATTCACTATCCTTTCTTACTACATTCTCTACAAGTTAAAAAACATTCACCCTCAATCTTGTTTCGTAACATTTCTCCTAATATTGTAGACAACATGTGCCACCAACTAGAATGAATGAGATAGTGATATTGATGATTCACACAAAAGAAATGAGTCACTTGCTAACAAATTCATAAGGATACGGAAGAACATTTCAAACCAAAATGTGCAAGGCAGACAACAAGGAACACATGGATTACATTCCAAAGTATATAAAAACAAAAAGGTTATTACAGATCCCTAACTCTTTTGCTATACATTTCATAGGTGCTAATCCCATTGCTTCTTTGCTTTCAACAACATTATATAAGTATTTGGAAGTAAAGTGTTGTGTTATTTTGAAGTATCATAACTCAACCTATGCAACTCAACTTTACCCACTTATTCAATTTAATATGTTGATGGACTTGTTAAATTTTCCTAG
Organism: Nymphaea colorata; assembly: GCF_008831285.2. Lineage (NCBI taxonomy): Eukaryota > Viridiplantae > Streptophyta > Magnoliopsida > Nymphaeales > Nymphaeaceae > Nymphaea > Nymphaea colorata. Next base: position 4,297,955 of record NC_045147.1, on the reverse strand, counting down.
TGGTAACCTATTGAAGGAGTTAGCTCAACGTCAGAGTCTATCATGCCTTGGATGCTTGGGCATAGCTATATAAAGAAGGATATTGCCTGCTCTATAGAGTTTTCCACTATAATTAGTGCACAAGGATTAGACTAAAAAATAAAGGTGGAGAATCTATATAGGGCAGGAAGCAAATAGTTCCTGGTACATTAAGATAAGTCATGAGTAACTTCCCAATCTTGTGTCAAATAAAAGCTAAAAGTATGTCCCAATGAAAATTGTAACTCTTAATTCATCATCTTGATTTTTTTTTGTGGAAGAAAGCACAATCTCATAGCAAATATGATTTCATATTCTTTGAAAAGCATATAACATGTCCAACAAGTACATATGTAGCAAACTACAAGATGAAGCCAAAACTTATAAATGAGCATTTAGCTAGAGTTAGCACATATAACAACCTGACCCACTCCTGGGCTCGGGCCCTTGGTTCAATGGATCCCAACCCGCACCCTAGCAGTTTCGGCCCTAACCTGAAAAAGGTTAGGAACCAGGACAATCATCTCATTAATGGTCTCCCTTTATAAGCCTTTGAAGATCCCTCATAATCTTCAATACATGACTAAATTTATGGGGTGTTACAGCACAAACCTCACCCCTTAGAGACAAATGTTAAAGCAATAGAGTGGGTGATGGTATTGTGTTGTGTAGGTTAGTTTGCGGTTGATAAGCCAGTTCTGGAATGAAAGAATGGACTACAACATTCAAGTAAAGTGGTTGGTATCTAATTATAATGCATTAATTTTTACTACTCTTTGCTCTCAATAAGCATTCCATGGTTGTTTTTGTGTAAAATATTTTTCATTTGGAGCAAAAAAAGGTGTGCCATCAAATTGTCTTTATGCTTAGAGTATATTTTTCAAAGGACCTATGACTAGAGTCATTTATAATTTGGCATGGACTTGATATGAACTATCCAAATGAAAAAAGTTAATTGTTGGCGATGTCGATTATAGAATTTTGAATTTGCATAAAGAAACTAAGGCAGTTTAAATGAGAATGGAATATGGTGACAGAGGGGCATCTGAATTGAATTTTGTTATAAGAATTGAACTTGAAGAATCCTTATTCTAAGAGGAGCATTGGAGAATTAAATCGAAAACAAAGTGAGTTGCCAAGGGCAATATAATTACAAAATATTTTCAAGTCTCGGCAAATGGTGCAAGAGCTAAAAATCGAATTTATGAGTTGAAACAATTGCATAGAATATTCATTAACTAGTATGAGATTAAGAGAATTTATGATGATTTTTTTCTTGATCACTTGAGTATCAAAGAAGGGGCAAGTGAAATATGGAATAATTTACCAGCTGGCTCAAAGGTCATGGATAATGAAACAGGTCATAGGTCATGGATAGTGAAACTGTTGAACTATTAAACATTCTTCTTTGGCATAAGTTTGTAAATTAGTTTCAGTTTAGATGGAAAAAGTGCTCCAGAATTCGACAAATTTTCTGCTTTGTTTCTTCCCACAACATTGGCAAATTTTTTAGCTTAGATATCTTTAATGTTATTCAAAGTTTTTGTTTAAATTGTTAGATTTGTGAATAAAATAAATAGCTATTATTGCTCTAATTCTAAGGCCCCGTTTGATGAAAAGGAAGAATTTGGAATGGTAAATTTACCATGGAAAAAAATTCTGAGAAAAAATACAGAAGGAAAATTTTCCTTCTTCCAATCTGAGGCCATGTTTGATGGCAGGGTGATTTTTTGCAGGGTTAAAATCAACTGTGTTTGGTGCACAGGGTAAAATAAAGCAATGACTTTTTAGGTGACCATTGTGTGCCTTTAAATTAAGTTGTTCTCCCTCATTTTAAATTAAATTGTTCTTCCTCCGTGTTCCCACCTCGTGGGTATAAAATGTGGCTTGGCTCTACGATAGCTTCATATGTTGTTCTCCTCCATTTATACGTTTAAACCTCATGTTTATGCACTTGAGCAAGACCAAAAGCAGGAAAGCATAAAGAAGCCTATAACAGTAGTATAGCAAAAATAATGTTATACTTTAAACATGCAAATGTTTGTTCTAAGTGCAAGCATGTGTGCATGTATTCACTTGCACAAACATGCTCTCAAATACTTGAAAGGAAGATCAACCTCAAAACTTCACCAGGGATGAATGGCAAAGTAAAATTTGCAGAATATAATAGCCACCATGAGTTTGCATACCTCACAAAGCTTAAAGACACCAGTCAAAAGAGTAAAACTACAGAGAATTAATCAATCTAGAACTTTTTGACAAATAGAAAAAACAGTCTTACAGTCTGTTGCAACTGGAATCACTCTTCACACAAACCAAGCAAAAAGCATGCTCGCAAGGGCTCTGTAAGGACACAAGATAGTCATGAATAAACACAGCTTTAGCAGATCGCTTAGTCAACAAGCAAAAATATAACTTGTAGAAGTCAAGCAGAACTACAGATCGCTTCAGCAAATCGACTATTCATGAACAAACACAACTTTTTCCTCAATTCACCAAACATTCGTTGGAAAATCTTAACAAAGACTCACCTGGAGAGATCAAAAGGGATTAGGGCGAACACAGCTTCTTCCAACCACACAATGGGGAAGGGAAGCGGGAGAAAGGGATTAGGGCAAACACAAAGCATAAACAGAGGGAGAGAGGGGAGGAGGAAGGCCACTTTACTTGACATTCCCATGGACGCAGCGTGAAGGAGGAAGAGGAAGAAGATAACGTTCTGGCTTCGACAGAGGGAGTAGCGAGAAAAAGAGGGTTTCAATAGAGGGAAATGAGTAGTGAGAAAGAGAGACGAGAGATAACAACCACTGAAAATAACCACACAAAAAAAAGTCGAACCTCTGGAGGTCTGACTTTTTGCCGCGTTAACTTTACCCTTGTCATACCATTTTTCCATGTTAAAAACTTCAGCATTTGATGCATAGCGGAAGAACCGTACAAAAACATGAACTTTACCCCGATGCACATGAATTTTCCTGTGCATCAAACACTACCTAAAGGAAGTAGCTTTTATGAATGTTAAAAATATAGCTTCATTGCTTTGTACAATGTGGTCTATAAGGTTATTTTTGTACTCTTTGTTGAACATAGGAAGAAATAATTGGGGATGAACTTGTAGCCTTCCACTAAGAAGAAATTTATATAATAATGTGACTTTTACCCTTGAATTAGTTTAGGATATGGATAGTTTGAGGTTGAGACATCTGTGTAATATGATGAAGTAAACTAAAGATTTTTTCAAAATGCTCTTCCCATGATGGGTTGCTTTACATACTGGGTTCAACATGTGATCACATGAATTTCTATAATATCTTATGTTTTATAGGTTAATGGAGATTGAAGAATTTTATGAGATTAGAAGAGGCTTGTGCCAAGATGACCCACTACCTTCTAACAATTTTAGAATTTTTATTATTGTGATGGAGATACTTTATAGGTGCTTGAATGAAAACATTATTACCAGAAGCAAAGTTTGTAGATCTTGCACAAAAAGGAGATTTCTTTTTTTTTTTTTGTCTTTTTCCAATAATACTTTGCTATTCTATGAAGCTGATAGGATATCCATGTAGCAAGACAAATTAATTAATTTTTGAAGACATAAAAAAATCATGATTAAAGGTAAATCCGAGTAAATGTAAGGTAGTCTCTTTTAGTGTTGATCATTCAGTTATGCAACAAATTCAAAATATTGTGGATTGGAGAGTATCATTATTACCTATAAAATATCTTGGCCTTATTTTATTTAAAGGTAACCTAAAGTTAGAGTGGTATCAAGAATTGATCACAAAAGTAGACAAAAGGAACTGTCACGCACTGTAAGAATTTCACCAATCACTAGCACTAAAAGAACATTAGAAGAGAGGAGGAGAACAATAGTAAGATATTTATTGAATATTCTAACATGGAGAAAAGCACCACTAAAGGTCATGTCATTGATCATTTATTAGTGAAATGCATATGCAACAACAAAGAACCATCTTAAGTGGCATGAAAAGGTGCCATAAATGCTCTAGAAAAAATATCAAGTAAGGTAGCTGGATAATAATGTGCAACAAGTAACAATGACCTGAAGATTGCCTAAGTGAATGCTATCAACAATTATGCAATGTCACTTAAAATCTCAATAGTGACATGGAGAATTCATCATACAATACAACCTGCATACACTTTCGCATGAGATATTATTTGATCGTGACATTCCTTGCTAACTTGTTAAAGAAAAATAGGTTTGGACATAGAAAAAGTTTTTCCATATTATTGTTGATAGAATGAAGCAAGCCAGTGTTAAAACTGCCTAACTATTCAAAGTCCTTTGTAGTCCACAATGATGCCTCTAATTTTTCAATTGACAGAGTCCTAATATATGATGACATCCAATTGCCCATGTAAGATAGACACTTAACAATATAGACAAACATTACACAATGCATGAAAGATTGCTGATGAACATCATGCACTATCTTCACACATGGAACACTACCATCTAGGTGCATACTTGTGAAAATGGATGATGTGGTCACAAGCTATTTCCAAAAAGTTATACCAATATAAGTTCATTGTCAAGAATTTTTGGCCGAGTTTAACATTGCTCGTGACCAAAAAAAGGAAAAAACCAACACCTTGGCTGATGAATCAAGTCAAAAGGCAGAGCTTGTGACCACTCATGCGGAGGCCTTTGATATGCACTTATACAGTACTTTCTTTCAAAACATTCACAAAGGGAAGCAACATCATTCAATGACATAACAATTGGTATCCATGGCTAAAGCAAGGGTAATTGTAGATTTTTGTTGAGAGAACAACTTCTCCTCACCAAAGGCAGGTGTAAATTCATACTAAGGGTTCCATGATACATCATGAGAAAACAATCCATGAAATAGGTAGATTCTTGCACCCATTTGATGCTTATATTATTCATCCGTAGAATCTTACATCAAAATGTGCTTCATTGGACTAATGAGAAGACGACCTAACACCTTGAGCCTCATTTAGTTCTAAAGCATCTAAATTTCATTGTGAGCTTCCCAAAGTCTTTAGCTTAATCATCATTATTGTTTATAGGTTCTCGGATTGTGTTACTCTTATTCCAACCTCAAAAAAATGCTGCAAAGAAAATTAGGGAGTTGTTTGTGAAGAACATTGTCAAGTGTTGGTTAGTATTGAAAAAAATTACATGTGATTGTGATGTTCCCTTCATATGAAATTTTTGATGTAAAGTATTTCAACCGCTTGGTTTAAACTTATTGGTTTTCATAAGCTTCCACCCATAGATAGATGATCAAAACATATCAATGGGTTGCTTGAGTAATATTCAGAACACTTCATCAATGCAAACTAGAACAATTGGATGATGTTACTTGACATAGCCCAATTCTGCTACATGTAGAAAAGTGAGTCTTTAGGGTATAGTCCATTCAATATAACAACAGAATGTCAACCATTGATCTTGCACTATCTTGCAGCATGGGAGCAAGAAGGCCTACATTCATTTAGCAGTTCATCCAAGACTAGAGGAAAAAGTATTTGAGGCATAGTCCATTCAAGAGGGAATAGTGCAACAAATATTGCTCACTCTTGTTGTATGGGAGATGAGAATGCTAACCTTCCCCTACCAATTCATCTAAGATTGGAAAGAGAAAATAAAACTCAAAGTATTCTTCTATAAGGAAGCAAAGAAGATGAAGAAAATAATAAATGAAAGGGAATGTCTAGCTAGATTCCACATAAAAGATGAAGCCCTCATGAATCTTTATCTAAGCCATCTAGACATCTTTTGCGGGCAACATCATGCGTTAATCTAGAAACATAAAGGGTCATTCATGATGATCAAGAAGGTGGAAAAGTTAGCATATAATCTAAATATGCCACTGTATGTCAAAGTGCATCTTGTGTTCCAGGTTTGGGACTTGAAGCCATTCTATATAGATAAGAAGACCCAAACCGAAGCACTCTACAAAAAGAGCCAAATATGTAAAAAGACCCATCAAGCAAGTTAGCAACAAATAAGCAACTGGAGCAGATTCGTCGACATATGATCAACTACTTAGGCGAGCTGAACTATCTGATATAAAAGGAGGGTGATGTAAAGCCAACATATGAGTATGTTCAAAATTAAAGAACATGACTTAGAGGAAGTCAAGGCATGTCATGTAGAAGCCACTACTAAGGACTACATATGATTTGAAAAGAGAACCTGACCTGTTGTGTCTACTTTCCTTATGTATATATTTTCACTTGTGTATGAGTTGCATTTTTTTGGGACTACCCTCCTACCAGTCAATATCATCTTCTGTACTTAGAAATTTCTTTTCTTTGGGTGCTTGCAAGCAGACTCTTGCATGTACCTTCAAGCACACCAGTAAGCAAAGTGTAGTTTAGGTCTTCTTACTTCATTCTTGATGTCCTTGTGTTCTTATGCTAATGAAACAACATATTGCCAATTTTTCTCCCCTTATCCTTGTCCACATTGTATGCTTCCCTTCTTACATGCATTTGCACCCTAAGCTAGCATATCAAAGGAGGATTCTGTGTCATAGAACAAAGAAAGGATGCCCATAACATATGCTACCCTATGGCTAATTACCTCAAAATAGATGAATCTCATGCTAAGCCTTTCTTGGAGTCATCATTCAAAAGCAGAAAGCTAAAACCTATGAGGATATGCAAAGCAAGAAATATGGAGGACCTATGACTGCATAACTTTAGGCATTGAAAGAAAACTATAAATGGATTATCACAATTTTTTTTTAGTTGCAAACAACCTAACAAGTGCAAGTAGTTTTCATAAAAAAATCCATAAAACAATGAGACGCACCTTTTGATGGAAGGACACACTTATTGAAGGTATAGATTGCAATGAAACTTTTGCCCAGTTGTCAAGATTGATATTGCTTTTTGTATTCAACCTGTTGCTACCATGCATCATGAATTGACACTACAAGCCAGTCTCAATAATTTCTTCTTGCATTGCCAAAATAGCCAAGTTTGCTGCCTAAACAAGTCTCTCTACAAACTGGAAGAATCTTCAAGAAATTGGCTGTTTAAGCTTAGAAACGTCTTCAAACAATTACAGTTAATTTCTTTTCAAGATCGGAAACAAAACAAATATATTTATCCTAATATATGTCAACAATTCATCATAGTAGGGGACAATGTTGAAGCCACAAACTATCCTAAAGGGCTTATCAAACTATCCTAAAGAGTTGATAGACTTGAAATACTTTTTTTTAGAAATTGAAGATGCAACATCAAACGCAAAAATTTTTATGTCCAAAAAAATGTTATGGACACATTAAAAGAAATTAGGTGGGTATACAGGATCCAAACAAATTGGTCTCCCAATGGAATGAATCAATCTTGACCATGAGTAAAAATCTTATTGAAGACCCATCATCTATGGAAAACTTGTTGCACAGAAGTTGTATTTGACTGTTATGAGACCGGGTACATTCATAACATTCATATTTTTCAGTCAATTTATGACCCAACTATCCCAATACTGACTTTATGAAATCATTCTTCCCGTCATCTAGTAGTCCAAGTGATAGAGTACTGCATTTCAGATTGTGTCCAGTGATTAGAGGATGCACTCCAGGGATTTGTTTGATGATTGAAAATAGTGTAATTTATTTAAAAGCATAAAAAGAAACCACTTATCAGTTGAAGCAGAGTATCAAGCCCTTGCAATGGCCAAAATGGTCACTTGTGTGTTCACATGGAAAAAATGTGGTTGACATTGGTGTAAACCACTGCCAACTCTACTGTGCATATTGTAGCAAACCGAGTTCCCCATGAAAGGACTAAGCATAAAGAAATTGATTTTGACATGGTTAGGGACAAAAAAAGAAAAACAATTAGATATCTACCAAAGTTCATTTCCACCACGAATCATATTGCAGATCTTATTCACAAAAACGTTTTCATGTGATGAATTCCTAAATTTGAGCAACACGATTTATTGGATCTCAAAGCTCCATCTGAAAGGGGAGTGTCAAAATCAGATCCAATAATCAAGCGCACATGATTATCATTGTCATCATCAATGATTACAAATGCGAGTTTTGTGTCTTGATTAGATCTTCGGTCTTTTTTTTTCTGTTTTTTTTTTGAAGTCACCATCTTGTGCAATTGAAATTTTTTAGTCTTAGTTTATTTTAACTCATGTACCCAGCCACTGTATTCGTATATTCTTTATGCATTCTGAGATCAACATAATAAAGTCAATTAGCTTTTCACTTTTGAGACCTTATCGACTTCAGAATTTTTGCTCAAATTTGCTTAGTGGCCTCCATAGGTTGAACCCTAAGTGCCCGTATGACAGTGAAGGCTCAATTCTCGACACTCTTACACATTTCTTAATGTTATTGAGCTTATTATACTTTACATCACTGTTAATGTGACCACCAATGGTATAGTTTGATAAGCACTAGTACTCATTACATCGACAGGATAAGACCAAACTGACCATGGAACTTATAAAGTCTGGTATATATTGAGTAGATTTGACACCAAAGCATATTGGCCCGAATGTCAAATGTCAAGCTAGTTGTGAAGGTTGGTGTAGACATTATCCATGCGTTATATATAGTTGAAAAGTACACCTTTTATTGTAACTTACCTGTTTTTATCATGACTATCCTGACCTAACGTCATACAGCCCAGTGGCGTAGCTACGTTGTTGTGGCTGTTGTGGGCACTTGCCCAAAAATTTGTTTTATTTGCACATTGATACTTCTTTTCCTACTACTTTTACATATAAGTGCACCTTAATGTTTGAAACTTAAACTAAGAGTGCCCCTTCGCCAGAAATTTCTAGCTCCGCTACTGTACAGCTAAATAGTGAAAGGGTGTTGGAATAGGTGAAATTGTTCTATGATAGGCAATATAGGGTTGGACAGATTCTGACCATCAGATTATTGAAACTACTCCAACACATGGTTAAGGATATATATTTAATTTTTGACTGCCATCAATTTGAAGGTGCTAAATCCAGCTTATCATGTTAGGCAGCCAAACAGGGTCTTTAAAAAAAAAATGTTAAGAAGTATATTGCCTTATTTTCTTCAAGTTGTAAAAAAAGGATCCTGGAGAAAGATTGAACAGTAATCTTGATCTTTTTCATTGTATCAACGGCAGGTTGTGTGAAACCACCCTTTGAGATGCCACCCTTTGAGAACATTGTTTTGTAAAAGCTAAGTTTTCAGAAAAATGATTGTGTAAATAGTTTTTAATATTGGTTTTGGTGATCGGATGGCATGTCAAAAGCTCATTTTCTACCAAAAAAACTCGGAAAAACCAGGAGGGGGCAGGTTTTTCGGTACCTTTGTCGAAAATGGGTTCTGTTAAAACTGGGTTTTTTTGAATAACCCTTTCCAATTTTACAGAGGGGTAGCCGCTAAAGAAGCTTCAAAGAAGTCTTGAATAAAACACTTTTGGCTTTTCCCGAAATAACAAAGTGACCGTGATATTCAAATATCTTGTATATAATAAGCACTTGGACTGAAACGTACATCACATAAAACAGGCTGCTGTATTAACTTTCTTCTAATTTAGCAGGTTTTTTTATTTGACTGAAAGTCAGCAACAATTTTTTGTAGAACGTGTGCTAATCAGCTAAAAGCCCTATGGGCGATTTAAAGTTGATCAACATGAAGGAACTTGTTCCCTTCCAAAAGCAAACATTCATTCCAACGAACAGTACATGGAGACTCAACAACCACTTCTTGAATAGATGCCATTGATATTTTTCAGGAAAGATAAGGTGAGGAAGAAAAACCATCTTGTCTTGTTTGGTGCTTTCATTCCGTGGGGCGCACCAGCACCTTGTTTACTCATCCTTGTTTTTGACCCTTTCCGGGTGGAAGATGGGACTTGTGCAAGGATGGGGCCCGCATTAGTCTTTGGGTCTAACTAGCAGTCGGCTGGTTTTGATTCCGTTTGAGTGTTGTGGGCCGTGTCTTCTGATCAATTAAATCAATTTTCATAAAAGAATACATGCTTCCCATAAATTACGTTGCCGGATATCAAAGTTTTCTAACTCTATTAATGTCCAACATGATGGATTGGTTGCAAGAAAAACAAAGAAAAAATGTGATAGACATTTTTATCATTTAGTAATAATTTAGATAATTTTCTTTTCATTTTTCTTTCAACAATTCATTTGTTTTAAATGAACAACCCTACTTAAATGGTCCGGAGCCTCTAGATAACTAGAGTTATTATTCACTATATACATATATATATATATATATATATATATATATATATACAAATATATTTGAAATCAATCGACTACTTTATGGTTATCTTTTTATTTTGAGTCGTTAAAACCTATTGCACAAAATACACATTTACAATGGCTAATTGTTTGGCCAAAGTGTTTACTGATTGAACACACATTTTGCAATGGTTTTTAGCGACACAAAATTAAAATAAATTGTCTGACCATAAAGTTGTCCAACTAATTTCAATTTTCTTAGGTCCATTGTCAAATAGGTAATTTTAAATTTTGCGATGTTAAATAGTGCCATACAATGCTGCTTCCGTAATGATAAATCATTTGTCACCGTTTCTAACTATAAAATACATAATTTGTGATAGTTTTAAAGTCATAGAATAAAACCATCCGGCAATTCAAGTTGGCCAATATATTTCAATTTCTCTCTCTCTCTCTCTCTCTCTTATATATATATATATATATATATATATATATATATATATAAACTTTTGTTCTCTAATAATGTCATTGATTGATTATTTTAAGTGAGCGACGTTGGCGACATCAAGCAGTGGGACTTGGACGGTTTGGAATAGACCATCTGTTCTTGCGAGTTGGCTTGTCTCGGATCCCTTCCCATCACCACCTAAACGTTCGGTTCAGCCTTCGGTTTTAAGGAGTCCGACAGGCTGGCGGATGAAATCTGCCGGGCATTATTGAGCACCGCGGGCCCCATCGCGGCCATCATGTTGTGAAAATTGTTAAGGTTTGCTTATGAGATTTCCTGCAGTAAAGCATTAACAGTCACTGGTTTTACACCCTAGCTAAGCAACAAAGTTTCTCTTCCTAAAAGGTGGTTTCCACAAGTAAAATGGAAAGAAAGAAGTCAATAAATTGTCTTAACATGCTTAAGAATAACATATTTCATATGACTATTTTTCTGTAAGAAATTAACGTGGTAAATTTTCCTGGCAAATTTTTCTGGAAAAAAAAACATGATGAAATTTAACTCTCTTTCGATTTGAGGTCATGTTTGATTCACTGGAAGAATTTAACCTGTTAATTTTAACCGTGTTTGATGCATAATGAAAAATTTAACCTGGTAAATTTAACCATGTTTGATGCACATGATAGATAATTTAAGAGACTTTTTTCATAAATGAAATAAATTATATGACAACATTGCGGCCTTCAAGAATATTAGGAAAAATCATAAACATGCGGAATCAATGTAATGGAAATCCAGCCTATAAACAAGTAATCAACCTGACAATGATTAACTGATATTCATCCAACACTGGAACCTATAATTAAAAACATTCACCACAACTTGTTGTCCCATCCAGTACATAAGTTTAACGACTACAACCTGTATGAAAGTTTAACGAGTAAAGATCCAATAAAGTTTAAAGCAGTCACCAAATAACATATGTGTCTCATTCAGTACATAAGTTTAACGAGTACAGATCCAACAAAGAAAACAAGTAGTAACAAAAAAAAACAATCCAGAAAAGTGGAATGTAGATCCGTCCATTTGTCTTCATCACATCTTTCTCTTCCGTTGCGTTGACATCGACAATGTCCAATGGCCTACAAAATTGCACACCGTATTTGTTGTGCAGATATTCATTCATGTGATATTGAGCTGCTTCATAGGTATGAAATGATCTGAACAGGGCGCCCTTGTAGCGATACACTAATGGTTGGCACTGCTCCCAACTGTTGTATATTCCTCGTGACCTGCCTTCGAAGACGACATAGTACTTTTGACGAGGAATCATCTTCGTTGTCCTGTCGAAAACAAAACAAATGTTAAACAACTACATGCAACAATGGTAAAGATAGATAAAATAAACTTACTATTCAATTGATAATCTGCAAACATTTGATTTGTTATAGTTGTTCTCAAGGGATTGTTGCTTCCTCGCTGGTGTGTTTGGCTTGCAATTTCCGGTTCGCTTACGATAGAATTATCAATTGAAGGTGCGTCCTCATCACCAAATTGTTCGGCATTTGAATTGTGGTCAAGTATGAAGTTGTGCAATACACATGTAGCAAGCACAATTTGAGCTTGTTTTTTGAATGGATTCGGCACTTACATTTTCAATATTGGAAAACGTGCTTTCAACATGCCAAAAGTTCTTTCTACTGTATTTCGAAGTGATGAATGCCTATGGTTGAATAATTCTTGTGGAGTTCTAGGTCTGCGTGCCCCCGGGGTGTCAAATTCTGACATATGATAACGATGTCCTCGATAAGGTGTTAGGAAACCAACAACGTTCGGATAACCCCCATCAGCAAGATAGTATTTGCCTACAATTGAACACACATTACGTAAACATTTGCACCTTTTTTGAAAAAGTAATGGGTTGGTTGGTTGAAGTACGTACCTTCGGGGACCACAAATGGGTCCGTTGGATGATCAAGTGCATTGTATAATACCCTTGAGTCTGTCGCACTTCCTTCCCATCCTGCCAAAACGTAGTGGAATCGACTATCGAATCCAACTACAGCCATGACATTTTGCGAAATAAAACCTTTTCTATTGCGAAATCTTGCTTGCTCTGATGCTGCGACCCATGCAGGTACATGAGTGCCATCAATTGCTCCTAAACAATCCTAGATCCATATGTGCAAGTTAGTCATGTTGTATGTTGGATGTGGGATGCATTTTGTTTACTTTACAATTTCGAAAATACCTGGAAATATGGATTGAATCGCTTCGATCTCCGAATTTTAGTTGGGACGTCATCGTTGGGCCGATTGACAAAATCTTTACCCATTATACATATTACTCGTAGTACACAACTGACATACTTACTTATTGTTTGTCTAGAATGCTGAAAAGTATTCTACGTGGCACGATTCCGTTCATTGTGTCCAATTGTCAACAAAAAAATAGCTACTTGTTCTTCGATGCTAATGTCACGAGCATCCTCCAATAATTTTCTACTTCTAAGAGTGTTACATAATGTCTGATATGTGTGTTGATCCATACGGAGTAAGTCGGTACCAAATTTGAATTCTGGACCAAATTTGTGTATCATGCCTTTTTCAATTGTTGTATACGCTTTGGACTTCAATCCTCCACCAGATTTCATACCAGGGATGCGGGATTGCTCCACAAGAAGTTGGACTAAATAGTCCATTTGCTCTGATGTCCACGTAAGATTCTCCCTCGATGGACCGCTGTCTTTCATGGTAATAATAACTTGTACAACTAGGGAAACACATTTTCAGTTGCAACAACATTACAACTAGGGAAAGACATTTTCAGTTTGCAACAACAGTGTATCAAGAGCTTATGATTTTCTGGAAGTGCTACAATACAAGAGAAAAAGTTGTTCATGTACATAATGTCATAACTAAAAAACAATAGCACAAGCTAGTAGAGTTCAATAGCTGCTGATCAGAAAGAAGTAAACTTGATGACATGAGAAACAAATGAAACAACACAAGGAAGGGAGTTAGATGTATTGCAGGCAAACCCTCACAATTTAGTTGCTAAAGACAGCTTGGGAATGCACTAATCACAATCAATTAATACTCTTCATAGTTGATAAAAACTAGCAAAAATGAGGTCTATCTCTTCTTTGAGTTTCCTTTCTTTCTATTTTGAAAGAGAGCCCACCTGCTGCCAAACTTGGCTGCACTTCAACTGGTACAACCAACTAGATTCAGATATTATGGCAAAATAGAAAGCTGGTCCTGATTTCCTTTTCTGATTTTATCAATCAGTTTCTAGCATCTTTCTTCAATAAGAAGGCATTAAATTTGATCTGTTTCCAGGTCAGCATCAGATGTGTTATGATCTCAGACGACTGATTTTATTGATGGTAACGAGATGCAAACAAAAAAAGAGAAGAAAAACAAGTATGATATGGCTGAACAGAAACACAGAGTGAGATAAGCAGTTAAGAAGGAAATAGTAGCAGATAATGAAGAAAAGAAGTGAAATGATGGTAACGAGATGCACAAACTTGGCTAGTGAAAAACGATTTTCAAATTTCAATTTGCAGACAGATTTGAGATTGCAGATGCATCAGAAAAACGTTTCAGATTTTGGATTTCAATCAGAAATCAAGTACAGATCAAAGTGAAAGAAAAAGAAATGACTGAAACTGATGGGAAGAACATTAACCAGAACTGCCTGACATGCAACAGACAAGGCATCTCCAGCATCGCTCCCTAAATGTCCAAAATTCCAAATTCATCCATGTGAAGAAGTGATGACAGAAAGAAAAGGGATTCTTTCAACAATACAACAGCAGCCTCAGAAGTAGGTGTGCCCTGATCTCATTTATATAATCACACATTTTACATGGAATTAAAGAATGCACAGTAACACAGACATATAGTCCTGCCACTATATACACTCAGGATAAAATGTGACAATGTGTGGATTGTTCCCAATCCAAAACAAATACAGAAAATATACAAATGTTGTAGAAAAGGAATACCTGGACTAAATCATATTGAAAAACAAAACGAGGGAAATAGCAACAGATCATGAAGGAGTTCGCTGTCTTCACTATACAGAGGCTAATATCGCAACTTAGGGGATTTGAGATATACCAAAAGTTGACAAAACGAGGGCAATAGCAACAGAGCGACCGGCGATCGGAGAATGCAGCCTTCTATGCCCTGTCTTCCCTGCCGGTAAGATGCCATATCAAAATATATTAGGGCAATAGAGAAAGGGAGAACAGAAGGGCATCAGAGAGAGCAGGAGAGAAAGGGAGATGCCATATAACCTGCGAGCGAGACCACGATTTCTGAGAAGGCTGTGATTAGGGTACTATTTTGGGAGAAGAAGAGGGCACAGAGAGCAAGAGAGAAGGGGGGAAAGATCACCAGCAGAGAAACGGCGATGGTCAAGGCGGCGACGGCGGAGCGGCAACGGTTGGAGCGACCTCTACTGCGACGGTGGGAAGGCGACAGAGCGAGGAGGAGCTGCGGGACCTGTTCGAGCATCTTTCGAGCGAGGAAGAGCTGCGGGAGAGGGCGATGGGGTGAAATGAAGTTGTGTCGGGGGGGGGGGGGGTAGGGTGTCGAGTGCGGGGTAGGGCATCGAGCGGGTGACCTCGGACTTTCGAGCGGGTGGAATTCCACCCGCTCCAGTTATGTGTTAAACGGGGTGAATTTCACCCCGTTTGATACAATCTTACCTGCCCATACGAATTTTTCCGAAAAAACGGGGTTCACCCGGTGCATCAAACGCACCCTAAAAGGTGGTTTCCACAAGTAAAATGGAAAGAAAGAAGTCAATAAATTGTCTTAACATGCTTAAGAATAACATATTTCATAATGACTATTTTTCTGTAAGTTATATAGCACTTGCTACGCATAAAAGACTATGTGTTTACATTTTCCCATTGCATTCAGTTCATTGGGTTTGAATGAAGAATGAAATCAGTGCAGAGATACAGGAGTGCTGGTGTAGATCCCATTAAAAGTTTTACTGAAAAAAAACTAAAATATTATAATATGATAAGTCAAAAATTACACGGGTAACTAGCTAGTGACTCAAGTCCTTTTCAGCTAAAAAATCTTCACACTATCACTTAATGCTTCAAAGAATTAAATCTAGAAGTGTTTTGTCGCGTGGATGTAGGTTTTTGACCAAAAGAACTGAACCATTTTAAACAATTTGCATTATTTTTATTAGTTTCTTCCCTATCCCCTATCTTCAAAGTGATCAACATAAGTTTACAAAACGCATTTAGCAGTGAAATTGACGGTAAAAGTGTATATCATCCTTCGAAACTATTTCCAAAGGAATGAAGGATAACAACCGTCATAGCGTGCTTCATGAAGTACTTTGGTCATAACTACAGTCCGCGGTCCAAGAATGCTGTGGTTGCACATTTTCCCGGTGCACTACCGAAACTCTCTGAAGTTTACTACAGTTAGACATAAAGATGGGAACTTCTTATTTTTGCACGTATAATCAATGCATCGCACCAGGTGGACGTCAATCTGACGAGCATCTTTCCACCGTCACAATAGCTCCTCCATGTGGTCGTAAAATCTGATAAATATAATGCCACCATTACAATAGCTTAGTAGAATTTCATATTCAGAATATGATGCAAATGTAAAGAAATCAGCGCAATGAAAACTGCAACCACAAGAATCACAGGCAGCTGCCATTCTATTGACGAACACATCCAAAATGAGAATGCAGGACCAGAATTGAATTCAGATATCGTAACTGACCTGCCACATGGATATCTGCGTAAAACGAGAAACAGATTGAAAGGAAACACATCGTCGAAAATCTGATGAACGAGAATTCGTACATCGATGCAGGAAGAATTTTTGTGGACCACGTTAAAATTATTTGTCCCTCTTCTTTTTCATTGCAACCTTCGAGAAGACGGTCACCGAACCAAAATTGTCATCGTTGAGGAGCTTCTCACATCCATTCCTAAGGTCGTAGATGCAGTAGTACCCTGCTTGGTGATGAAATTTTGAAGATGGAGAGTGTGAAGCTCAGTTGGTTGTGCTACAAAGTACGGACTGTCTATGCAGCAGAACGGAATTAACGCAGAACAGAGTTAATGTTAGTGATATTTGACCTTTTAAATGTTTGTTAAAAAGAAAGTTTAAACAGAATTTTTATGTTATATGAGCAGTTCTAATTTTCTGTATTATCAGAATATGATTAAATTAATATATGCTTTCCATCAACTTCTTCTTGACATCATATCCGTGAAGTTAGATTGCAAAAAGAAAAAGAAAAAGACAAAATCATTGCATCTATACGGTCTGGTTTTTGTCCCTGAACTAGTCATCTATATATATATATATATATGTGTGTGTGTGTGTGTGTGGAGAGAGAGAGAGAGAGAGAGAGAGAGAGAGAGAGAGTAAAGAAAGCTAATCTAGAGTGCTGCTCTTTTCTGACCTCAACCATTTGATCTTAGTTTTTACAAGGCCTAAAGTTCCCATAGATTGTCCATCTAATGCTGCAAATTCAGTTTCTTCGGGAACAGAGACCTCATCTTAGTCAAAGGTTGCAGATTTCTCAAATCCTTTCTTTCTTCATCATTTGGACAATTGAGGAGCAGCCTTGGTTTTGCAAATCTTGACGAGAAAATTATGGTACGAGGAGTCAAGCAATGGTGACACTATGATCATATGCTCCTCTTTGTATTATTTAAGGGAATGTTTCATGCAAAGTAAGACTGCTTCTTGCAAGTATCTATCAGTACAGCGAACAACATATTGTTGCAAGAAATAATATCTATTGATACTTATTATACGGAATTGAAGGCATACGGGGGTGAATAGCCTCATGCAATGTCTTACAAGGGCGTTATTTATAGTGAAGCGTTGACAGTAATTGTTGAAAAATAGTAAGAAGACCAAGTCATTCATAGGTTCTTGGTTCAACAAAGGAAAAAAGGCCAAACAGCCTTCAGCCTTATTGCAGATAATGACATGTTTCATGGCAAACATGAGACAAGTGCTTCAAGCTAATTAAATGGATATCCAGCCAATTTCTGTGGAGACATGCAAAGAACAGAAAAAAAATAACAATAATCTCATAGAAGAAGTTAAACAGAGTCCAGCTGCATCTGTCTCATCTTCTCTAAATAAAGAAAACGACGACGGTTCGGTTGTTGTTTTGACTAATTAAATCAAACAGCTATTTAAAGATAGATTATCATCTGGTTTTGCAAGTAGGACTTGCTTACGTTCAAACACTTGGATAGTTGACAATGGAGCGAGTGACCATGTCATCTTCCTTAAATGTTTTTGACAAGTGCTAGAAAACCGGTATGTTCTTTTTCCATTAGACTACCAGATAAAAACGTAGTATATGCTACACAAGTTGCCAAGTTACTGATGCCTAACTTGGCACTGAAGAATGTGTATTATGCAAAGCTTTAGGTTTAGTCTATATATCAATAAGTAAACTAATAGAACAAAATAATTGTTGTGCGTTCTTTGCTTCGAATAGTTCTGAATAAGTAAAATGAGATGGAAGACTTGGTCATCCATCTCATTTTAAAAATCAAGTGTGTTTTTAAGGTGTGACTGTAGCATTAGAATGACAAACATGCTTTGTAAAATTGGTAAAATTTCAAAAAAGTGTGGAGTTGTGGACTTCCTTTTTATTCAAGAAACACGGTCTACAACTACTTTTAAATTGTTGCATACTCAAAGGTGTGAAGACAAGTTCACAATATTTTGTGACCATTGTGGATATTTTTAGTAGAGCAAGATGCGGGTATTTGATGAAATTCAAGAACAAAACAACTTATTCATACTTACCGTTGAGAAACAATATAATATAGCAGTGTTAAAATTAAGAAAGAAACAAAAGTGCAAAGTTCTTATCGCATGACATCAACATTTTTTTTTTAAAGAGAGGTACAAAACATTAACACTTTTGTGTTCGCAAGCCACAACAAAATGGCATAGTGGAAAAGAAACATCAACATCTACTTGATGTTGTTAGAGCTTGGAGAATCCAGTTCAGCTGCCA
This sequence comes from Nymphaea colorata, assembly GCF_008831285.2. Lineage (NCBI taxonomy): Eukaryota > Viridiplantae > Streptophyta > Magnoliopsida > Nymphaeales > Nymphaeaceae > Nymphaea > Nymphaea colorata. Next base: position 4,279,224 of record NC_045147.1, on the reverse strand, counting down.
TTACATCTTTGGGGTGAGTGTGTGCTGATTGTAATATATTTGATCAGTGGAACACTAAATAGAGTCTTACAAGACAGGACACCATATGACAAACCCTTTCAAAAAGAAAAACCTTATATTCTCATTTACATGTGTTTGACGTTTGCGTTTTGCAACAAATATTCATTCAGAAACAGAATTAGATCAAAGCGCCCATTGCTGCATGTTTCTTTCGTATGATTTTGGTCAAACGAGATGATAGTATACGACTTAGCAATGAGTAAGACCTTTACAAGCAGGGATATTATATTTGTTAAGTTTGAATTTCCTTTTAAACACATGCAAAACATTCTTTCTTCACCTGTCGTTCCTATGCCATTCGGAGATGACAGTTTTATGGAAGGCACACATGTAATTAAGATTATCAAGATCAACTATAGGAACTTGTTCATCAAGATGTAAATTCATAGAAAATTATGTTGTAAAAAATGTGCAAGTGACAATGATGTAGAAAAGCAATTAAATTCTTCTAGAGAACTTGTTGAGCAAAGTAATAGAAATAATATTGAATTGGTTGGGCAGATTAGTGCATAAAATTGCTAACTGGTGCAGCAACAAGTAGTCAGGTGCTCAACATGCAAGACTAGGACCTCAGTACTATTGCATGATTTTCATTGCACACTACAAAAAAAAAAAAAAAAATGCTTTCATCGACACGTGGAAAATGTAACACCTGTTAAAGTTGATTTTTATCGACATTCTTAACCAAATGTTGGTAAGTATGAATTTTCACCAACGTCCAGCACAGGACATCAGTTAAAAGCAACCTTTACTGATGCATGGAGTAATTGTGTCGCTGAAAGTTGAACCCCTTACCAACGGCTAGCACCAGACGTTGGTGAAAGTGAAGAAAAAAACATCCAGGTGGTGGCACAGCTAGGAATATTTAGTTGTAAAAGTTTAACTATAGTTTCAAAATTTTAAGGAGGACCAAAATACAAATATAATTTTCTAAATTTTTTAATATAGGTTCAACTAAATTTTTAAAATTGATATATAAATTTTTTATTTTTTTAAATATGAAGGGGGCTCCGTGACTGGACACTGGTGAGATTCCCCGGATCCGTTGATATCAAAACTCAGGTAACCGAACGCCTTTACTAAACGCAAATGAATGGATTGGGAACACTTACGGCCTAGGACCCAGTGGGAAGAATTCGAAAATTCACCATTACTAACGTTTGAATATTGATGAACTTATATAATGGGGCCGCCGAGTACTGTTTAAAGGAAAAGGGCTGACCTTGATTAGCATGTATGAGCCGAGCCAGAACTTAAGAGGCAATAGTTACATAATTTTAAATTTTTAAGAAACACTTGCATGTAAATGGAAAAAAACACTATAAAATTTTAAAATGATAATAGCACTTTTTTCTTTGGACAATGAACAGCAGCGGGTTTGATACGGGCATATTCAGGAGAGTTCTTGTACGGCGTAGGCAGATGGGAAGACAATCATATCTTTCAAAACCATATGTGTTAAGACCCATAACCTGGGATTCATAATCTAAAATTCATAAATTCAAATTCAAGATCTATAATCCGAGATCTGAAATCTGAAATTCATAATTTGTCATGGTGACTCTTGAAGTCTTAATCTGAAACCATGATCATATCATGCTTAAGATAAAATCTGATTGAACTCCAAGATTTTGATGACGTCGGTCAAAGAACCAGGTTCAGTCTTTGCCTAAGCTAGGTTTGAACCTACCTAGGAATGTACTTGATTGGAGTATTCGGTCTTATTCAAATCAAATGATTCTCGATATGGTCTTCATTCATCTCATGTGGATGTTAGGGAAGTTCTCTAGATCTAGGCTATGGGATGGGTATATAAATGATGGGCTCTAAGACGGTCTAGGTTTAGGTCTTAGAGAACTGAACTAAGATTAGACTCCATGCCTACATGACTTAGGGATTTTGAAATCATTTTAAAGAAATTGATTTTGAAAAGATTTTAGAAAACTATGATTTGGAAATAGTTCTTGCATGAATACCAAACTAGATACAAATTTTCACATACCTCAGCTTAGCATACAGGGTATGCTACTAAGCTGACTCAATCTCTTTCGGACAAGAGGTACATGTGGGTGCAAGGTGATTCGCTGCATGTTAAAATAAATGTGCGATGCATGACTAAATAAAGAGTAATAGAAATATGAACAACATGCACGATGCAAAAGACAAAGAATTATATAATTGAAACTGAAATTGAGAAAACGGAGAAAAACAAACCATGACGAGGATGCAGATAGTAGACTCCCTCGAGACTTGAATTCTAATTCGAAAACCGGAAGAACATGTTAAAAGAGATGTAAGTTGCTTGAGGCAGACGCGAGCGAGACCCTCACACTTAACCTTTGGTTTTGGAAATTCATTTGGAAATCGTATTATCTTGGATCGGTCATTTTGGATCTCCATTTGAAATCTGATTTTATTGAAAGGGTTCTGGATATGAGAATAAAATTTTTATTGGATTTATATCCGAATCAAAATCATTTGGATTTGAAAATCTGTGATCTTGGATATAAATCTGAAATCTAGTTTACTTGGGTCCAAATATAACTTGATTAAAATTTTATCCAAATATAAAATCCATTTTCATTTAAGTTAAAACCAATATATTGAAATATAAAAATTTATTGAAAATGGGTCCTTTTTAACATGGACTGAAGAAATGGACTTGTGATATGGATTTGAAATTGGATACAACTTTGAAAGCCAGATTTGGATTTAAGAATTGAGTTTTTGGACTCGAAATCCATTTGAAAACGTTGTTAATGTGGCCTCAAGTTCGGGTCGAAACTATCAAGAGAATGAGCTTCAGGCTAAAGAGGCATTGCAAGAAGAGAGGTTAACCATGTATTAACAAGGAGAAATGAAGCATGCTCCCTATATGTAAAACATACGTAAAACGGTAAAACACAACAGAATTGAAACCATCATGAACGAGAATCTATACATATGACCAAAGGCCGAAACGAAGCATGCTCCATACATTTAAAACGGTAAAACACAATAGAATTGAAAGCATGACCCCACTTGAGTCACAACAATCAACCAAATATGGAATTTAGCAGGCCTTATAAAATTAAATGAAGATGCAGGCGAGGTTCGAGAATTACCTAGACGACTTGCTGCCTACGAGCGTTGGAGATATGCCATGGAAAGAGAGACAGACAGCAAACGCGCAGAAAAGAAATGAAAGGCGAAACAAAGAAGTGTGAGGGTGTGGATGGAGGGATCGGGACTGGGTTTACCTGCCGGTGATGAAGGTGAATGACGGTGGTTCTGTTACAGAAGAGATCAGAGATGGCGGCGTTGAATGGTGGCTCAGGGGTCGAACGAGGGAGGTGTTGGCTAAGAGAGACGGAGAAGGCAGTGTCCCTCTGCTCGAGAAGTGATGAGCACATTGCCGCGGCTAGGTTGTGGGAGCAAGCGGTGGTTGGTCGGAGGCTGGATTAGAGAACGAGTGAGGCACAGGAGTAGCAAGGGTTACGCAGATCCGGGACCGGAAAAAAAAAAAAGGAAGAAAAAGAAGGAGCAACAGGCACCTTCTAAAGGCATGAAGAACAACAGGGACATCAACATCTGCCGCATTCACAAGCAAGATGTCTCAAGTCTCTAAGTTTTATATGGAGCATGGGGTTAAATAAGAAAATTTATGTCCGAAACAATATATATATATATATATATACATATATATATATAAGACTACTTCGTTCAGCATATCAACTTGTTGAATTGACTGAAAATGAGGGTGATAAGAGTAGCTATGACTTGTTCAATTGACAGTCCTAACTCTTTGAGAAGTCAACTTTTACAGTTTCTCCGTTTAATAGAAACCTTCCACGGAAAAATTCTCATCATACTCTTCTGAGTGTTCTTCTTTTTTGGGGTTCTCTTTTTTCTCTTTTTTTTTTTAATTCACCCGACCTAAACTGACAGGATATCTTTCTCCAGTTATGCTTTGCCAATTTTATTTACACTTCAAAATACGTCACGCTCTTGCAGATTTATCCATAATTTGCAGCTACTTATAATTTATAAAACAGCAAAAGTGCTTCACATTATTGAAAAAAAATTACTTCTACGCAAACTGTGCAATGCGCACGGTCGCTTCTCTTCAAAGGCCGCCAAATCAAGGTCAAGAATACAATACCCTGTATCGCCGGGAAGGCAAGAATAAATATGCCAATGGCTTCATGAAGTGAGGTGAGATACAAACTAAAGAACCAAGGATATGTCTATTATGAAGTTCTTTGGCAATGACAACAGTTTGTAACTGTTCGATAAATATTACCTCAAAAACTGGGATACCTTCAATCTTTGGAGTACATTCATAAAACAATTACAAACGAACACTAATTTTACTTGTACGGAGTACCAGCCTCATAGTGCCTACAAGATTTCATATGAGCGATCAACTTTGATGCATTTATTTAAGTTGAAAGGTACAATATGGGCATTATGCACTTGCAAAGAAGCCACCCAAACAAGAAAAAGGACAAGGCCTAAACCAGTTTTGCGCCATGTAATATCAAAAGTGAAAAATGAGAAGGCAAAAGCAAATGCACTTGCAACGATAAACTTGTTCTATTGTTTACAGCTCGAAATGGATGCAGTCAATACATGAAATGCAGCTAAACGTACGAACTGACCAAGAACTATGCCTTCTCTTCCACTAATGCAGGGAACAACCTCTAGAACATTTTCCTTATTACAAGCTATATAGGCATTTTGCATGTGGCCCTGTTGTGACCCAGACCTTTACATCTGCTACAATGGAATGGTCTTTTCCCATTTGGTTGCAGTTCATCACGCTTTTTCTTAGGGCGACACTCTCCTGGTCGACTTGGCATGCGGTATCGTGTTATTCCCGGGGTCGAGTTCACAACTATATCAACATCCAGAATTGGATTTATAGGCTCAGAGTATGCTAATCTGTAACTGTCAGCAGTGAGGTACCTTTCACAATAATCATAAACATCTCTGCCAATGCAATTCAGGGACACGATTACATGTCTGCATGGCAAACCAGTAAGCTTCCAATTGCGGCATGTACACTCACAGATATCAAGGTCCACCACATTAACATGATCATCAATCACTTTGAACTTGGTTCCTGAGAAGACAGAAACAGAAAGAGAACGTGCATAATCCATCTCCCTCTGAAGTCTTGCCTCTGATTTGGGTGTAAGTCTTGTCTGCCATTGGTTAGAGAGCTCTCGACGGGCATAAATTAACTCCATTACCCTTCGCCTAAGGGCATCTACCAACTTCAGGACAGGTAAATCATCTACCTTCGATATCCAATTATCAAAACATTCCACAATATCAGATGTGATTTGGCTGTACCATGACCCCTTGAAGAATACATTTGCCCACTGTCCAGGCTCAATACCCATCATCCAGACAGCAGCCTCAGGCAGTATAGACCTTATGCTTTCAATGCAAGCAAGAAATTCATCATTTTCTCGTGCCCTGGCAGCAGTATAAACAAGATCAGCCAATGCGTCCTCCATTGCTTCTGACCACGACCCTTTCATTTCTTTCTTCAATTTCTCCGCCAAGTAGCTTAAGCAAAAAGCATGTTCGCTGTTGATAAATATTTCTGGTACAACTTCCTTCAGACCCTTTAATCCATCAGAGACGAAGGTAAGCGACCGAGCCGATAATACATTCTTCAACTCTACTAGGAACCACTGCCAAGTATCATATGTTTCCTGCTCTACTATTGCAAAAGCAACTGGAAAAACTCCATCATCTCCATCAATTGAAGTTGCAGCCAATAAGACCCCTTGGTGCTTCAACTTTAAAGAAGCACTATGTAAAAACAGCAAAGGCCGGCAACCTTGCTCAAATCCATGAAGGCATGCATGGAAGGCTATGAAAAGACGATGAAACTGTCCTTCAATCACAGTTGCTAATATAGCCCTGCTACCTGGATTAGTTTCAAGTACCTTCTCACAGTACTGGGATAACTCCTTCAATGAGTCGACATCTTTACCAAGAAGCTGCTCCCTTGCAAATTCCTTGCCACGCCATGCTTGCATGTAATTTATCTTCAATCCATAATCACGTTGAATGTCATTCACAATCTCTTTTGTCTTATAGTCTGGAGAGTTCCTAAGCTTTTCTTTTATCAAACTTGCAACCAAATGCTTAGTTGGAGACAGATAACTCTCCGCTCTCGAATCTCCTTGACAGGTATGCTCACCATTTATTGTTTTGATCTTAAAAATTTTTGTCCGTGATATCTTAGAAGCATGTATCCGCCATTGACAACCCTCTGCTTTACATTTTGCAGTGACACGAGAACCGTCATTTTTTACAAATTCATATGCAAAACGCTTATCAATAGCATACTTGCGTAATGCATCACGAAATTCATGAGCATCTTTAAATAACTGACCCACACCAATAATGGTATTCTCTCCAAAAATGGCTGGCCTCTTCAAACTATCATCAGTGGAAACAGGTAGTATTGCTGACCCGCTTACAGCATTACTTGGGTCCTCAGAGGCTTTTCTTTTACTAGGCACTACAGCATGAGAAACATTTTTTTTGGGTGTTGCAGCCCTGAAATCACAAATGTTTCTTCCTGTTATAACCAAATACTTTTTGCATGAAGACACCAAGAAATAAATGCTTTTCCTATTAGAAACAGCTACAAGCCACAGCATTGCCAATTACCTGCTTGAGATGTTCAAATCAACATTACAACTCTACAATCAACGTTATTGACCAGTACCTGCTTGAGACATTCGTATTAGGAGCAGAATTTGCCTTTGGAGCATTTGCCTTTGGAGCATTTGCCTTCGAAGCATTTGCCTTCGATGCATTCGCCTTGGAAGCATTTGCTTTGGGAGCATTTACTTTGGGAGGAGGAGCTTCAGTAGCTAGAACATAAACTTCAGGAGATTGATGTTGAAAATCGACCATCCGTCTCAAATCCTTGTCATTTGAAATTGTTATAAGAGTTTGTTTGTTTGTTGGAAGAGGATATCTAAATGACAATGTAGATGCATCACTATTGCACATCTCTGCAATTTCAGATCTAAATTGATCAAGTGTCATATTACGATCAACATCCAAGAGGTGCGCTTCTCCACCAGTATATGAATTGGACCCATCACTGTTTTGCACGAGTGTACCACCAAAGTGTATCACACAGACCAGCACCTTCTCACTAGTCATGGTGCTCCAGCAGCCACCTATGGTCATAGAAGAATGAGTTCCAGAAATTCCAAAGTTGCCACATGAATAAACCAAGAGAAATGATACTTAATAAATAATCAAGCAGTAAAGTATTAATCATCATCAACTTGCAGGCAAACCATTGAAAGAATGCAAGAACCAGAGTGGCAAACTTCTAGTCAGCACTAAAAAATATTCATAAGCTAATACAATGCAAATAATCAATTAACCAGCATAGGCATAGCAGTTCGGAAGACAAATGGACCTTTGATATTTTCAGAAGAAAAAAGCAAAATTCGAACAAGCCAGGGAATTATCACAAGCACCATAGGGAATGCTTTCAATAACCAGGAGATTTGTTGCATTTTAAATGCATATATATATATATATATATATATATATATCATAAAAACAACTTGAATTAAGAGTTGTTTTATGTTAAATTAGCTATTATATCAGTCTACGATATTCATATTTTGTTTAAATATATATACCTACTACTTTTTCTAGTTTATTAGGATTACAGAAGATTGCTTCACAAAAAGCAAGACTAAGATGGACAATGTCATTATCATGAAGATTTATGTTCCCTCTTCTTTTTCTAAAGTAATTAGTCACTTTAATTTTTAGTGTAGGTTTTCATACTTCAAAATTAGAATAAATGATTTATTAATTGGCATTTAAGAAATCAGAAAATTCTGCATGCACTAAAACATTGCAAAAGCAATTATATTAAATTGTAAACTTGCTCTTTTTATGATACAAAACCTTCATATAATCATATGGGTGTGGCGATATATATATATTAGGAAGTGGGTGAATCCCCATGGCATCATGGGGAGTCACTCTCCTTTCACCCAACCGATGAGTTCTCATAAGGCAGGTATCCTCATAGCAGGGCTTCGCTGGGGCCAAGTCACAAGATATTTGTGATCTACCCATGTACTCGTGATGGTACGTGGTATGGAAACACAGGTACAGCTAGGTATGGCTGTATTTTGAAAGTTAAAAATTTATATTTTCATACTTAATTCTTTCTTTAATTTTTATTTTTCCAAGCTTTTATATTTCCCTTCCAGCAAGATTATATAGTTTCCTCTAATTTTATCTAATTTTGAGAATTCTTGTGGATATTATATATATAATGTATATATTTACATATACGCTCTCCCGTACCCCCATACCCCTATTTTCTAAAATCCCCATACATGTACCCATGCAACTTACACTGGGGGTCATGCTGTGAGGGGCCATAGGAATGCTATAGCCATTTTGGCCATAGCATTCCAACACTCCATAACATTATAAATACATACATACAAATATATATATATATATATATATATATATATATATATCAATGTCATAAATAACGTCTCGGAGTTTTAAACGGCGAGGTTTTTCTGGCGAGGTTTTTCTCGGGTATAATACGGTAAGCTTGAAAAAAAAGGGAAAAAAACAGGAAAAATACAGTAAATTTTTAAAAATTTTAAAAAACTAAAATAAGTAAGAAACTAATAACACAAACATCAAAAGATAAGTAGATTTGCAACAAATAAAAAATAGAAAAAGAAAAAAAAGGATTGATATTAAAAACTGAAAAAAATGAAAAAAACATGAATTTTTTTTTCGTTTTTAACGTTTCTTTAAAAAGAAAAACACGTTTTTTAACTTTTTAAATGGCTAGTTAATTTAGCACATTTTTCGCATTTTTTTCAAAAAAAAACGCGTTTTTTGTGACTATTACATATATATATATATATATATATATATATATATATATATATATATATATATATATATATATATATATATATCAGACTATCAGTGTCACAAATAACATTCTCGCGTTTTTAACAGCGAGATTTTTCTCGGGATTTCAATGGCAAAGTTTTTTTTTTTGGGGGGAAAATCTCGGAAAACTTTAAAAAATAAAAACATAGGTATAAATGAAATAAATCAGAAACTAATAGGAAAACACAAATAAAAGTATAAAACTGTACAAAAGTGATAAAAAAATGATGAAAACAAATTTAGTTTAAAATTTGAATTGATGGTGATATCAATGCTAAAAAATAGAAAACTCAGTAAATTGCAAAAGAATCGCAAAAACAAAAAACTTGAATAAATATTTTTTCCCTTTTTTCAAAATATCACAATTTTTTCCCTTTTTTTCGTTTGTCTTACTTTCAACGTTAATATCGTGATATTTTTGAAAATATCGCGACATATGTGACACTGAATTATGTATATATATGTGTGTGTGTGTGTGTGTGTATACATGTGGATTTTCAAGTCTTTTTGTATATATACATACATACATAAACATATATATATATATATATATATATATATATATATATATATATATATATATATATATAACAAACGTGATTAAAAACATTGCATGATGCAATGCATTGGACAGTAAGCTGTGAGAGGCCGGAAGATTTCCCCGTCCCAACCGAGACGGACAAATCCAAGGATACATATATCAAGATTTAAGCAAGCAAAGAATATATTCATATTCCTTGAATTATGAATATAAACTAATAATAAGAATTACCAAAATAGAAAATATATATATATACACACACTCCTATTTTGTTGTGTCCAAGCTGAGCCCAGTAATAGCACCTACATCCAACCAAGCTCACACCTATGTCACATAGAATCACCAAAATACCAGCTGCACTCGAGTTGACAGGACCCGGATGCAGGTTCAGCTCCGATAGGGTACAAGGTGCAATCAAATCGCATGGAGGTCATTTTTGTCCTCTTTCCAATTTTTTTCTGTTTTGCAGCATTTGTTATACTGTTTTTAGTATTTCATTGCATACTTTTGCAGTTCAATATTGGATATTATATGATGCTTATAACTTCACATACTATGTATGCCATATGTAGGATGCACAACGAGCCAAGCTGGGCTTAAACTTGCTCATCAAAACTCGACTCGTTTATAAACGAGTAGAGCTCGAGTTCAAATGTATACTAGAAATGTTAAATGAGTAGAGTTCAAGTTGTAGGAAAGGGACTCGGCTCGATTACATAATGAATGCTGAAATGATGAAAGAATAGTTAAACGAGTTAGAAGAAACAATAAAAACTTAATAGCAATGAGGGAAACAAGTAGAGCTTGAGCTCAACACTGTCTTGTCGAGTCGAGCTCAAGCCTGTTCTTTGGAGATCAACTCGAGTTTGAGCTTCCTGAGTCGAGCTCGAGCTGGGCCTGCTAGAACTCGATTCATCTGCAGCCCTAGTCATATGGTCATACATGTTGTTGCTGTTTATAAGTTGTCTTGATTTGTGAACACGTTTCCTATATGTATAATGTGCATAAGCTTCATTAACCAGTTCTGTTATTATCGCATTGCACTGCATGTCAGTCATCAGCTTTTATATATATATAGTCACTGAACTGCGATTCTAAGTTTAGATAGCATCTTAGGACATATTACCTCCCCTGATTGATTCATGATTGGAAGAAACATCACTTACAGCATACTTGGCTTTCATGTCCAAGCCTACTAAAAGGTCATCCCAGGAAGGCAAAAGAATAAAAACCACGTTAACCAAGAAGACCTAGTAAAGTGACATTTGGCTCAAGCAACTCACTAGGGTAACTTCTTTCTGCATTTAATTTTGAAACTATGTGAAGAACAATGGCCTCAGAACAAAATGATTATGTTCTCATGCAAATAATCAACCAATGTAGGCATCATTTTAACATCATCATTGGCCACAAGGACAATATGTAAAACTTGAGAAGTAGAAAGAGAAGTACAAAGAGAATAGCTGCTAGATATACTGTGTTGATAAACACTATAAGTATATATGTCCACGATTAAGGCCACTCTAACTTTGAACCTCCATGTAGTATTTGATTCGAGTCTGATTTCTTTCCAGCTCTAAAGTGCATACTCCCTTTGTGTATATTCTACATAACTCCCTTTGTGTATATTCTACATAGATACACTCAAGAACATATACGAGGGTCAGAAAACAATTAAGGATGTGAAACAGACATCCTTCATATTGATGCCTTGTGCCTTCATGTGCTACAATGGCCTTCAGAATTGTACAGGACTATAAATTACAAGAACCAACCAATTTACCAAACACTATGTATATCAAAGGAAGCCTCAGATCATTATAGGACTATGTCACATGAGCCCAAGCATGGGTGCACACACTGACACGAGCGTTCACAACAATAAGAATTTAAGCAAACACATGTTCATGGTTGACATTCATAAACTATAACTCACTAAACAAAAGATATACCCAACAAAATACAAAATATGAGCCCTGCTGTGTCCAAGCCATGTCTTGTGCCCCACTCCTGTGTTCAGCCATGGCAACATGGCTACGGTGCCCAGTGTCCACGTAACATGGGCACAGAATTGTTTTTCAAGCAAAGGTCAACCAATGTAGGCAATAGTAGAATATTATCATTAGCCATGCCAAAATAAAATAGAGATCAATTTGAAGTGTGATTTTTTTTTTTTTTGGAGATGGCATGAATTGTAATTTTTGAAAATTGTAAATGGTAAATTTTGAAAAAGTTCAATAAAACAAAAAGTTAAAACACTTATCGACAAAAGGGGAAAACAAATAGACAAAAGTTTTAGGGTTTACAATTTTTGGAATTGGGGAAACTCAAAACCAACCGGATTTCTGACTTCCAGTGAGTTTCCAACCTGCAAACTCACTGGCGAAACCTTCAACGTCGCGCAGCAACACGGCAATCGTGTATGCCTCTTTTGTCACTGGCGAGACCAACCTTGGGTGACTTCCAGCAAGCGTCATTTACAACAAACGCGTTTTCCGGCATCCAAAAAACATCTGACAGTCTAACTTCACTCTATACAGCGATCAGGTAGGACTTGCATTGAATTTTTCAGTCCTACTCCGTTTGTGCCTTCGTTTTTTTATGAAAATGTGTTTTGCTTTGGTTTTTCTTTTGATTTATCAATTGATTTGTTAACAGCTAGTAATTTTAGTACTTACTAAATAGGTTTTGTTCATTTCTCATTTCTTACTTTGTTTCTTTTGAATCCTATTTTTTAGTTTGATTCTGCATAAGGGGTTAATATTTTGTGCACATATATACAGACGTGTGTATCATTGGTTTTTTTTTTCAGTTTATAACTTAATACTTAATAATTAAGTACTTAATAGTTAATACGTTTGTTTATTTCTGATTCTTTTAACAATCTGATTCACTTATTGTTTGTTCATTTTCTTTATTTTGTTATGTACTTTTTTATGTTGTTTTATTTGTTTCTCATTTGTTTTATTTTTTTCCTAATTTTTAGGATTTTTTAAGTTTTTTTTGAATTTTCAAAAATTTACCATATTTTTTCCCTTTTTTTTAAATCTCCCCATATTATACCCGAGAAGAAAACACCAAAATGCTATTTGTCACTATGCTTTGAAATTTGATCTATATCATCAGTATCGTACAATACAGGTTTGTATCATACAATATGGATAATGATGAGTAGAAATGTACATACTGTATAGAATAAAATAAGGGCCTAAGTAAGGAATCAAGAAAGCTAAAAGGCATACAGCCTTCGTACTGTACAACCTTTATACAAGGTCCTACACAATACTGCTCATAAGGAGGAACCACTCTAACAAACAATCCACAGTATCTGGTATTCAAGGAATATATAAATGAATAAAGAACTTCTAACTTCTATTATGCAACAATTTCATATATTCCGAGACAGCCACCCTGTTCAAATAATTAGGGTTTCTTAAATTTTTCACAGTTGCCATGGACAAATGACTGTAAATCACCTATTTAGAACTGTTTAATGTACATACATATAGTGAAAAGGAATCATGGAAATATAATTGATTTAGAAGAAAGTTCTGGAGATCTGGTAGCAACACATGTTTATGGTGAACTGTATTAAGATAGGACACAAAAAAAAAGTGTTTTTTTTTTGAAAAAATGTGATAAATTAAGTTGCCGTTTAAAACTTAAAAAAACACGTTTTTTTTTAAAAAACGTTTAAAACGAAAAAAAACACGTTTTTATTTTTTTATTTTTTTTAATGCCAAACAGTTTTTTTTTTTCATTTTATATTTTTTATTTGTTGCAAATCTACTTATCTTTTGATGTTTGTGTTATTACTTATTAGTTTCTCACTTCTTTTATTTTTCACCCATTTTTAGTTTTTTTAAATTTTCAAAAATTTACCGTATTTTTCCCATTTTTTTGAAGCTTGCCGCATTATACCTGAGAAAACCCGCGCCGTTTAAAGCTCCAAAACGTTATTTGTGACTATGGATAAGATAACTCAAACATACTCGTGAAGAATCCACAAAATTGTGATGTTATATATATATATATATATATATGAGGAGGGAGAGAGGGAAAGGGAGAGGAAGAAAAATGAAGAGCCAATAGTAGGATATGCTTGTGGCAAGATGTATACACAATAGACTACGGATCTCACATACGTTTGCCCATAACATGATTCCAAAGCATTTTGAAATCAAGAATCTAACTGCAGACAAAAAAGGAATCTGGCTTTAGAACAAGAATAGTTTTTTACATAATAAACACTTGAGCATTTTCCAAATTTCAAATGCAGAAGCATATTTAGTTACTTGAGCATTTCTTCCAGCATGGTAAGCCTTCTTTTCACATGGAACTACCTTGAAAACAAAGAACAATACAATTGAGAACAATTTAACTTTACAACTAATTAAACTACTATGTCTACTTGTATGATTTTAAGATCTCAATTTGAGAATACTAATATTGGCAATTATGAGATTTCGCCAGCATGCTTGTGCAACTTTCAACTATACAAATTATCTTAGATTGAGTATGACTATAGATCGTATCTACTTGCATTCTAATTGAACTGACTTCAAATTTTTGAAAAAAAAATACTAGGAACAAGTGTAGAACTATTTTAAGCTTTTCAGTTTTCACATTAAAACTTTAAAACATTACATATAAGAAAACCTAAAAGTGGAACCAGCAGTGGAAAAGAAAATATGCAAAAGAGTGTTCTATTATTTGCACGTAACAAATGCTCAAGGGAGTTGGATACGTGCGATACAGGTATGATACACCCCCTATTTACAATACAGGGGGTGTATCGTATCGTGTTTTGTAAACTATACGGCTCCGTATCGTATGATACGTACAACACTGATTGGATGGGTTATGAGACACAAAACATGACCAATCAAGCCAATATTTACATGGATCATACTGGAACCTTTCATCTGAAAAAACATATATTGCTACTTAGAATATGGTCTTGTCGTGCCTAGAAACGTGGCATGGTATTATTCACCCCACAAGGACAAAAACATGCAATTCTCCTTTGCTCAAGCTTCTGAGATGAAACACCAAGATGAAATGACAATCAATTCCCTCAAGACCTTGAACAAAGTGAGATGTTGTCCATGGCAAAGAAAGGGTATGGCTTTTACCAGAAATACGTTTTCAGCTACTTAAATTTTTGAATGTACAAGATAGGACATAATGTTATATATACTAACTTATACAAAAGATTCATAAATGAGCCAGTTATAGCAAGCCTGAGGCGAACACTTGTGTTCCTAGTAAACTTGTTTATGAATTATGAATATGAATGAGCTTATCTCCAAAATGATGTCTTCAACTGGATCAAAAAGAAACTTTCAGCAAACTGATCCAAGCCAAGCAATGAGCTGCACTATTTTGCCAGCTTTATCCCCTGGGTGCTAAAGGAAAAAAAATTCGTTCAGGGCCTGAGGCTGAAAATAACCAAATTCTAGAGACCATAGAATGGAAATGTACTTTCTATAATCCAGTTTTGTACTTCTGACACAACTTTATCCACCATTCTCAACAAAGCTACTACCAAACTCCAGTAGCACAATCAACAGAAATAGCTAGAACAAACTAGAAGTAATGGGAAAAGCATGTCCCTGCGGTTCACAACATAATGAACAAAAAAATAAGGCCAAAAGCAAAGGAGAGCCAAAGCAGTCAGAAGCATAAAAGATCTCAAAGACCAACCCAAAAGTACCCCTGAATGAAATCAGCACGAGGTAAAGGAGCAAGAAATAGCATAAAGATTTCTTGTAACGTACACGACAAACGGAACAAGTAGCAGCCAAACTTCTCTTCCTTCTCGATGCAATTCCACCAAAAAAATCTGCAACTCAATAACTCCAGAATCAGAAAGAGAGAGAGAGAGGGTTGTTGCAAACAAACAAAAAAAAGTCGCGAATTAAGAAATTGAATTGAGAAAAGCAATATCTTCATCGAGATAAATTCAAGGCAAGTTTGTGACATCCTCAGGGGAGAGATACCCAGAAACTGAAGTAACAAAACATAACCATATGCCAATTGTGTGGAATCATGCCACGGAGAGAGGGAGAGAGAGAGAGAGAGAGAGAGAGAGAGAGTATACAGCCAGTGACTAGGAGGATGAATTTGGAAAGCGGTCGGGAAAGAAAACAAGACGTCGATGATGATGGTAGTGGCGGTGCTGGTGCTGGTGATATCTCTTCCTTCACCGTTGAAACCCTGCCTCCTAGCAACGACGGCCGCCAGAGACCCTTCCTCATCCTACTCGAGCCTTTCCCTCTCCCTTTCCGCCTCCTCCTCCTTTCCCTAATCTGCCTCTTCTGCTCCTCCCCATTCTCTTCTCTTCACCTCCCCGCAGCTACTTTCTTCTCCTTCTTCTTCCTCCTGCCTCCCTCAAAGAAACCAAAAGCCCCCAAAAGCCCCAAAAAACTTGTTGAATCCCTAATCCCCTATAACGAACAGCCGCCCTTTCCCCGATGCCCCTCTGCTTCCTCGCTTTCTCTGCCTCTCTCGCCCTCTCTATGGCTTCGAAAGCCAGCAGGTAGGGTTGAAAAAAGAGACCGGCTCCGCTGGACCTCAACCGGGTACGGATTTGATAATACACCCTTTTCGTGGTGGGTTATTATTAAATTTCAACTCAATCGTCGTTCGCTATTTCTTTTATTTTTTAGAAACTTTCCTTTGGGTTTTTTTCTTCTACTCGTAATTCTGAAAAGTGCCTCAAAGTTTTCAAATTCTTTTATTGGTCATTATACCTCCGAGAAGGTTATATGTTACCTCATAAAGGAAGCCCCGCCCCTTCCTCTTCCTCGACACACACCTGACACCTCCAAGGGCTATTTTACTTAATGCACACACTTAATCGAGCTTAGGTGATGATTGAACCACTAAGTTATGTTATTAAACCTGGTTTAAGAAATGGCTAACCGTATGCTTGAATAAACTCTCTTAAATTAGGCAGGCATTATATTCGAAACATGCATACTTAGAGCATTGTTACACCCACTATAATTTTTATTAATCTAGATTTGCTCAAATCTAATTAAGATATTTTGTTGCTTAATTGCATTGATGTTTTTCCAAAATGATTTTACCAAATCAAATGTTTTCTTAAGCTATATTGCGAAAACTTTGAACGATCTGCTTGATTAGGAGGACCATAAATGGTCACAGTTTAAACCTAAAATGAACCTTGTCCAAACAGGCTTACTCTTGGAAAATAGGGATCAGTATGGCCCTTCCGAGGGCGGTTGGATTGAGTAACATGCAATGTCCTAAAAAAATTGTAACATCACCAACCATCGGACAAAAAAAAAAACGTCCTTGAAGCAGGCATTTTTGCCTTCTTACGTGAAATGGCCACCCCCACGGAACAAAAGGCATTCCATTTTGTCGAATCTGCTCTCGCTCAAAACTCTCGCTCAAAACTCTCGCTCTCTCGCTCGAGACCCTCACACTGAAAAGTGAAAACCCTTGTCATCTTTCTCGCTGTCGCTGTGTCAATTTCCTACGCACTCCCCGTCTCACTCTCCTGTTGTGCAGGTAATCCCCCCCCCCTTCTCTCTCTGGTGATCGGCCGACTCTGCTTTCCCTCCCTCTTCCGCCATAACACAAACCACCTCACTCGGTGGAGCTGCTTGAGTTGCCACGGGAAACATTGTCAACTCGTTGCAAGGGCTAAAAAGCAATCAGGTGAGGGCTTTCGATTTCTGAAAGAAGGTCCTTCAACAACTTTCTCTCTGTCGTCCTAGCAGTGGAGACCGTCTTTCTCCTTGTGGTAATCTATTGCTCTTTTTGTCTATTGGATGACAACCGTGTTTTTGGGTGCTCAAACGACAAATCAGGGATCATCTGCTTATGCTCCTCCTCTTCCATCTTTTGCTCTATTGTTATTTTGCTTTCCTGATTAAGGATCTTCGAGACCCATTTTGCCTAATTTTTGTGATTGGTTTGGCGCTTGATTTTTGGTTGCTTGTTTTGACTGCCTGTTTTCTGCCTTAATCTGTTATCGTTGTTCTTTTCTTTCAAGTATTATCGTTCTTTTCTTTAAGTATATCATGGACACTCCGGGTAGCTGCATTCGTTTGCTTCGCTCCAGCAACCGTCCCCGCGACTGGTTTGTCTTCGGCAATATTCGCCGGATTTTCTAAATCGACAATGGCGGCTTGCTCATGATCACCTCTGTCATCTACGGGTTTCAGATAATTTTTTTTTTAATTTTTCTAAAATGTCCTTCTAGTCTGCAGACCATCACTTTGCAATTCTCTGTTTTTTCAACCATGATTCTGCTCTCGGAATTTCCTCCAAACACAAGGTGTTGAGATCTCAGAATCACATTGTATGGCTGTTTAGTCCATACTAGGATTCGGTTGAGGGATTCCAATACTTAGTTCAGATATTTCACATATTTCATCTGCTGCCCTGCAACCGACAACTTAATTGATTTCATGCATTATCATGTGCATAGCATGTATCTTCTCTGATGAATACAGAAGTAGTCCCTATTTGCCTATGTTGCCACCTTTGAACATTTATGTGTGTATACTGTATATCCTTTGACTAATTCTAGGATCATTGTTTCTAGGATCATTGTTTCCAAAAACTGGAGGGGGTATGATCTGTGCATGTACCCCTTGCACATTTGGATAGTGATAACCAGTGGCGGAGCCAGAAATTTTTGGCTATGGGCACTAGTACATAGAATGTGAAATTTTTTTCTTTTGGCTATGGGGCACTAGTACATAGTAACAGATGCAACAGCCGAAGGGAACCTGGAAGCAAGAAAATAAACGACTAGCCTATGAAAGGTTGGTTTCTTCGACAGTGTCTGTGTCGTTCTCTTTCTCCTACCGAGGTCTGGTGAAAAAGCTACACATCTGACTCCTTTTTCTTTTTTCCCCTTCTCCTCCTCTGTCTCTCTGTAAGGAAAGTTCTAAGTCCTTTTCCCCTTTGTTGCTGCCTTTCACGCAGATTTCGTTGGGAATTTGAGAGGGAAACAGAGGAATTAGTTTCTCTTTCCCAGTTTGCTTTTGGAGGTAGTGGGAGTAAGGTGTTGGGAGGGGAACGATGGGCTGGCATGGGTGCCTAGGGAAACAGAGGAATTAGTTTCTCTTTCCCGGTTTGCTTTTGGAGGTAGTGGGAGTAAGGTGTTGGGAGGGGAACGATGGGCTGGCGCCCACACCAGCCCCACGCTGGCTCCGCCACTGGTGGTAACCTTTAAATTTCCTCCTGTGATATTCATTTACACTTTTTGTGCTTTAAAAAAATTCATATACCCTTTATGGGTAACTGAATTATGTTTGTATTACAATCTTCTGCAAAGTTGAACATGGCTGTTTTTGTTTTTCGGATACTGATGTTCATCGGCAATGGCCTGGCTGCCAGAATGGGTTTGTAGGTATCTTCTTCTTGAGATCTTATTGCAAGTTAACTGAAGGTTATATATCCTTAAGGTCATACCGGGTGTTCCGATTGCCCTTGATTTTTCAAAAAAAAAAAAAGAAAAGAAAAAAAAGAGCAAGGATTTAGCACCTCAATTCTGGAACACATATATGTACAATGAATTTCCAAGAGCCTTCTGCTTTTGGTACATGGGAAGGCGTGTGAGTCATTGGCGCGTTTGTTAAGGCCTCCTGCAAGCCCTCTGAAACTGATGGGTTTTCTACTATTTGCAGGGCTCCTCCTCTTCCTCCGCCCCTTTCTCTCTCCTTTCTCCCAATCCTTTATTTGGATCTATTCCGTAAGCTAGAGAGAGGCAGGGGGTCACAAACAGTGAAACTCAGAGTCTAAGATCTGCTCTGCTCTCTGTGCCCGTTTAGATGACGTAGAAAATAACTTCATCAAGGAGCTCTTGTATTTATATGCTGCTCTCCAGTTTTCTCATTCTTTAAAGTAATGAAACAAAAGTGCATATATATATATATATATATATATATATAATAGTCACAGAAAATGCGTTTTTTTGGAAAACAACCAAAAAAAATGTGATAAATTAAATGGCCGTTAAAAAAAGTTTCTTTGAAAAAAACGTTAAAAACGAAAAAAATGTGTTTAACCCGTTTTTAACACGCTTTTTCACTTTTTTCATTTTTTCGGTTTTTAATGCCAGACAGTTTTTTTTTTATTTTTATATTATTTATTTGTTACAAATCTACTAATTTTTTTATGTTTGTGTTATTAATTTTTCACTTATTTTATTTTTCTCTCATTTTTAGTTTTTAATTTTTTTAAAAAATTTACCATATTTTTTCCATTTTTTTCTTTTTTTTCGAGCTCGCCGTATTGTACCTAAGAAAAACCTCGCCATTTAAAACTCAGAGACGTTATTTGTGACTATGATATATATATATATATATATATATATATATATATACTATCAACTTTGAGAAAAATGCACCTTCTTATCCTAAATAAATTGGTGGGATAAATATTACACATCAAGGAAGAAAGGAAATGAAAGGGTAATAGATTCTTTTTCACCCGACTAAAAGCATGAAAATTGTGATGGCTTTTGCTATAGATTTCATGTTTTATCTCAACAATGCATGCATGATAATTATGTAACCTTTTCTGGCTTCCTTCCCTTGTTCACCAGTTGATAATCATCAACAGAAACTGCCCATTAAGCACTGACAAGTAGTACAACAATTTTGAATAATACTTGGATTAAAACCCTAAAACTTGGGCGCACATTGCAGGAGTTAATGTGTCTTGAAATGTGCATGCCATCTAAATTATGTACAGTGAATTTCCACTTGTTTTTACTCCAAAGGCTATTGTTAAATGTCTGCCATATGGTTGCTGTATGTGAAAAGGTGACGAGACTGCAACAGACACACACATATATGTAGCGGCCTCCTGCCCTTTCCTGCTGATGCCAAAGACCACCATCTTCATTGTGCCTTCCTTCTTCGTGGGAATAAGAAAAGCAGAGTCTAAGCCACCGAACAATGTTTGTAAAGAGACCATTTTAGCAGAACAACACTTTCCATTTGCGAAACTTCAATTTCTTTTCTGCATTTTTCTTGAGTGCATTTTAATGGTCTATGTTTAGTAGCATAATATGATTATAGTAACTAGAAGATAGAAGGATATATATGTTAATTAGTAATATTATATATTTTCTTCGTTTTGGTCGTGCAGGTAAGATCAACTCCTTACACTACACTATGCAGCACCAAGAAGATCTTGACAGTAAACAGGCAGTTCCTTCGACCAATCATATATGCCAATAAAGGGGGCATAGTGGTCATGAAAACCTACAACAAAGTGCTGTATAATATCACCCTTCATTGGTACATCTTCATATTTTCCTTTCCCATGCATCTGTTGAAGTTTTTTAATTTACCATGCAACACTTGAGTTCTTGTTATTATTATTGTTATTGGTGCTTTGGCTTTTTGTGTATGCTAGTTTTTGCTTAAGTTTGATGTGATCTTTAACACGCTCCTGCACAGATCCGGCTTCTCCCAAGATCACCACCAGAAACCGAGAAACTGATTTTGCCGGCTTATTAGAAACATTGATTTGTCAAAGCCATTGATGATATACTTGTGCTTATAAATTAACCTCCCAAGTGCTGAATAAAATTGAAGCTTAACAGAGGATCTACTAAGTACTAATTAAGGTGCCTTTAGTAGAACCCCCCAATGCAGAGAAATATGTTATTAGACTCCAAGCTGCAGGTAGAAAACAAGCCTGTAAAGAATAATTAACATTTATTTTCATAGCATGGTAACAACTCAGCCCACTCCCACATTAAGCTCAGCTTCTAGTTTGGTGGATCCCTACCTGTCTCTTACTAGCTTTTAAGTTCTATTTACGTCCTCTGCATATCTTATAATAGATCATTTCATGAATGCATTCTTTATATATTTTTTTAATTTGTGGTTACTTGTATGTTTGTTTTATTGATGATGGTTACTTGTTTTGTTTGTGGTAATACACTTATTTTTCTAATACAGTCATTACTAAATTTATATAGTGATGGGAGACAACCAAAGTACAATTGAAAAAGACAAAGGCAGATTAGTGTGAAATGATGATCAAGAACAATTTTTATTTGATTGCTTAGAACAATCTTGTATACCCAGTATGAAAATTAATGGAGGGTTAAGAGATGCAGTCATGAAGGAAGTGGAGATATCGATGATAAGAAAATATGGTGAAGAATATACAATAGAGAAAATAAAAAAACAAATTAAAGCGTGCTAGACCAAATACAACTGTTATGGGTGAAATTTTAAATGCTAGTGGATTTTGATGGGATGCAAACAATAAGATGGTTTTGGCTCACAAGAATGTGTGGGATGAGTATGTAAAAAAATATCTATATAGAAAGAAGTACAGAAGGTCATCTTCATGGAAATTTTATGAGCATGTAGTAGAAATATAGGGTAAAGCTATTGCTATAGGTAATCATAGAAATGCATATTCAAATATACCAATACCATCAACAAAAGTCCCACCTATTACTCTGTTGGATGAGGAAATATCTCAAACACATAATTTTGATGATCCCATGAGTAACTCATTAGACAACCAAACTTCATCGTCAAGAGGAACATGCAAAAAGAGAAAGTCATAAGGGGATGCTTCCATATGTGATGTGATAAGTAGTCTAACTGAACAAGTACAAACTTTTAATGACGCTACTCCATATCATTTGACAAAGCAAGCTAGTGACATTGTATCAGAGTTATTCATAAATGATGAAATTGATTCATCTACTTGTTTGAAAGTGATCAAATTTGTGTCAGATTCACAACATGCAACCACATTCCTTTGTGTTCCACCAAAGTTGAGGATTGGGTGGTTGCTTTGCAGAATTAGAGGATATTAGGTATGTTTATTTTGTCATTACACATGCTAAAGTTAATTTTGTTGGTTTGACATTTTTTTATTTCATATTATTTGTTTTATGCATGTTTAGGTATAATTTCTATTAAGCATGTATAGTGAGTAGTTGAGTTGATATATTTATGTTAGTTCGTTTTTTAGTATACTTGTTAGTTGAGTTAATATGTTTTCTTCTCATCTTATGTGTATTAATTTATGTTATCATTAGCATGTTTTATGTAAGTTGACTTCATGGTATTTTTTGTTTATTCATTAAGTTTATGGATCATTTATTATTGATTTCTCATATATAGTACCAGAAATAAGAACTCGAGCAAGAAATGATTATTTTTCAAGTGGCAATAGTTCTTGTACTTATTTGCATGAGGCAGCTACCTAGGGTCATGGTCCATTGTAGGAGAAATGCTAGTCAACGATTTGTCTATGATTATATTTATGATCACCCACGAAACTCTTATGATCTTTTGCGAATGGAACAAGAAACCTATATAACATTGTGTGAGATATTTTGAGTTAGAGGATTACTAAACGATTTGTGTCATATATCAATTGGAGAACAAGTTATTATGTTTTTACTAATTATTGATTCACGAAACCGAAGAATTCAGTATGATTTTCAACATTCAAGAGAAACAATCAGCAGAGATATTTTAATTTGGTCTTACAAAAATTACTTTTCATTGGTCATGAATATGGGGCGACATGATGAAGACACACCTCCAAAGATTAGAGGAGAACCACTTTTTACCCATATTTTAATGTATTTGAATCTACAAAGTTTAATTTGTTAAATAATGTCTTTTTATATAATTAATGTTTTAATTTGGTTTTATGTAATTAATGTCTTTTTATATAAATAATACAATAGATGAGACCCATATTCCTGCATATGTGAGAAGAGAGAATCAATGTCGTTTGAGAAACAAAAAGGTTTTCTATTGCAGAATGTCCTTGCTGTTGTAGGCTTCAACATGAGCTTACGTTATGTCCTTGCTGGTTGGGAAGGAAGCTCAACAAATGCAAATGTTATATAGTGCATTGGATAATGAACATAATCATTTACAAATACCTCAGGGTGGGATTTGAATCTTAAATAAGTTATATGATTTATAATTTGTCATAATAATTAAAGATACTTTTTTGTCTTTGTAGGAAAATATTGTCCTGTAGATGTTGGATATGCTAACATTGTGGGTTTTTTTACTCTTTATCGTCGATATCAATATCATTTATCTAAATACAATGCTTTTGGTGCATGACTAATCCATAAATATGAATTATTCAACCATAGACATTTATCTCTATGTACTACAGTAGTAGAACAAGTATTTGTTTTGTTGAAGGAAAGATTCTCAATTTTTAAAAACCATGTGCAATATTCAATTGACACACAAGTCAAAATTATATATGTTGTCAGTATTCTTCATAACTTTATAATAAAAAACAATCCAAATGCACTGCAATCTGAAGAAGAACTCGTTGACAATCGATTCACACTTTGAGAATGATGATGAAAGTCTACTACAAACACAAGCTTGAAAAGAAGTAATAATGTGCTTAGGGATGCAATAACAAATGATATGTGTAATGTTTGGTGCAATAGTAAGTAATTTTATAATTCTAAGGTTTTACTATTATTTTTTATTGTTACAATGTGTATAGTGATTGTGGTTTTTGTTTATAAATTGTTATTGAAATAGTGATGATGTATTCTTTTATAGTATATGAATTTTGTGTCATTTATAGGAGAGAGGGAAAAGAGAGAAAGCGAGAGAGAGAGAGAACATGAGAAAAGACAAAGAGAATATTATGTTGGTTAGTATATTTAGGTTGCTTGTATTTGTAGAGATAGAAAGAGTGAGAGAGTGCTTTTTGTTATCTTAGATATTTTTTTACATATTTTGTTGTTTTTTTATTATATGTTGATTTTAAGTCTCTCATGTATAAAGAGAAAAAAGAAAGAGAGAGTGAATATTTCTATTTGTTTGTATTTTTAATGTTTTTTGAAATATTTTTTTTTTGTCATATGTGAATTTTTTATTGAGAAAAAAAAGCTTCATAGTAAGAAACCATGCAAAGATAAAAAAAGAAAAAACAAGAATGATTATCAACTATATTCTTCTGAAGAGCCAGTAGACATAAAATGATCTTTATCCAACAAAGAAAGTTTAATACAAAGGGCTGCCCAAGGAAAAACCTTCTCGAAGTTTGATTGCAAATCTAGGTATCGCCAGATTAAGGTTGCAGAACAAAACATGCATAAAACAACATTGTGCACTCCACTCGATTGTATGAATGGCTAGTTATGTCATTCGGTCTCAAGAATGCGCCATCACAATTCTGAAGGCGAATGAATGAAATCTTTAGAGGCTACGATTTCATAATAAATTATATTGATGATTTTTTAATAGTTTCACAAACAGTGGAAGAACATTTGTAGCACCTCAAGATCTTCGCTGTCATATGTGTCAAACACGACATCAGATTATCAAAATCAGAAGACAAATTTCAAACGGCAAAATGAGAAATAGAATTTCTTAGCATCAAAATCAAAGAAGGACAAAGCACGATGCAAGATCATGTTTTGAAGAAAATTGAACAATTTTTGAATCTGGAAGATAAGTTGTAGTGCCAAAGGTTTCTCGAATGCTTCAATTACGTTGAAAGTTATATTAAAAATCTGTCAAAGCAATCCAAAAAGTGATGAAGCAATAGTCATACAAATGAACTAAGGCTGCCACTGAAGCGGTAATCTCATCAAAAGAAGAATGCCAGAGATTGCCAAATTTAGAACCAACCTTTGTCGAACATTTTGTCCTATCAACAAATGCTTCAAATGATGCATAGGCAGATGTTCTTCTCAAAAAAGTCACAATCAAGAAAATGTATGCTTCTATACCCACGAACAGTTCAAATCAAATGAAATCAATTACTGGCCTGTTGAAAAAGAAATCCTCGCGACAATTAGACGATTAGAAAAAATTCATCCTTATTTGATTGGAGAAAAGTTTATCTTAAGAACAGATTTACAAAATCTGGCTGTCCTCCTAAAAAGGAAAATCACCAGCAACCCAAAATTACAAAAATTTGCCTGGTTACAATTTTTGCTATCTTAGTATGATTTTACTGTTGATCTTGTCAAAAGTGTACAACACTCTTTACTAGATGCACTCACCAGAAAATGCGAAATGATGAGATCTACAAGAAGGCAATGGGAAGATTGGCAGGTAGATACTCCTGATCGCAAATGGAAAACTTGTCAGAAAATTAGAAAGTTATATCCATAATGTACAAATACAATAGAATGGAGATATCTAAGTCTGGATTTCTATTACACTGCAGCAGAAAGGATGACATGCATTGTAAACAATCTCAAATGGATGCTATTTGAAACCGAAATATTATCATGGGCCATTGAGCAAAGCATTCTAGATAACTTCATGCTCTATCGACGGCAACTGTATGGTAACAATGTTTCCAGAAATTTTTTTAATTTTGTTGCATGACCAAGATTGGAAGAAGCACTTTGCAGGAAATTTTAGAGGATTAACTTCGTCGATTATCCAGAAATTGCAATCTTCCAAAACGAAGAGCTAGTTTACAAAAATATTCCAAGAACAAAAGAATTTGAAGAAAGTTGCACGTCATTTGAACAAATCACCAAAGAAATGCACAAGTGTCGGCATTGTCAAGTCCAGACAAAAGGTTTCTGCTCTCACCATGAAATTGTTGTACGAAGAATACTAGAATCCGATGTAGAAAGCAGTGAAACAAAAGAATGAAGACAAAACACTGACAATAATATATTCGACACCGAAAGTGGACCGATGAGTCATTTGTTTCCCTTTGATCATTGTCCTCGCCAAAATCTGGTGAATCTTGTGAAGTTACTTTTATTTCATGTAGTATTAGGGATTGAGTCAATCATTGGGTGATGAGTGCTTGTTACTTTTGAGAGGCGAATATATTCGTTAAATTATCTTGACTTTGTTTGTTTAAATAGAAGTAGCCGGAGAAGGCATCAGTCTTTTACCATCCTTCTTGCCTTGTGCAGAACTTCAAACCTTCCTTTGCTATGAGCAAAGAAAGACAGAAGTCTGAGTGTATCGTCTTTGCAAACTTTGGGTTTCATTATCCAGAAGCAAGCTTTCGGTGGAATTGCGCAACTGCAGTCGCTCATCCCTGTTTCATTCAGTGTCCTTTGTTTTCGCCTCCCATCCTCCCATCTCCATCTCCGCCCCTTTTTTGGTATCAGAGCCATGGTCTCGTCGTTCAAATCTACCAATTTACTCAGTTGATATTTCACCCACCAAACTTCCATTCCCAACTTCAGCCAAAAACCTCTCAGTTTGTTAAACACTACAACGAATGTTACATTGTAGATCCTATAAAACCTGACCAACAACCTATATACAACAAAGTAGTTGATCTTCTGGAACAAGGCTATATACAAGGAGCAGAATTTTGGAGCTTTAGGGATCACTATTCTAAGGGAGTGCGAGACCGAACCCTCAACTACAAATGCATAGAAGTCTCCTAGTTATCTCAAAGTTGTCTAGAAGAAGCGTAGACCAAATGCAAAGTTTTGTTTACCCTAAACAAAACTATGCTTCTCTCATGGAACGATTCAGCTCCGCTTGAAGAATGGCAAGGGCCAACTTGTTGCATTCAAAACATTACAGGCTGAGGATGATACTTTATGTCATTGACGAACAAAGAAACTTTTTTCTTTGGCCTCAAATACATAGTACCGCACCCGAACGATGATAATCTGTTTGTCACCGTTCTTTGTAATCTCAACAAGGTGCCACACAAGTTTGGATTTGAAATTCATATAAAGGCAGCCCTAAACGAGTGAATCAAATGAGACTACATATCAAAATGGACTGATTCGGATCATGACATCGAAGGAATCGAACACCATGACCCAAAACTTGTGGAGCACACAGTACTAGACAGTGACGAAGAGCATGAGCACATACATGGTCATCCAAACTGTGACAATGATTCTTCATGTACTCACGCCACATGTCATCTGCTTCAAAAAATCCACACAAAAAAAATCATGGTAGATGAATCTTGTTATAGCTGGAAAGAACCCAAACCTTTACTGATGAAGATGCTATCATGTGTCCAGTCATGCAAACATTCTATTTCTCAACCAAGACCATTCACAAAAATTTCTAAGATCCACTCTGCTCTCATAGAACATGAGATAGAATTGTCTGATGAAAACCAAGAAGCTTCATTTTTAGGAATAAAGAAAAATGACCTTTATCTTTTGCCTGACCATCTTATGAAAATCTAGCGATCTGTCAAGCAGACAGAAGTATTGCTTTCCATCCAAGGAAACGACATCCGGCCAGTATTTCTCCCATTCTTCACCAAAGATGTACAAGGGTGAATAGGCAAATGTTACAAGTTTGTCCATCTAGGGCAAATCGATGTCCTCATAAAACCACATTTTTTAAGTACGAATTAAATGCTCTGTACTTAATCTCATCCTTGATGTTCGCCACGTTGATTGGAAGCAAGCCCTCATATATCAGTTTATGAGAGAACTCTCAAAAGATGGATTATGTTGTGTACAACCAAACTTAACGTTGTCACTGCAAGATCCCCGCCTCCTGCAAGCTTTCGTCCTTTGCGTCCAGATCAAAGAGGTAAATTTGGTTGCTAAGTCAATATATGCTGCCATTGCCTCAATGTGCACTTTCAATCTTCTTCAAAGCACAATCACTAGCTTCAAAATGGACTATGGAATAAACTTTCCTCTGTCCATGAATAAAAATATCATGCAAGTCAAAATGGAGATTTCAAACGAAGGATTTCTACAAGGATATTTGGCGACTGAAGACTTTTTGCAACATCAAAAGTACAAAGAAAGAAAGTCCTGGAAGATCATACTATTTTCAAAATATCCAGAGAAACATGCCCACACGTAGTCCCAGTTACAGTTGCAATCTACAAGATCACTGAGCCTACCTTCGGTACTTCCAACCATCAAAAACTTTTCTAAGGAAACATTATCTCCCAATAGAGATTGGGCAGTGGAAATGATGATGACAACTTCACCCAAAACAGAAAAAGGAGAAAAAACAGAAAAAGCAAACTATGTTCTTAGGGAGATTGGCCCCCAAAAATGACCTATACTACTACCACAATAGATGAAGTCCATATAAACATACCTGAGTTCAGAGCAGATGTAAGCTATTTGCTCTTACATTTGGCCCTGTCATCAAAAACACATGATGACAATACCAAACAACTCAACTACCTCTTCCATTGGAGCACATATGCAGAAAAACAAATAATATAAACCAAATAACATAAAGTGCAGTTATAAAAGATTGAATTACACAAGTAGTATAAGCACAAGCAATAGAGAGGATGTTATATAAAACCAAGAACAAGGAAAACAAAGACGCAGATGAAGGCCCCATATCAAAATCAACTTAACTCAAATATCTATTAAATTTAAGCGAGATCAATAATATACATTTTTCCTTTGGCCAAACTACTTCATCAAAAGCACCAGCAGCATCGCCAATTCATCATAAGGAATAATCTCAGAGTATGTAAAGATTACAACAGTTTTTGGTCGAATCAACAAACCAAGAATACAAAAAGGGACAACTGCTTAAGAGAGGAGACAACAAAACTAATCTGCAAGCATGAACGTCAAGTCTCTGCACAAGATCTTAGACAAAGATGCTACACGCATATCTATTATCTGAGAGCAACAAAGAAATGATCATGTCAGTAGAGAGTTCATGGTTGTAGCTTGAAATGTCCATCTACAGTTGAACATGAAAAAGAAATGTTAATAAAAATTAACATGTACTTCTCAGCATAGAATATGAAGCATTACTTAAAAAAAATTACCATAATAATCATGCACTTGATTAACATTCCTCGTCAAAATGGTGCTCTGCATCATCAGAACTGTAACAAAGACACTTATTAATTTAAGCACATTATTATGTTAATATGTATAAACTATGAAGCATGAACATCTTACCTTTTACACAAGTTGTTTGCATCACGAATCCAACTTTCTGTGCAGATTAATGATTCAACATGTTCAGGGGTAGTTGAACATCGATAATCATTAAGAATTCTTCTTGATATACTGATGCAGATTCTGAAGCAATTGTAGATACAGGAATAGCTAACACATCTCAAGCCATCTTTGTTAGAATTTGATATTTGCTTTCATGTGTTTTCCACCAAGATAATATGTTGAACTATACAGTAGATGTAATTTCTTCCATTGGATCAATCAAATATTTGTCTAGATCTATGTGAATCACTACAGGAGATGCAAAGTTGACATATGCTTTAAACTCATATCTAGACAAACTTTTATACTTTTTTGTTGCAATCGTGGTGCTAGTGGATGCATTGGTCCTTTGCATATTACACGTGTCACTATCCTCATACATATTTTTGTACTCAGCATACAATTTATGAAGAGTGCTCTCTATGATTTCATATTTCACTATTGTATCAGGTTTATTTAAATTGTCAAGCAAATACTTCAAGTATGACAACTTGAACCTAGGATCCAAAACAGCTGCAATTGCAAAAAGAATATTGTAGCCCTTAAAGTATTTGTCAAACTTTTTCTGCATTTTGCATGCCAATGCCCTTACATTATCATTATCAGTTCCACGATGCATATACAAATGATGGTAAATTGTTACGATTTCTTCAAAAACAAGATTAGCTGTTACATGCTTAGTGGTAGCGAAAAGATTTGTTGCATCGTAGAAGATCTTTAAGAACTGACATAAATCAGATGCATGATACCACTCATTCTCAGAAGGCGAACATGTATAGCTAGGATCACACGATGCCAAATATTGAAAGACATCTTTGAATAATAATCTGTCACGAATTCTTGAAATTGTATCATCCATATCATTCATACTATCTTTAACTATCAGATTGATGATATGTGCACCACAACGAATATGAAAGTACTCTCCTCTCAATGGAAATGAAATATTATTTTTTCTTTTTATGGTCATTTTCAATAAACTTATTCTACTATCATTTGTTGAACAATTATCAGCAGTGATGAAAAACAACTTCAATTGAATTTCCCACGTAGTAGTAATGCAATCCGATAAAATGTCACATATACAACTTGCATTATGTGGTGGAGGCACATGTCTAAAATTAAGTATATGAGAGTGTAATTGTCAATCTGTATCAATATAAGAGGCGGTCAAGCATAAGTACCCAAATGTCTGTTGTGAGGACCGCATATCAAATGTCAATGAAACTCGTTGCCCTTGGTTATTTAAAACTTCTTGATATCTCTTTTTTTTCAGTCAAGAACATTGATTGTACCTCTTTTGTAAGTGTTTTCATAGAAATTGACACAAACCTTGGATTGCATGACTTTAGAAGATCGTTAAGATATTCATATTATGCAATACTGAAAGGAAGAGAATGCATTATTGTCAACTTCGCCATACCTTTTCTTATAGTGTCCATATCAAATTTATGTAGACCTAAATTTGTGGTACCAGATTCACCAACTCTAAATGACAAAGTTTGTTGTTTTTCATCAAGTATTTGTTTTCTGACACATGTATCTCTATGTCGTTTTAAGTGGCTCGTACCACTGCTACTATGTGCAGCAAATCGTTCACCACAATGTTTGCATTTCGCAAACTCTTTTCCCTTAAATTCTATTATGGTATCCAAAACTTTAGTGAAGCACTGGAACTAGGTTCAGCAATCATGGGAATGAAGCTTGAGCTGCATCTTAGGTTTGTTTTACAAGCACAATCCTTTGGATTTTATTTTTCACTTATTGAAAAACTTGAAAAATTCTCAACCAACCAACAAATATAACCATAAGATGGATGATGCCAGTGCCATTCAAAAAATTAAAATAATTCAGCATTTTATGAAAATTAAGAAATTTTGAGTGGTTTAAATGAATACCAAAAAACAGAACATGAATAGCATGGATTCTTAGTTGCTTCATACTTCACATGTTGACTACTCATTTGTACTTCTGAATAAGCACAATGGGCAAAATGTTTCCAATCAGAGATGACTCAAACGTTGCACAAGAAAAATAAGAAAAATGGATTATATAAGGATCTTAATAATAGCCCTTATGATTAAAACAAATGAAAAGAGGTTTTAAGGAGAAGCATGTGAAATATACAGAGAAGGACAAACAAAGGAAAAGATTAGAAACTCACAACCAAACAAGGAAGAACAAGAGAATGAAAAACAAACATAACAACAAGGAAACATGGGAACAAATATAATCAGTCAAAGAGGAATTTTGAACTGAAACAACAAAATAAGAAGCTTGATTTTCAAGAATATCAATAACCAAGCTAAAAGAGCTTGGGCTGATTCAACATACATTGGCTTTTTGGAGCTCCAAACCATTAGGCACTTAACTATAACTCAAAATATTGTGAATTTTAAAGACCCTGAATTTCGTGAAACAAAACATTGATACCAGGCATGACATCTGGAATTTGGCAGCAAAAAAATTGAACTCAATTTGGAAAAAGAATATGCATCCTACATGCACAAATCTCTATGGCACAAAGAAAATTTAAAAACTCTTATAAAGAAAGTCCACACGGATAAGCTCCTTCCATAAGTTCAAAAGAATCAGCAGATAAACAAACAGAAATCCATGTTGAACATTATTCATATTATCAAACTCATAAGATCGCATAATCTTCCACCTGAAAACAAACCTAGAGCTGCTAAACTTCCCACATGGATTCTGAAGGAAGCCTGATAGGCATGGTGTTGCACAAATAAAACTACACAGCACGACCAGGGCTGTGGAACCCTGTAGTAGCCCTTGGGGTGGTGAGGAATTTCTTTCAAAAGTGAAGGGTGGTTCAAAAGGCAAACCAATATTCAAATGAAAAGCCAAAAAGGCAGCAAGAACAAAAGAAAAACAGACACTTGCCAAGGGATGCAATGTATGAAGTGCAAATTCCTCTAAAGCATGAAGTGTGAAAGCTTACTACAATTGCATGATTTCCTAATCAATATCTATTCCTTTATAGTGCTCCCTGTGAAATGGAGGAAAAACTCTATTCAAACCCTCGCCCTCAACTATCGCTCTTTGCATTTGCAAGTGTAATGGAACTCAATACCGAATGGCAAACTTTCAAATCAAATTTGAGAAAATTTGCAAAAATTTAGTGTGTGTCTTTACCACAAAGCAATCTCAAAGCTTGCTCAGCAGCAAAAAGGGGCATCTATTAACACTCCAAATTTTCTCAAATTTTACAGGTTGCAATTTTTGAAAGTTTTACAAAATATTTTAGGCAAATTTTGAAGTAATCCACTTTCATGCCTATCCAATCCAATCCTAGACGTGAGACTAGGAATCAATTGCAATTTCAACTTTAATCCTATTTGAGCTGGTGCCATTACTGCTTTTGATTCAAAAAAAGAAAAAAAAGAGAAGAAGAAGAAGAAAGAAAGAAACCTGAGTGTCCCATCCGCTGGTTGTTTTCCAGCTGTGATTCTATCGTTTTGGCCAGTAGCTTAGTTTTGGCTTCTACAATCATAACAATTTTGTCAAGTCGTAATCCCTGCTATTCACTACCGTAGGGTTCAAACATGCTTCAGACGTCCTAATTAGCAGCCCCGCTGCTCACATTGACAGATTTACTGCCTTCTACCAGAGCAGCCATGATCGCTGTTCCTTCAATCACAACCCAAGGGTGCGAGTCCCAACTAGTAGTCTCGCTGTTCCTTTAAGGCGTTCTTAGGTTACGCCCAATGTCGTAGCCGAGCTACCATGTTTAATTTCCAACCATTAGCGTTGATCCTGATTGGGGACCGTGGTAGCCATTTCCAATCTACACCATTCGATCGGCTGTTCCAACCAGAAAATTCACAACAATTTACCCGCTGATCCAGATTAAGAATTATCATCTTCCAACCCGGACACTCTTGACCAAAACTAAGTGCGACTCTACCTCCGAGCCTGCGGTTTTTCTTTGTTGTCCTTAGGACTAGACTGGCAGTTAGGTTTATCTTCAAGCTTTAGCTTTTATCATTTCATAACCAGCAGCAGCTCAGCTTTATCTCACTTAAAATCAGACTTGATAATCTTGGTCATAGGTGAGTTTGCTCAGTTTCTTTTCATCAAAAACAAGGTAAACATTTTATGTGATTTTATTTTTATTATCTTGTGAATGATGAAAGGACGAGCCAACATGCGGGCTGGGATTTTTCATTCATTTCATTAAAGTTGCGAATGAGGTCCAGCTGGGTCGTCATGCATAACATGTACATGTTAAATAAAGCATGTGTGCATGCTTCTTGCCATTTCAGCAACTATCCCAAACCAAAACCTTTGTTTTGGAAGCTAAAAGCTATATATTTTCTAAACCAGCTCACTGATGGACCAATGCCCAATCTTGAAAAATCCTAAGTTGTGTGAACCCATGGTAAGAGAAACTCCAAAGTCACGAGATGATGATTGGATCACTTGTTTAAGTATTTGATATTCTTGTTAATGTCATGATATGAGAGAGAGAGAGAGAGAGAGAGAGAGAGAGAGAGATGGATGAATGGTGACTCTACTCCACAAACGTGTCGCGAATCAAGTTCTATAGCCCATCAAACCCAGTCCATTAATGATTGGACTCACTCAAATCTTGAGTTTAGTCCACCTTTTAATAATCAAAATGAGCTTATTTTTTAAGCGAGTCATCTCTTATTCAATAAATATATATATTTCCAAAAATTCCAGAAATTCCTGTGATTTTCAACATCCGGTTTACCAAGATTAATGAAAACCCAATGCCTAATCTATTTGGGTTCAAGAATTTCTCTTATTTAAATACAAGAACTTTTGCCTAATTGATAGTTGAAATCGGTAGCCATGAGAAATAATCATATTTCTACTCATCTTCCTATTTTAAGCAAGTACATGAAAATCTGAAAATACTTATTTTCAGATCCTAAAATCAGCTATTCCAAAACCCAAGTCTATCAACTTTCTAAAAAAATCAAATATCCACCCCCCAAAAAAAAACAATTATCAAGAGAGACTGGTTTGTCTCAAGAAAATCTGAAAATCAAATCCATAAACCTTTACTCAAAAGAAAGTTTGCCAATTACATAGGCTCGGTCCCTAAATTATCAAACATTGGATTTTAAGGGACTGGAGTAATCTTCAAAACATCTATGTTTTAATCAACATGGGTCAAGTCCATGCTCAAAAGAATGGTAAACAAGAGCTCATCAAGGCTCTCCTAATTTCTCACGACTTGGTTCAAGTTGATCCAAAGAGTCTTGAAACTCTTATCATTTTTTTGAAACCAAGACCTCAAATGTTTCCAAAGTCCAACCAAGCTCACAGATACACTCTAAAAGTACATTCTTTATCATACCAAGAATGGGTTTGGAGGTCGTTGGACATTCTGTATCCCCCCAAAACCAGTCAATGCCTATACCTCTATGGAATCCAATCAAATTATGCATGGAGAGAAGAGAGCAAACATATAGTTTACTTCATGAAGTCATACATAGAATCACTTCACAAGCACATAAATCACTATCATCAAGATCTAAGTGAGTCAAATTGGTGTGGATACTGTGACCAAGCCATATTGCGACAAAAATTTGGGTCCCCCGTTTATTTTATGGTGAAAACACAAAAAAGAATCAATTCCAAGATGATTTAAATATTTCAAAGAAATCAGAATTTTCTAAAAGTAAGTTTCATGTCAAAGGTCAAACTCTCCCAAAAGGGATTCCAAAATCAGTTTCCAAAAGAAAACTCAAAATCTGATAGAATTACAAAATCATCGAACTAGTTTAGAATTTGAGCCTCCTTAAATCGAATTCAATTTCAATTTCAAAATTAATTCAATTTCACCAATTTCTATATCAAGATCAAAACTAATCAAATCAATTTTTCCAAATTGCCCAAATTCAACTATCAAAATTTTCAAATCCAAGTTCAAATCCCAATTCAAATCACTGAAATTGCTAGCGCTCAAAGGAATTTCTAAATCAAAACTATCTTCAAATCCAAAATTTCAATTTCTACCAATGCCAAGATACAATTTTCAAAAATTGTCAAAGATTTCAACTATCCTGAATTCCAATTGCTAAAAGCTACCGGAATTCAAAAATTGTGCGACCTTCCCATTCTATCACATGGGAGGGGCTGCAAACAGATGATTATGTGCATGATGGCTAATATGGCCATTAGAATGTGTGGGAACAAGCACAGGATCATCCGTTTGCTCGTACAGGTCGTCAGCTTGATAGGACTCCCTCGATGCCCATAGTCAAAATTGATTTTCCAAAATTCGATGGCAAGAGTTTCCTAACTTAGTTTTTCAAAGTGGAGCAGTATTTCATCTGTCAGATTATACCCCGTGATCAGTATGTGTCTCTCACCACCTTGCATTTCAAAGATAAGGCAGCCTGCTAGTATCGGTGGTACTACAACACCAACCCATACACAGATTGGGACACGTTAGCATGGGAGATGACCACCCATTTTGAAGAGTCTTCATTCATCAACTACTTTGTAAAGCTCTACATGAGTACATTGCTAAGTTTGAAGACCTCAGCACCCTAGTAGGAACCATTCCACCCTAAATCCTCGTCGGTTTCTTCATTGGAGGACTATAGAAAGACATTCAGATCAAGGTTTTGGCCACCCAACCTACAGCCATTCAAGAGTGCTTCTGGTTGGCCAGACTTTTTGACGAGAAAGATTGGAAGCTGTCTGCATTTAGGAAGAGCTCCTATGAGAAGAACTGCACAAACAAGCGCTGCCCAACCTTTATGAACCACCAGCCAAAGGCCAAACTTGTGTTTAATTCATCTAGTTCTTGCCCGTCTGGAGCACCTAAAGTTGAATTTATCTCTTGGGAATAGCAGGAAGAATGACAAAGAAATTACCTATGCCATATTTGTGATGAAAAGTGGTTCCGCAGTCATAAGTACAAAACTCTGTGTCTTTCTCGTTAGGGACTTTGTGAACAAAGAAGAAGTGTCCTTAGAAAAAGAAATGTCTTTTGGAGATGAAGAAGAGAGCAACCAGGATGAAGTGAGCGGAACCAATGTCACCTATCATGCTCTTGTTGTGGCCAACACACCCAATTCCATGAGTGCCAAGGGTAGAATAGGTGCAATTGAAGTTGTGGCCAACACACCCAATTCCATGAGGGAAGGGTAGAATAGGTGCAACTGAAGTTGATGTCTTAATGGATACCAGGTCTACACATAATTTTACTCGTGAAGAAGTCCAACAAACCAAAAGATATCTATTGAAAGACCACCATTCCTTTGAGGTTATAGAAGGGAATGACACAAAGCTCCCATGTCAACACGTGTTTTGATGTCAATATCCATTTACAAAAAAATGACTTCAACATAAACCTATATGTTCTTCTCATCAAGGGTATAGATGTGGTATTTGGGATGCATTGTCTTAGGACTCTAGGGGAAGTAACTTGAAAAACTCCAACAAGATGTGCATGTCATTTCCTATTGGAGCTTAAAGCCAAAGTCCCATATGCACATGTAGAACCAAGGAAGTCCTCAAACTCCTTCAAGCAGGTGGTGAAAGTTGTTTGCATATACTGTAAAAAATCAGCACGGTCGTCTGAAGAGGAGATCTTAGATGAACACCCAATCCTAGATATAGATGAGCTCTTAGACAAACTTCATGGTGTCAGACACTTCACAAAGATTGACCTTCATTCTAGATACCATTAGATCCAAATGGCCCCTCAAGATGTGGAAAGGACAGCGTTCCCAACACATGATGAACACTATGAATTCTTGGTTATGCCATTTGAACTCACCAATGCTCCGGCAAACATTTTTAGAGGATCATGAATGATATCTTTAGGCCTTGTCTGAGGAAGTGCATGTTGGTGTTATTTGATGACATCATTGTGTATTCTCACATTTGGAATGATCATCTTGAACATGTCCATATTGTTTTGGGTGTACTCTAGGAAAACCTCCTTTCCGCCAAGGACTTCACGTGCACCTTCGAATAACAAGATGTTGCCTACCACATTTTTCGTTCTTGTGGGGTGCAAACTAAACCCGAGAAGCTTCAGGCTATGAAGCATTGGCCAATGACTAAGGATCTCAAATCTTAGTGCAGTTTTCTAGGCCTAACCAGCTATTAGCCGTTAGTTCAAACATCAGTATGGCCACATTGCTTCCCCACTTACCTAGCTCTTGAAAAAGAATTCATTTGTCTACACTGAAAAAGCCACTGCAATATTCCAACCCTTAAAGGAAGCATTGTTGAAAGCACATGTTCTCACTTTATCGGATTTCTCGAAGTCCTTTGTGATCGAGACAGACACCAGTGATGTGGGGATCAGATCAGTGCTCAGACAGGACGGTCATTGGGCAAAGCTCTCATGTCCACCTATGATAATGCGATGTTAACCATAATTATAGCCCTTGACAAATGGAGACTACATGTTCCATTGTCATTTCATTGTCGTACAAAACAAGATTCACTTATCCATTGGTATGACTCCCTTTGAGGCGGTATATGGTCAGCCACCTCCAACCTTGATAAATTATAAAAAGTGTGTCTTTCAATATCCCAATATCATCCAAAATCTAAGAAAGCAAACATATCATAATTTTGAAATCATGTATGTTTTAAAACCTAATTAGATCTTCAAAATGGATAGATGAACAAGAAAAAATTAATGTGAAGTTTGTTCATGTCCGATCATCATAGATCAATGCAAATCAATGTCCTAAATCTAATATGATGCATGCAAAAACTAGGTTATGTAGACTTGGAGTCCTACCGTTATTGGGACTTGGGTGTCAGACATAGACCTAACAGGGAAATCTATATCTAAATCGAAAAATTGAAATCAAGATGTGAGAGATTTACAAGATTCTCATTCCAAATTTGAAAATTAGAGATGTCAAATAAATCCAAAATATCATATCATGTCAATAAGACTCGTTATCCAAAAAGCAAGGTTAGAAATTTAGTAGGTTGATATTGTATTCGTGATTGGATCTCTTAAGATTCAACTTTAAAATGGAGAGATCCAAATCTGAAGAATATTGGGTTTTAAAATCTCGTATTTGCATTTGATCATGTGAATATTTATCTAAGATTTATAATCCAAAGTTCATGGTGTAAAATTTGATCTAAAATCCAAAACTTGAGATTCTAGATCCACAATATGAAATCCAAGATCCAAAATATATGGTTTGAACTCTAATTTCGATATCTAAAATCCATAATTTGATACCCATAATCTGAAATTTAGGATCCAAAAACCATTATGTGCCAAATGATCCAAAATCCAAGCTCTAAGTCCAAAATCCAAATCTAAGATTTGGGGTCCAAAATTTGAAACCCAAGATCCAATTCATAATCAAATATTTGAGATTTAAAATCCAATACATGAAATTTAAAATTCCATGTAATGGAATTGTGTTTAGTATCAAGGTTTAGATCTCTAAAGATTCATTTTTTGAATGCAATAACTTGATTCGGGATCCAAAATCCAAATAGGCTAGGGGTCCGTCGGTCAAGAGCATTGGGTTCAGTCTTGCCTACATTGGGTTTAGAGCCTTTAGACCTACCTTAGACCGGGTTTGACTATGGTAAATGTGTTTGGTTTTAGTCAAATCATGTAAATGAGTGTTTAATGAAGTTTGACTAGACCTACACTATAGACTAGGTTCATACGTAGTAGGCTCTAAGACTGGTCTAGGCTAGGTCATAGAGAGTTGAACTAGGATTGGACTATATGCCTACATGGCCTAAGGTTTTTGAAATAATTTTTAAAGAGATTGATTTTGAAACACTTTAAAGAAAACTATGTTTTGAAATGATTCTTGAATGAGGACCAAGCCAGATTCAGGTTTTCACATACCTAAGTAAATGCACCTAGGGTATGCTACTTGACCTAGTCTGGTTTCAGACAAGCGTGCATTTGGGTGCAAGATGGTTAAGTGCATGTTAAATTATAGGTGCAATGCTTGATTAAAGAAAACATAAAAGAAAACTATATTCTATATGCATGCTTTAAGTAAAACTTAGTTAACAAAAGCAAAGAATTTTAAAAAATAGACAAGGAAGAGAAGGGTATACCACCCCTATGTCTACTTTGAAGACAATAATATAAATCTAACATAGAAAATACACATGCTAAACTATAACAATATTAAAGCAATTAAGAAAAATAAACTAAGATAAACATGCTAAAGCCAAAAAGGAAACTAAACTAAATATCCTTAAAAAGCAAAAACTAAAATGCATAAAGAACTAAATTACAAATAAGTAAAGAAAGAAAAAGGGAAAACAAATTGCCTAAAGTTGGCACCCTGGCTAGGCATGTTCCCATGACTCCTAGACTGAGTTCTGCTAGGTCTAGGCTGAATGCTAATGCAGCCAGAACCAATACTTAGAGACTACGACTCTTAAAATATTAACTTGTTTTGAGCTAGACCCATTTTTTGAGTACCTAATTGAAAATTTACCAACTTTATGGGCTTCTCAAGGAATAGCTCAAAGGGTGAAGTGCCAAAGGGGAGAGAGGAGGCCCATTTATAGGAGAGAGAAGGTGCAAACGCCCTTGGGATTTTCGATCTAGGACAAAAATTTTTGGTGTTCTCTCTCCTCTTCAACACTCCAAACCATATGTTAAAACTACATTTTTATATGTATTTTGCTCGTTGTGATCTCGTCTAAACTCCAAATTCGATTCCATAAAAACCCATGCATGCATAGAAAAGTGCTCTTCTATTATTGATAAAGTATTTGGATTGACATCATGCATAGTGAACGAACAACACAAGAATATGAAAATGAGAAAACACATTTTAAAACCTTATTCTAAAACTTGGTATCATTTCGACAACATACAGATACCAATTTCAATTTTGTCTATGCGAAAGCGCTCAACAAAGAATTCCACGCATTTCAAATGTTTTCATAAAGATTGACATTAAGAATGGAGTGAAAAATCACGATATAGTTTTGAGATATAATTTGCATTAAGCTCACATATAGATCCCAAATCTAGGTTTGAAGTTGAGATCCAAATCTAGGTCTAGATCCAAAAAAATTTTAGAAGATGGATCCAACTATGG
Organism: Nymphaea colorata; assembly: GCF_008831285.2. Lineage (NCBI taxonomy): Eukaryota > Viridiplantae > Streptophyta > Magnoliopsida > Nymphaeales > Nymphaeaceae > Nymphaea > Nymphaea colorata. The sequence continues at coordinate 4,238,657 of NC_045147.1, read as the reverse complement.
TATTGAAGTTTGGATTAGAATTCGATATCCAATATTTAAAATGAAAATAATGGATCTTGAATCTACAAAGATAGATCAGATCTAGGACTTGGATATGAGATCCAAACATGGAAACATGACTTGGCTATATGAAATGGAGATATGAAAATAATAGACCTGAGCCTGGCTCAAGCTGGGGTAGGTGGATTTAATTGGTAGAGCATGGACCTGTGTCAAGTTCATTTACTGAAAATTGGGTTCAGACCTAGGCTGGGTGCAGGCTCAACTTAGGTGCTATCTTTAGAAAATTAAGTTTTAACAAGAAATTAAGGTAGGATGATCTTGGGCTCATGTCTACTAGATCCATAAAATTTATTTGAAAAGCTAACTTAAGTTCACATGGCTCCAAAGTTAGGTTTCAAGAAAAATGTGCATGGTGGCAAATGACCAAAATACTTTTTATGTATAATTTTGGGTTGAAACGAGTACAAGTAAGAGGATGAGTTTGAACTAAGGTTCTAGAATAAAAGAAAATCATATATCAAGGTATATGTGGCCTATAGCCTATGTTTATGCAAAAGAATATCACTAAAAAAGATAACCATTTTTCCCTTGTGTGTATTTTCAGAGTTCAAGATGAATTTTCTTGACCGGACTGAACCAGCCTGTGGACATGCTCCTAAATAGGCTTTGGTCCAAATTTTGCTAAAAAAATCCTTTCAGATTGCTCTACAAATTAGACACAAATTTTTACGAAGCCATATATGACACATTTATAAAGAGAAATCAAGGAAGACTAAAAAAATCATTTTTTTATTAAAATTTTCATGAGTGGAGCTGAGCATACTTGGAAAAGCCACTTACCTGTAAAGACATGCTGAAAGATCAAAGAAATTTGCTTTAATTTTGCAAAATTGAGCTCAATAACAGTTTACAGAATATAGCAAGTACTTTGAACAAGCTCCATGGCCTTCAAAACTGAAGTGAACTCAAACTGAGATGAATGAATTCAAACCGAACTAAAGGAATTGCTAGATGTATACATGATAAATGTGGTCCTAGCTCGGTTTTAGTTGAGCTCAAATTCAGCTCAAACCCTTGAAAACATGAGAGTGAAAGCATTCGGAACTGGATTCAACTCAAACCAAGATGAATGAACTCAAATCGAACTAAAGGAAACTTGATTTATACATGATAAAGATAGTCCTAGTTTGGTTTTAACTCACTTTTTTAGGTTAAACACAAACCCCTAAAAACAAGAGAGAGAAAAACCCAGTAGTAATATGCAAGTTAGTATATGACTGAAACTTGGGCTAGGTAACTCAAAAACAATGAAATAAAACTTTATCTCCATTAAGGTAAACTTGTTCTGACTTAGTTGAGCTAAAGATCACAATTTTAAGTTATATGAGCTGACTTCAAGTTGGGATAACCCTAATGAGTTGACTATGGCGACTCTTGGTTCATGCAAAATTGAGAAATGCCTAATTGCTCAAATATTAAGTAATTCTAAAAAATTTAATGAAAAATACCTACTTTCTGAGTAAATTGCCATATGTAGGGGCAAAATGGTAATTTTTTAGGGATGACCTAGGGGATGTTGATCTGAGTGTTCATTTCTGGTGTGAAAAATGCTTGTTTAGCTCAAATAGCTTCTTGTTCTTGAAATTTAGACATTAAAAATCTATTTGAAAATCTCATGGTGAAGGGAAAAATGGTCATTTGAACTAGTGAAAATTTTAGGTGTTTACAAATGTCTTGACTTAAGCTTTTCTATGGTCTACCCCTAAATGAAGAAGTCAATGCTCCATAGGATGAACCTTCAGCCTAGCCGATCCAAATCCTGAAAGTGAGGAGGATCACGAGAGAGGGCACAACGGTTCCCCGTGTCTTGTTCTAATGGGATGAAGAGGACATGGGGCAGAGTTGGGAAGATAAGGAATATCTCTTTGACAGGTTTCCACTCATTAGGTCTTGGGAACAAGGCCAATCTTAGGGGAGATGACTTGATGCATACCTCAGTAAGGGCCTACGCCTTTCTAGACCCTCAACTTGCATCCTACAGATCCCGCACAACTTCAGAGCCTTAGGAAGAGGCTAATACATAAAACCAGCCATGGCACTTCAAAAGCTCGGGCCGAACCCGAGTGGGTACACCCAACTCAAGCCACCTCGAGATGAGTACACTCGGACCCAAATGCACCCAACCATAGGGGTGTTCGCATCACCAAAAATTTATTGGTTTTTGGAGTGCTTCAAAAAAATAAGGTTTTGTTTTGAAATGAGAGAGAAATAGACTTGTCTGTTGGTATGAGGATCGACCGTTCTCGGTGCCTTTACTGGGAGTAATCAATCCAAGAGCTATGCTTATTCTTGATGCATTTCATTTTTTCTTAAACATCTTTTTCATTCTACATGTGGTGTGGTGTTTGAGAAAATATTGAAGACTTGATATTTCAAATTTTTGAGAAAGTTTTGAAAAGTCATTTGTTTTTATTTGAGTAAAATTTTGAATGGGAAGATCTTTACAAATATTATATAGAAACCCTTGAAAATTACTTTTAAAATCGATTTAAAGTTCTCTTAAGAAGTTAATTAGGTTTGAGACATTTCTCTAATTCGGTTGCTACCTAGCTAGAGCTTCATTTCATCTTGCTTAAGTTCTTTTAAAGAGGTGCTTGAAATCATTTGTGATTTTGAGTGAAAGTGGATGTATGAATACATTGGCTCTATATGATTAGAAACAAATCATTCATTCCTACCAGAATATTCATCTAAAGATATTTCTACTATCACATATATCTAAGCTTCTCATTTTTATTTAAATAATTGCCATAAACACTTTTATGAAAAGAGAAAAGTTTTTGAAAATGGAATGAGGTTGTAGGCCATCAGATATGATTTCAATATTGGGTCATTACTTGAGTTTTGGTCTTGATGAAGTCGGTAAATGGAAAGACTTATGAGAAAGATATTCAAAAGAATGGAAAAGAGAAAAGACTTGAGTACAAGAGGAATATAGACAAAGAGAGTGAGAAAGAGATTTTAAAGGATTTAAAAGAAAGAGATACTTATACATGTACATACTTATATATACATATATATATGTATATATATATATATGTACAGATACGTATATGAAAGCTTGCGAAGAGGAAGTTCATATCAAATAGAGAGCGAGAAGAAGATTTTAGAAAGAGAGAGAGAGAGAGATTTTATAAAAGAATACACATATATATATTTATATATATGTATACGAGATTTTGTAAAAGAATATGTTAAATCATAAAGAGAGAAGAAAAAAGAGAGATAGTCATGGTGCATGTATACACATATAATATGTATATATGTATATGTCTTCATGAAAATTAAAATCAAGAAATGACTTGAAAATATCCTACTTCAATTTTTATGTAGATCGGAAAGGAACTTGGACTCATGCAAGTACCTAAGCTAAGTCTCCAAAACCTCATTAGAGAGGGTTCTTGCTTTCATATTTTTGTATGTGAACATAAAACCACAATTATTGCAGGAAGATCAATTTCTTCTACCATTGGGCATAGAATGGAGGGCAACATGATAAAATATTCATTGGGGTTTTCAATCGGGTGATTTAGAAACTAAGCGTGAGAATGACATGAAGATGCACTTTAACATATACAAATTTGTGAACGGTTTTTTGGGTTGAACAAGTCACAACCTCAAAAATCAATATAAAATGAAGAAATCTCAACCCAAACACTCATTCTTATTCTGCATTTGCTCATTAATCAAGAAAATTAGTATATCACGCATGAACATTATTTCAAGTATATAACAAGCATACTTTTTGAAAATAAATGAAGAAATGGAATTTATTTCACCTTGCTCATACTCCTGGTGCACTCAAGAGTAGCTCTTGACTCCGAAGAAGAAATCTTTAGGGCTTTTTTGCACAACCATGGGGAGGTCGCAAGAGGAAATGAAAATAAAATGGAGGACTACATATCTCGAATATAGATGATATTAGAAAAGAGCATCCTTCTTTGAATGATCCAAGGATCGCATTGGATAAAGCTCTAAAATGATGAAAATATCCCTCTAAGAGGTCCTCTTGCTCCCTTGAAGAGTAACTTAGAGAAACTTGTTTCCAAGTTTGGAGAAAATGAAGAAGAGAGAAATGAAGAGAAAAAAACTAAGGAAAAACTCTAAATAGGAAGGTCTCTGCGTGCCTGGTGCGCTGCTCACAGTGCACAGAGCACTGCGCGCGTCAATGCACGCACACACGACACGCAAAGGTGCGACCCCGCATTCGTGCACGCACTCGCGCGTGATGGCACACACTTGTGGGCGATTGCACACGCTAGCACGCTGGTGCAGCCCTGCTGCACCAAATTCACCTTAAGGGGGGTGTTTTGCCTCCCTTATTGTCTCATATGGAGCAACAAGGGGTGGATTTTGCCTCCTTAGCGTCCTAGGGGTCGTTCAAAGCATAAAAATAAAAAAAAGAACAAAAAATACATATTTTAAATATATCTTTAAAAGGGGTAAAAATGTTTTTTGTTGAAAATGATGCCAACTCCATTTTAGGTGACTTCGGGCTCATTTTAAATCTGGATTGAGTTTAATTGGTCGCCAACGTGTTCTAGTGAGTGATTTAGGCTCAAAAACACATCTTGGCGTGAGAACAAAACATAAAACAAAGGGAATGTTCGTGCATGCGCGCGCATCGCTCATAGCATCAAATTTTGTCGCTTTGATCTTGATTTTGGATTTTGAGTTTGAAATGCCCGATTTGAATCTAGACTTGGGTTTTGGATCTGAGTTGGATTTTGGATTTGAATCTTGCATCTAAAGGTGGGTTTGAATTTGAATTTTGTGTTTGGGATCAAATAAGGGTTTAGAAATTCATTTTGCATTGATTAGTCACAAATTTATTTGGGGTTTAGGATTTGGCTTAAGGCCTAAGAATATAGATAAAATAATTGAGATTTGAGTGAAAATAAAATACACTCCTTTTTGAAAAAATTTGGGGTGATAGCAAGGGCTCAAGCCATTAGCAACATGGCAAGTCTTCAAGTCCAGGTCATAGGGGGTCCCACACTAAGTGCATAGCAAGGTGCCACGCCAGCAGCCACCTCCAATATGCCTTTCCTTTCATGGCTCACCACACGCCAACCACAGTAAGTGCAAATGAAATAGGCAAGTGCGCGCACCATTGGGATACGTTTTCTCTAGCTGGCAGTCCACATCAGCTCCTCATCAGCCAACTGGTGACAGGTCAGCACCACATGGGCACCAACGCAGCAAGGAGGGCACTCGCTCCAATTCTTCTCCTTTAGGCGCAGATCTGGGTGGTAATTCAGAATAGGAAACCCCCTAGAGGGGTGCTGCCCTGCCCAAAGCCTCCAATAGATTGATTTGTGTAAACTCTTTCCTTTCCTGTAAAGGACGCAACCCTAAAAGACTTTGTTTTCCCTTTTGTAAGATTATTCAAATTTTGGGTTGACCAAAGAATAGTATTAGTGACTTCTTTAGCATTGGCATCTCTTTCTCTTTCTTGGTTTTGTCATGTGAAATACTTGGACAGCATGTCAACTGCTGGATGCCGGTCACCTAATCTCGGTCGCCGCCGTGAAGTTCGCCACTATCGACCAGAACACCAGATCTAGGTTTTGCACCCTCTCCCTTTCTGTTCATTCCAGTGAAAACCTGAGGAGGGATAGGCCCTCAACCTTTATTGCCAAAAAAAAGATTAATTACAAAAAAAAATGTTTAGACCCTCAAAGGATACCATTTCCAATACATGACTTGGGTCCCAGTCTTCATCCCCTACCCTTCCTTCTGTAAAACCAGAATCAGCGGTGCAACACAAAACCACGTGACAGATTTCCCCTGCGGGTTGAGCATTTGCTAGTTGAACACGATCAGCTTCCATTTTGATGTGCATAAACCGATCCGCCACCATGAATACTCCCTCAACCACTTTGCTCGGCCTGAACCACAATTTTATCTTGACCTAACTCAATCTTGCTCAAACACAGGTTAAGAACCCAGCTCTCAAGATAATGTTGACACTACAACGTGTACTATCCCGGAAATGCCACTCTGTCGAGAAGAATCCAAGGTGAATCCAAGCTTCTACTTTCGCTTTGCTCAACCAATCTAGATCAATTTTTTTTGTACTACTCCTTGCAGAGCTACCACAACCCGTTGGGGTAATGTATACTGTCCAACCTGCTCTGGGGAGCCCATGTTTCACCCAAAAATTGCTTCTCCATTTCTCTTCTAGCTCTTTTCTTCTGATGTGCTCCCAAATGGTCATTCTTTGAATTTCAGCATTTTGCGTTCTGGTCCAAATCAACTTATCAGGCTGGGACATATCTAAGGCCAAACCTCTAGCATCAAGACAGGGGCTACTCAAGAGGCTAAACATAATTCTGTCCTCTTGATGCACCACCTGCTCCACCGTAGTTTCTTTGTTTAGATTTCCATATAGCAGGCCAGAGCTGTATGTACTCCACTAAAGAGGCACCCTTCCATCTATCATACCAGACTTTATCTGATTTCCCATTATGCACTTGCCAACAAACCTCATTCCTTATGGTCTTCCAAGCTGTCAACATTGATTTCCATACATAAGAACACTTGGAGAAAGTGGAATTACTCCACATACTTTGTTTGTTATGTATTTCACTTTGACGTAGTTTGCCCAGATATTATTAGAATTTATAGCACGGCAAGCTAGGAAAGCTAGACAAGCATGATTTACTTCATGTATTTTCCCGATGCCAGTACCACCTTCTTTAATAGGGAGACAAATCTTCGCCCATTTGATTAAGTGTGCTCTGCGCATGGTCCCGTCATCACCCCATAAGAAAGGAGAAAATAGTCTATCAACTTTAATCATGAATGGATGGAAGGTAGAAGACCATACTCCAATATTGTGGGATGGTAGACAAAACGTACTTTATCAAGTAGAGTCTACCTGAAAACGAGAGTAATTTTTGTTTCCATAGGCTAAGTCTCTGCTCAATTCTCATGAGCAGGCCAGAGCATTGACTGTTAAGAAGACATTTATTTTGGAGAGGCATTCCCAAGTACTTCAGAGGGAGCTTTCCTGACTTCCAATGAAACAACCTCTTTGCCTCGGTAGTGTCTGAGTCTGTAGTGTTGAATCCAACAATCACACTCTTCTCATTATTAACTGTTAGACCCGAGCCCTCTTCAAAGGCTTCAATTAGCCTTTTGGTGTTTAGCATCGTTCTTTGATTATATTCAATGAACAACATTAAGTCATCTGCATAAACAGGAGAGTCTATGCCTTCCTTATGAATTTTAAGGTGAGGATGCTTAATCCTGTGCAAGCCAATGGCTTCTTTGAGACTTCTACCAAACATCTCTGCAACTATAAGAAATAAGTAAGATGAGAGAGGATCCACCTTGGCATAACCTCCTTTGCAGCTAGAACCAGTCACCCTCCTAACCATTTAATATGACGGCCATAGATACTGAGGACACAAGGATCATAATTTGGATCCAACCTTCTTTGAACCCCAGCTGTCTGAACGAGTTCTCCAAGAATGTCCAAGAGACTCTGTCATATGCTTTGCTCAAATCAATTTTAAGGCATAGAGACTTGCTTTTCCTGGTAGCCATTGAGTGAACAACTTCCTGGCCTAAAAGGATGCAATCTTGGATGCAATGCCCAGGAAAGAACATGCTTTGGTTGCTAGCAATGATCCGGCAAAGTATAGTTCTCATTCTTTTTACGATGATACAGCTTAGGAACTTGGTGATGCTATTGCAGAGGGATATGGGCCTGAAATTTTGAATAGTAGCTTCACCTGGAATTTTGGGGATCAAAGCTAAATGTGTTCTATTATCTTTGTTAATTAGTTTGCCTTTGGCAAAGAAATCTCAAATGTAAGCAGAGAGGTCCCCTTGAGAATCAGCCAGTTGTGAAAAAACTTATTTGGAAATCCATCTGGCCCAGGTGCTGAATCTTTGTCTTCTAAGACTGTCCATTTGATCTCATCATCCCATATGGGTGCCATGAGACTCTCATTTTCGTCCACCCTTACTACGGTGTCATTGATCATGTCAGAATTTAGGATCCCTGTTTCACTTCCTTTCTGCAAGAAATATTGGAAGTAATGCATGAACGCTTCTTTAATTCTTTCTCATTATCTATTTCTGATCATTGACTGTGGCCACAGCTATCTGATTTCTCCTCCTTTTTTTCACTCATTCATGGAAGAATTTAGTGTTGACATCACCACCTTTTAATTTTTGACGCCAAAAGGAGTCTTCCATGTTTAACAGTTTCACAAGTCTTTCCTTGCAATTCTTTTCATTAATGAAAGTAGTATGGCAGCCCCTTTCCGCTTCAATCTGATATTCCAAGAGTTGTCTGCAACACTCTTCAATCTGTTTGCCAAACCCCTGGGAGAACTTTTTGGCCCATCCACCAACTTTGTCTGTGGTCCTTTCTAGTTTTTTTAATATGTGAATCAAATGACAGCCATCAACTTCCTCTTGCCAACACACACCATCAATGTTTCTGCATCTTGTTCCTCTAACAAATAATTATAGAACCTGAAACAACCCTTACCATGTGACCAACTTTGGCCTTCCTAGCACTGAGCAGAATTGGATTATGATCTGAGCACGTTCGAGGAAGGATAAGAAGCTCATTCAAATCAAATATGTATCCAATTCATGTAGTCAAAACCATGCAATGATCGATCCTGCTCATAATATTCCCCTCACACAACCTATTATGCTCCAAGTATAGGATGTTGTGGAACTATAAATTTCTGTCAAATTATAGTGATTGATGAAGGTAGAGAACGCATAACAGGCTGCCCAAGTGGGAGATGTTCCTGTTTTATCCTGCTTGCTGGCCACAACATTAAAGTCACCGACACATATGCTTGGGTCTTCAATTCTAGTAATAATGTATGTATTGGAGTTCCAATGCCACTTCTGAATCCTGAAATCATTGTCTAAATACACACCCATAGCCACAAAAAATTGTTCAGTACCCAATGTTTTGAACGTACATTGTATCGATGCTGCACTAGTGGTGAAATTAATCATTTCAATTGAGTTCAGCTTCCAGATTGTGAAAATCTTCGCCCAAACATCAACCACAGTGAAGTTTGTAATAATGTTGAAACTAGGCAGAGACATTTTAAGTCTACAAAAGCCATCATAATTAAGCTTGGAGTCAAGGATGAAAAGTGTTATCCACCACATTCCTCACAAGGATCATCCTCAATTCTTGTTTTTGAACTCCCTCCTGCGAGCCCTTTGATGTTTCAACTGCCAATTTTCATGAGGAATAGTCTGCAGCCCCCTCCACCATCTTGTTTTCTTTATCTAAGCCGTCGAGATGGTTTTGAATGGCAATCTCTTGGTCTTGATCTTCCTCTTGACCTCCTTTTTTTTCCTCCTAGGTCTACTAGGATTGGAGCATTATCATTTTCAGATGGCAAAAGACTATGATCTATTGGCAGATGTTTGACAATCATCTCCTGGTCTTTCATCACTTTGTCTTCTATCTGAGCCCTACTTTTAGACATATTGAATTCAACCTGTCTTAAGTTTGATTTTTTTGAATTTCTACCCCCTTTCCTTTTGGTTCTTTTACTCTGAAAAACGAATGTGAATCCAGATGGATCATCTTGAGCATTTTCTCCCATCCTTTCTTTTGAAATGGCAAAACTGGGAGGTGGTGAGGGGAATATCTCTCTAGCACTAGTAACTGTAATGAGTTCAAGCGGCGCCTGAGCTGTAGTTTTGTCCTGTGGCTCTTCCCTTGGTCTTGTTATCTTCTCCTCTTGGTTACACCCAGTTCTGTCATTCACCTTGGAATAGATCGGATTGTGTAATGGGGTAACCAACATCTTTGTGGATTCATCCTTCTTATTTTCTTTAGGCTCAGCTTCTAAAATATTATACCTACTACCTTCACTGAGAGATGGACCTTCCTCTGCAGGCCCTTTATGATTATGCCTTTTCACCATCTTGACTAACGACCATCCACCCTTGTCCTCCCTCTTATTCTTTGTTTCTATTTGTTTGAATCCATAGACACTAGCGAAGTGTGTTGTAGAACCACACTGACCACATAACTTTGTTCTTATATTTGTCTTGTTGCATGATGCTTTTTCCATACTCGTATCTCATTGGCACCTGGGCCATGGGAACAAAGCCCAATGGGACCTCTATGAGGATTCTACCAAATCCCCCTTTATCAACCTTTTTCATGGACTGATCCATGCCAACATATCGGGCACCCATAACAGCTACAATTTCCACAAAAGCTTTCTTGTTCCACAGCTCAAATGGACACTCAGGGAGTCGAATCCACATTCATACCTTAGTATAAGCAGCAACTTTTAACTCTTGACCCAGCACCAATCTGTTTGCCAGGAGCAGCCTACTAGCGACTTTCTAAGCACTTGGTTTGAGAACTTCTTGAACGTCAGCCTTTGAATCTATTCTAACTAAGAACTTCCCCTTCCCAACTGTAGTGAACTTCACCATTGGAATGTTCAGCCACTGCTTACGAAGAGCTTCAAAAATAAATGGATAATCCATCCTTTCGTTTCCTTTTTCTCCTGCAAGAGCCGCAATAGTCGTGTATTCGAAAGGTTTTGACATCGCCTTGAAGGACTCATTTGTGATGTACATTGTTTTCATTCCATCAATCTCTTTGGTTTCTAACAATGGCAAAGCGTTCTGCATTTGAGCAAGCTCTCCTTGCACTATCGATGACCAGGATCGATTGGGGCTTTGATTAACCAAATCCACTCCTCTAGGGCTTTTCTGTTCCGTGTTTACAATGTGTTCCTCACCCTCTGTAGATTTCTTTTCTTTAGCTAGGCCGCAGCTCTCCTGACCACCAGTGATTTTTTGGACAATTATCTTCTTACTCCATCCTTTCATCTCTTGCTGCAGGCAGGGGAATTGGCTCAAATCTGTTTCATCTGATGATGCCCTTTCCTCCACTCCTCCACCACTGCATGAGTCCATATCAAAGGTATCCATTGTTGAGGTATTCCTCAACTCACTTTCACCCCTCTCCACACCATCAATGAAGCTTTGCTAAGGAGAGGGGGGAGAACCAGGGTCCTCCCCTCCCTTTGAAACCCTAGCCAGCGGCAACTCTTGGAATCACTACTAGCCCCTTCTCTCTCTACACAATTGTCCCTCGTCTGACCCTTTCTGTCCATTGATCCTGAGCCGATAACACCAGTAGTTTCTGGCAACTCATCAATGTCCATGCACCGCAACTCCACCCCGAACGGAGTTCAACCACATGTACATTAGATTTGAGCATATCTGCTTGCCTTCTTCCAAACTGGCTGATCAAGGCCTTGACCAGTGTGCTGGTCAAGAGGAAAAAGACCCAAGTGCTAGCAGGCCGATGAGTGAATCGAAGAGATACCACAGTGATCCAATCTTGATGCCAAGGTATCTCTCTTTCTCATTCCCTTGTGGTTTGACTCTCTAGTGCCCTGCTCGTTTCTGTACTACTTGTTCCTCAGCACCCTAGACCCAAACTAGAGGCTAGATCTAAAGATGGTGAGCATGCCACACCCTAGATCCTTCTGACACTCCCCTCCAGGACTGGCAGTAACCGCTTTTGAATGGTAGTTGATCTCCACCGAGACTTAGCCAAGGCCGACTTTGGTTAAGACCAACCACCCTGCCTGCTTGACAAGCTTTTTCCTTAGCCCACCTCGGCCAGCCACGCACTGTGCGCAACTAGAACTCCCCATCATATTGCTCATCTATTGCGGCCTGTGGCTGCGTGCCACCCTTCCTCACCCGGCCTCAAGGCTGACCATCTACAACCAGCATAGTGCTTGGCACATGACCCCATCCCTCGCACCAGCTGCCCTCGACCATAGACTCTTTCGGCCCAATCGAGTGCAACCTTCTTGGTCGTAGCTTGCTTCTGTCCTACTCTCGTACCTAGCTTGACTCCGACAGTGCTAGGCTAGGCCTCCCAGGACCTATGGTCTTAACAACTCTTTGACTACTGAAAGCACCCAAAGTGGACCAGTTTGACGCTTTGGCATAGGGAACTACCTATCCCTCTAGGTAGAATGGCTGCTAAGCCTGACTCCTCTCAAGTGCAGCCGTGGTACCCACTCGGCCTAGCGAAGTAGGCTCCTTCTTCTCCTATTCCTCTATCTCCCACTCCCTTGTTGGTTTGATTGTGCACAACACTAATCCCACTTGCACTCCTGAGAGCTATCATTCTAGTGAACCCATATTAAGGTAGTGAATATTGTATTCAAGTAATTTGCTCCAGAGATCTGTCTGAATGGAATCATTGTACTCACTAGACGAGTGACAATGTAGGCGCGTTCATGAGATCCTCAGCTAGCCAAACATACTCATATCACATGGTCACACTTTTTGTAAGTCGAACTTGACTCATTTTACAATTCGAACTAAAAGTTGTAGAACCAGCTCAACTCGTTTAATAAATTAGCCGAGCTCCAATCGAGCTTATGAGAGCAAGTCTCATGCTGTAAGATCCTTATCCTGGCCGAAGGCCAGAGACAACTTGGCCTGGCTAGCAGAGGCTTGGAAAGAAGATGCCATGGAAGGAGGCACTTACCTAGTCTCAAAGAAGCATGCAACAATGGTTTTGGTCGGCAAAAACATGTTGGCGGTCGGCAGGAGCAGACTGAAAGTCGACAGACGCAGGCCAGAAGGCAGCAGCAGCATGTAGTAAATTTATGGTAGACCAGAGATTTTGGGTGCTCTCATGCTCACGTGAGGAGATCACCTACAACACTTATATAGGTGATAGGATTGTGTTAGGCCTCGTCCCGATTAGGCCAGAATTTCCTAACCAAGACGTTCCTACTGCCAAGACCGACTTGAGTAGTACCTAAAAACCAAAATTCCTAAGTAAAATTAATACAAGGTAATCTACCCGGCCGGACAAACCCCGACGCAAAATCCCTAGGACAGAGTTACAAAAGGTTAAGCTTCCCAACCTAACTACGGAATAACCTACTACAAACAACTACAGGGGTTACAGGCTAGTACAACCGCGAGCGATACAAAGATTCACTCTCAACTCACTCACAAACCATTCCAAACCATGCAAACCACTCTAACGGACAAACCACACCCAACAAAAGCAAATGGGTAGGTCTGCTCCTTGTGACCGTGTCTCGGGCAATAGGGCCCTCGAGGTGCCACAGAGAGGAGCTAGGCCGAAGCCTGGGCTAAAACGACAAATTAAACAAACTAGATGAAATCCTAATGCAAAAGCAGAATTAACACCCTCCCCGATACTACAAGTAGGCTGAGAGGGTTACCGGCCAAGGCGCTGCCTTGGCTGTGCCGAGAGACCACGGGGTAGAATGCCTAGGCCCTGGGTATTACAGATCACGGGCCGGCGTGAAGCGCGCGGCCTGGACAGCCTCCTGCTGTCGGACGGACGAGGGCCGAACGCGGCTGAGACAGCCGCCTGCTGTTGTGGGCGAGCCTGCGGACGAGCAGCTGAGACGGATGCTTACTGTCGGATGAGGACAGTCAGGCAGAACGTCGGCGGGACTGCGGCTCGCTGCTATTTGCAGTCGGGCGGACGGCGCGGCAGGACGCGGACGGGGCAACCTCCTGTTGCCGAGCGACGAGCGAGAATGCGCGACCTCCTGTCGCCTAAGGCGCGGACGGGGAGCCGCGATGCTGTCGGAAGGTGCAGGCGACCGCCTGTCGCCTGTGATGCGCCTGCGGTTGCGGCGCGGCCGAGGGGGGCGAAGGCCTTGCGGCAGTGCCTACCTACCTGGCGCTGGAAGTGGCTCGGCCACGGGTGTCGATAGAGGGTGCCGACGACGGCGCGGGTGGCCGAGGTGCTGACCGAGGACGACTAGCGAGCGGCTAGCGTCGCCGGCTGTTCCTAGTCCCTAGCTAAGGCCTGGTTAGCTTGGACGGGCGGGGCTCTACGGGTAGGCTAGTTCAGTGAAGTGAGGTTAAAGGTTCGGGTAGGCCAAAGGGAGCAGAGCTTTAGGTGCGGAAGAGGGGTCAATCTAACTATTAGGTGGGCTAAGCCGAGGGTTAGATGAAAGAGCAAGGGAGGCTAAGCGATGACTCGGGCATTGAGACTTAGCACTGATTGAGGAAGGAGACAGGTCCTGAGCTAAGCTCGGATGGGACTGGACCAAGTGTCACTCGAGGTAAGCTCGAGTCAACTAGATTCAACATAAAGTGGCTCGGATTTGACCGAGATACGACTACTACTAGGCTAGGTCAGGTTGGGTTTAGTCAACTTGGGTCAAGACCACAAGGGGTTTACTAGGCTAGGTCTGGTCAAGGTCTAACTGGGTTAGGACCAAGTGGGTTAGACCGAGTGGGTGAAGGCTGGATGCTTGCCACTTGGCAAGATGAACGGGTCAGCTATAGTGCGCTAAGGGGGTGCCTAGCAACAAGGAAAAGCTAAAGTGCTTTCCTAAAGAGAAGGGAAATGAACCTAGACGAGAATACAAGAGAAGGGGGAGAGCTATACGAGGTGGCAAGAGGGACACTCGCAAGGGGGGGGGGAGATGGCGACACGTGGACAGATCGAGGGTGGAGATGAGCTGCGGTTGGGCGAAGTGGAGAGGTGGCCAAGGGGAGAACGAGTCCTAAGGGGACTTTTCCTAAAAGTTAGGGAGAGGGGCGCAAGTTGGGGAAGTGGTGCGCTAAGAGGGGAAAAGCAATGGCAAGGTGGCAAAGTGCGAGGGCTCTATGGAAAGGTACTCTACGAGGTGGAAGGGGAAGCCGGGTCGTGGGGCAGCAGATTGCGACACGTGGCCAGATGTGCGGCCAAGGATGCTTGCGACTAGGAAGAAGACCGAGTAAAAGGCAAAGGATGCGAGGTGGCGAAGTGGATCCTACGAACTAGGGGGCACTTTCCTAAACTTACTCGAAGTGGGACACTTAGAAAATAACTGGTTTTCGGGTTGAGGGAGATGGCTCGGATGGAGGACACGTGGCAGAGGCAAGGGACGAGATTAGACTTACCTGATTCAGCCGAAGTCGAGTGGGTTCGAGCTTGGTGCGACCGGTGGCGCGGTTTGAGCGACGCCTTCCAAATTGACCAAGGTGTCCTCGTCGTCTTCACTACAGATTTCACCGGAGTAAGGGCAATGTCGTCTTTCACACCTCGGGTCACGAGTTCTGCCGGAAAATGCAGAGCAGAATGGAGAAGCAGCAGAGTTCCGGCGGACAGCCGAACTCACTATTCCACCGTCGGAATGGGCTCCAAATTGACTATATCGGAGCTCTCTTACCGGCGATTCTAATGAACTTACGCACGCGAACTTCCCACAGATGGAACTCAAGATACAACAGTGATTAGGCTGCTGGACCAGAGAACAACGTGGAGCTGGCCGGAATTCAGCAGAATTCCGGTAGAAAGCCGAGACCTCTATTCCGCTATCGGATGGAGCTTGGGAAAGACCAACGCGATGCTTAAGAGATGGCGATTCCAACTAGAATGCAGAGAATGGTATTCTGCGGTCCGATTACACCAACTAGCAGATTCGGCTCTGCTGCTCCGAGGAACAGAAATGCAGAAACAGGCCGAGAGATTGAACTCAATCCGTGGCCGTTTCTCCAATTCGCATACGCTTGATTTTACAAGGGAAGAGCGCCGAAATCAATGTCTTCCAAATGCGATTAGGACTTCGCCTAGAGAGTCTTCACCTAAGAACTCTCGCTCTGTTCTCGGGTAGGCCGAGAAAGAACAGAAATCTCGGGAGTGCTCTCCCCTAGACCAGAATCCTAAAAGCGCAAGGAAAACACGAAATCAAGCCACTAACCTTTACTGCCGTCGATATTGAATCCAGAAATGGATTCAACCTTCCCTGCTGCAGCGTCGGCCTCTCAACCTCACCGTGACCGTGAAGAAGGTGCAGAAACGCTGCTGTTTGCCGTTCGGGTGGGGATGATGCCGTGGACAAGGGAGGGACCTTCGACGGTGAGGAAGAAGATCCGCCGCAAGCCTTTCAACTCGAGCATTGGCTGGTTCACCGCCGGTGCTCCAAGTGCTTCAAGGAGGAAGAAGACGCCACGGTAGAAGGGGGCGCGAGGGGATGAGAGGGCACACATTCGCACTCACGGGCAAGGGATGTGCTTTGATTTCAGAATCAGAGTTCCTCGAGAATGAGGAGGGAGAGCCAAGCCTCGCGAGGAGGAGAGAGAGCGCCTTGCGCAAAATGCCTTAATTTCCTTAATCTTTGATACGAATTACATTGATCCAAAAATATTTATACTAATCCTATTTGAGCGAGTCTACAATCCAGATCTCACTCTCTACCCAAGACCCAAATCCAAAATTGCCAAGCACAACCCCGCTAGGCTAGGTTCCTACCTCGAATCCTAATATTGACAAACCTAAGACTGACTTTATTTACTCGAGAAGCACAAAGCAAAACTGGGCCTAGTGCCCACGCGCAAGGGGAAAAGGTTCGAGCCCCTGGATCTTTTGAACCCAGGGTGGAGACCTCGTGAGGGGACCCGCCCTCACTTCGGTTGCTTGTCACAAGGGCTCGGTCAGGTTTGACCGAACCGTTTTACCTAAGACTTGGATCTTAGGACGTCTCAAGGGTCGCGTGAAGTGGACTCGCTTGGGTTGGATGTTTCTAGCTCGACGAGTCTAACCTTGGAACCTAAGTCACCCTGAGACTGGACCTGCTTGAGCACCGTTGACGACCTAGTTGCTCCTCCCACTCCTCCCGCTGCAACTATCTCTGGTGCTTCTTGGGATTGGTCTTGATGCATTGAAGAGAACAAGCCCAATTATCGGAAGCCTTGCGCTTCCTTCTGCTGGATTCGGCTGGCTCGGCCTCCGCTGGGTCTGGACCGCTGGGTAGGTCCGTAACAGATTCCCCCTCCCTACCTTGCGCTTGTCCTCGAGCGCTTGAAGAGGGGAAGCGATGAACAATCGACCCAAATTCTTCCCAAGAAGTACCCCTGTCGGGTCCTTCCCATTCCACAAGTACCTCGTGCCTCATTCTCCCTTGTCGTTGAACGTACCTATGCTTCAGAATGCGATAGGGAGTAGGCAAGTTATCTGGGACCTGTTCTATCAATGTTGGTACATCCCCTTGATGAGGCTTTAGCCTCGTAACATGAAATACAGGGTGCACCAATGCTGTTCGGGGGAGGCCAAGTCTGTAGGCGGCCTTCCCTACCTTCTGAACCGCTGGATAAGGTCCGTAATAACGAGGCAGCAACTTGGAATACGGCTGACCCATCAAGGATTTCTGCTTAAGAGGCAGTCTCTTAAGCCACACGTAGTCACCCACCTCAAATTCCCGGTCCGTCCTGCCCTTGTCATATACCTGCTTCATGCGGTTTTGCGCTTTGACAATGTTTTGTTTTAGGGACTCCAATACTTCTTCCCTTGTGCGCAATTCACAGTCAACACTGTCTTCTGCAGTTCCTCCTTCGTAGCGTGGAATCGACGGAGGGGGAAAGCCATATACGCCCTCGTAAGGGGTCATTCCTGTCGACGAGTGCAGACTCGTATTGTACGACCATTCTGCCCAAGGCAGATATTTAACCCAGGTGGCTGGTCGTTCACCCGCAAAGCAACGTAAATAGGTCTCCAAGGACCGGTTTACTATCTCACTCTGCCCATCAGTTTGAGGGTGGTGGGCGGTACTAAAATTTAGTTTCGTCCCCATGTTCTTCATGTATTCTTGCCAGAATGCACTTAGAAAAATTGAGTCCCGGTCGCAGACGACGGACTGTGGCATTCCATGCAACTTCCCAATGTATTCATGGTAGACATTGGCCACAAGGGGCCCTTGATACAACCATGGTAAAGGTGCGAAGTGGCTATATTTCGTGAGCCGATCTACCACTACCAATACCGCCTCTTTTCCTTCTGAACGAGGCATGGCATCGATGAAGTCCATAGTGACATCGGTCCACGGTTTTGTGGGTACCGGGAGAGGATTTAGATGGCCTGGAGGCTTGATTGCCTCATACTTCTCTCGCTGGCACACAACACACTTCTTGACGTAGGCCTGTACTTCAGCCTTCATACCTTTCCACCAAAACTGAGCTTTGATGCGGCTAAGGGTCTTGGCGACCCCTTCATGACCTGCGGCTGGAGTGTCATGAAAATGATGCAGGAATTCCTGCTTAAGCTCAGAACTAGGAGGGACTACTGCCTTGTCCTTCCTATACAAAATGTTTCCCTTGACTGAATAAAAGGGAATGGAACCCGGGTTTTGCTGGATCGAAGTTTTGATTAGCCTTAGCGATTCATCGTTTTGTTGATCATGTGCTAACCGATCCCAAATATCCGTTTCCACCACTGACAAAGTCATTAGCTGTTCAGCCAAGCGGGAAAGTGAATCAGCCGCTTTGTTTTCAGGACCCTTTTTGTACTCAATTTCGAAGTCATACCCCAATAGCTTCGCTAGCCATCTCTGTTGGGTAGGGGTTGACACGCGTTGTTTGAGCATGTACTTTAAACTATTTTGGTCGGTCCTGACCGTAAATTTGCGTCCAATCAGATATGGACGCCATTTCTCCACTGCCATGACTATTGCGAGTAGCTCTTTCTCGTATGTAGAAAGAGGTTTGGCCCTGCTGGTTAAGGCCTTTGACATGTAGGCAATGGGATGGTTATCTTGCCCAAGTACTGCTCCCACTCCAACTTCACAAGCGTCTGTTTCAATGGTGAATGTTTTCGTAAAGTCGGGTAGAGTTAGAACTGGGGCCGACATTAGAGCTGCCTTCAGCTTCTCGAAGGCGTCTCTTGACTTCTCAGTCCACGAGAAGGATCCCTTTTTCAGCATCTGGGTAAGGGGTTGTGCAATGATTCCATACCCCTGGATAAATCGTCTATAATACCCAGTCAGTCCTAAAAAACCTCGTAGACTCTTGAGGTCCTTGGGCAGTGGCCATTTCTCCATGGCTTGCAACTTTTCGGGGTCTGCCCGAACCCCCTCTCGAGACACAATGTGTCCGAGGTATCCGATTGAAGACTGTCCAAAACTGCATTTGGACATCTTCGCGAAGAGCTGATGCTCCTTCAAAATGTCTAGAGTGATCTCCAGATGGCGTTGGTGTTGCTCTTCATCTTTGCTATAGATGAGGATATCATCGAAAAATACGAGGATGAAGTCTCTGAGGTGTGCTCTGAACACATCATTCATGCACCGTTGGAACGTAGCTGGTGCATTTGTTAATCCAAAGGGCATTACTAAAAATTCATAATGCCCGTCGTGTGTTCTGAATGCAGTTTTTAGCACATCTTCGTCAAACATCCTTATTTGATGATAACCGGCTCTGAGATCTATCTTGGAGAAAATGGTGGCGCCGGCCAACTCATCTAGTAGCTCGTCAATGACGGGTATGGGGTGCCGATCCTTAACGGTCACCTCGTTCAACGCTCTATAGTCTATACAAAACCGCCAAGTGTTGTCTTTTTTCTTCACTAATAGTACGGGTGAAGAAAAAGGGCTACAACTGGGCCGGATGATGCCGCTTTCCAGCATCTCTTTGACTAGGCGTTCGATTTCCGCCTTCTGGCTGTGCCCATACCGGTATGGCCTGACGTTGACAGGCTCTGCACCTTGTGCAAGGACGATTCGATGATCGTAAGCCTTTTTTGGTGGTAAGCCTTTGGGCTCATCAAAAATCTCTGGAAATCGGTCCAAGACCGATTGAATCATAGGTGGGATTGGTTCTTCCACCTTCTCTTCGGAGAAAGGTACATCCGTGGCTAATGTAAGCACCCAACACGCTGGTTGGTCATGTTGGATGGACCTTAAAGCCGTTTTGGGACGCGTGGAGCTGGCGAGTCCCTGAATCGTTATCGATTCCTCTTCTCCTTCAGGGATGAAAGTCATTGCGAAGTTCTTTACATCCCAATGGATATCTTTCCATGTTAGAAACCATGGCATGCCCAAAATTAAGTCGACTCCTTCAAGTGGAATGACTAGGCAGTCAACTTTAAAAGTTTTCTTTTTAACGGACACGTCAAGGCCTTTTCCTTCGTGAATGCACTTGAGCCGCAGTCCCCCTCCCACGATGATAGTCTGTGGGTTGCTCTCGGTGAGAGTGATTCTACACCTTTCAGCGGCTTCCTCAGTAAGGAAGTTGTTGGTTGCTCCGCTGTCGAGCAATATTAAGACCTTTTGGCCATTGATGCGGCCAAAAACACGCATGGCGTTTGCCTTATGGGGGTCTTGAATCTAATGAAGAGATTCGACCTCTTCTGATTTCTCTTCTTTGGTCGTTGTCTCTTCTTGATGCGTTTCCTTAGGCTCAATTTTCTTGCCTTTTCTTCTAACCTGGATTTCCTCATCAGACGAGGAACTAGAATCCGAACTGGAGGAGGAATCGCTTTCAGAGCTAGAGCTGGTCTCTGGCTCATCAACCACCACTATGTTGAACAACGCTTTGCATTGGTGGTTTTTGTCCCACTTGCCCTCACATCTGAAACACAGGCCTTTCTTCCTGTATTCTTCAATTTGTTTGGGGGACAAGTAACGAGTAGGGAGTTCACGGCCTGGACGTGGGTTTGGCCTGAACTCGTTCCCTCTATTGTAGGGAACCAATTCCCTTCCTTTGTTCTCTCGGAATTTGGTTCGAGAAGCAGAGGAGAAGGAAGGTTTCTTCCTCTGTTTGTCAGCCCTGCGAGCCTTTTTCTCTCGCTTTTCCTCTTTTCTCTCTTCAATCCGCTTTTCATACAGTCGGGCCATGGCAAAGCATTCTTTGAGATGGTCGAAGCGATGTATCTTCATCTCGCGTTTGATATCGCTTCTAAGGCCTCCTTTGAATGCTCCAATTAGAGCCTTCTCGGGCCATTGTACCATGCTAGCTAGTCGTTCGAACTGCTTTTGGTATGTAGGCACGTTCGAAGTTTGAACTAGATTTTTGAGGTCCTCGTCATAATCGATGAACGTGGATTCCCCAAAATGAAGCTGTAGGCTAGCCTTGTACTTTTCCCAAGTGGGATCGACTGTCTTGTGCTCAAACCATAGATAGTGGGTGGTCGCTTCGCCAGTCATGTTGGCTGTGGCGATCTCTATCCACTCTTCTTGTGGAATACGATGGCACATGAAGAAACGTTCTGCCATGAATAGCCACTCTCTGAGATGCTCTCCGTTGAATTTGGGAAAGTCGTACTTGACAGATGGTGTACGCCTTTCTTCTAAACGAGGGAGGTCTCTTCGAGTTCTTATTGGTCGAAGAGGTGACTCGTCCTCTTCTTCTGAGATCTCGTACATTGGATTTTGAAGAGTTTGGCCTATTCTTGGGCCACGAGGAGTTCTATAATATTCACTTACGGGCTCTTGTTGATACCTGTCTGGTGGGGGACGCATGAGTCTACCCCCTTCTGTACTTGTCCCAACATGTGACACGTTGTTGGGATTTACCTCAGTGTCGGTTTGATAGCCAGGTATTGCTAACAATCCCTTTCCTTTCTGTGCAATTGGACCCTGAGTGGTCCTCTCCACAACTACGGCTTCGGCCTGCGTGGTGGACATTTGTCGGAACATGGCCCTAATCTCGTCCATTTCTTTTTGACGTTCTGCACTTTGGCGGTCCATTTCCTTTTTTCTAAAGTTTTCCACTTTAGTCATGTCACTACGCATTTGTAGGAGTTCCTTTTCTATGCATAATATTCGACTTAAGGCATAGTCGGAATGGGCTCCAAATTGACTATATCGGAGCTCTCTTACCGGCGATTCTAATGAACTTACGCACGCGAACTTCCCACAGATGGAACTCAAGATACAACAGTGATTAGGCTGCTGGACCAGAGAACAACGTGGAGCTGGCCGGAATTCAGCAGAATTCCGGCAGGAAGCCGAGACCTCTATTCCGCTATCGGATGGAGCTTGGGAAAGACCAACGCGATGCTTAAGAGATGGCGATTCCAACTAGAATGCAGAGAATGGTATTCTGCGGTCCGATTACACCAACTAGCAGATTCGGCTCTGCTGCTCCGAGGAACAGAAATGCAGAAACAGGCCGAGAGATTGAACTCAATCTGTGGCCGTTTCTCCAATTCGCATACGCTTGATTTTACAAGGGAAGAGCGCCGAAATCAATGTCTTCCAAATGCGATTAGGACTTCGCCTAGAGAGTTTTCACCTAAGAACTCTCGCTCTGTTCTCGGGTAGGCCGAGAAAGAACAGAAATCTCGGGAGTGCTCTCCCCTAGACCAGAATCCTAAAAGCGCAAGGAAAACACGAAATCAAGCCACTAACCTTTACTGCCGTCGATATTGAATCCAGAAATGGATTCAACCTTCCCTGCTGCAGCGTCGGCCTCTCAACCTCACCGTGACCGTGAAGAAGGTGCAGAAACGCTGCTGTTTGCCGTTCGGGTGGGGATGATGCCGTGGACAAGGGAGGGACCTTCGACGGTGAGGAAGAAGATCCGCCGCAAGCCTTTCAACTCGAGCGTTGGCTGGTTCACTGCCGGTGCTCCAAGTGCTTCAAGGAGGAAGAAGACGCCACGGTAGTAGGGGGCGCGAGGGGATGAGAGGGCACACACTCGCACTCACAGGCAAGGGATGTGCTTTGATTTCAGAATCAGAGTTCCTCGAGAATGAGGAGTGAGAGCCAAGCCTCGCGAGGAGGAGAGAGAGCGCCTTGCGCAAAATGCCTTAATTTCCTTAATCTTTGATACGAATTACATTGATCAAAAAATATTTATACTAATCCTATTTGAGCGAGTCTACAATCCAGATCTCACTCTCTACCCAAGACCCAAATCCAAAATTGCCAAGCACAACCCGCTAGGCTAGGTTCCTACCTCGAATCCTAATATTGACAAACCTAAGACTAACTTTATTTACTCGAGAAGCATAAAGCAAAACCGGGCCTAGTGCCCACGCGCAAGGGGAAAAGGTTCGAGCCCCCGGATCTTTTGAACCCAGGGTGGGGACCTCGTGAGGGGACCCGCCCTCACTTCGGTTGCTTGTCACAAGGGCTCGGTCAGGTTTGACCGAACCGTTTTACCTAAGACTTGGATCTTAGGACGTCTCAAGGGTCGCGTGAAGTGGACTCGCTTGGGTTGGATGTTTCTAGCTCGGCGAGTCTAACCTTGGAACCTAAGTCACCCTGAGACTGGACCTGCTTGAGCACCGTTGACGACCTAGTTGCTCCTCCCACTCCTCCCGCTGCAACTATCTCTGGTGCTTCTTGACTCTTCTTGGGATTGGTCTTGATGCATTGAAGAGAACAAGCCCAATTATCTGAAGCCTTGCGCTTCCTTCTGCTGGATTCGGTTGGCTCGGCCTCCGCTGGGTCTGGACCGCTGGGTAGCTCCGTAACAGACTGTTAGGCACGTGTTAGTCCCACTCCTGCTAGGTCTTGAGACTCCTAACCAAGAGCGACCTACCTTCCCAGGTCTCTTGAGTGCTTCCAAAAAAAACCAAAAATCCTAAGACAAAATTATTACAACTCTTCTACTCGACCGGAGAAACCCCGGCGCAAAAACCCTTAGGACGAGAGACACAGGTGCGGAAAACCCTTATTCCCAAATCATAACTACGGGCAGACCTATTACACAAGACTACACTGGGTGACACGGCTTTACAAATGAATGCGATACAAAAATTCACTCGTCTCACTCATAAGCAAACCATACACCATACACAAACGACTGACGAGCACACCACGCCCAACAATAAGCAAATGGGAACGGTCGGCTCCTTGTGGTCGTGTCTCGGGCAGATGTCCCTTGAGGTACCACGGCAGGGAGCTAGGCCGAAGCCTTGGGCTAAAACAATAATGAAAGCAAACTAAATGAACACCTAAAACAATAAGCAAAACACCCTCCCCGAGTTCTACTAGAAGACTAGAGGGTTACCGGCCAAGGGCTAGCCTTGGCTGAGCCGAATCAGCCACGGGGTGAAGACCAGTCCCTGGGCAATGCAGCAACGGGCCGGCGTGGAGCGCGCGGCCTGGATAGCCTCCTGCTGTCGGACGGGTGAACAGGCGCCGGCTGAAGCAGCAACCTATTGACGAGCAAAGGTGGGCGCGCGGTAGTAGAGACAACCGCCTGCTGTCGAGTATGACCTGCGGGCGCGCGGCCGAGAAGGCAACGGCCGGTTGAGGCGCTGACTGATGAGCGAGCGGCAGCTGCTAACAATCACCGTCGAGGCCGACTGGCGGGACGAGACGGCAGAGAAAGGCGAGTTGCTGTCGCCTTGGGCGCTGAAGGAGCAGCGACTGGGTGTCGCCGAGGCGCTAACGCGTTGCCGCCTGCAGATTAGAAACGGGTCGACCAGGGAGTGCCGACGGGGCAGCCACCTGCTGCCGGGAGCCGAGAGGAGATGGTGACCGACTGTCGCCGCTAGACTGGACGAGAAGCCACGGACAGGACGAAGGGGGCAAAAGCCGGGTGCAGCAATGCCTACCTGCCTATTCTCCGAGTGGCTCGGCCACGGGCGTCGGCTGGAATCCGACGGGAGGAGCGTGGCCGAGGTGCTCGCCGAGGACTGCTAGCGATAGACTAGCGTCGCCGGCTGAACCTAGTCCCTAGCTACGGCTGGGCTGGGCTTGGTCTGGCGGGGCTCTACGGTAGGCCAGACAGGTTAAGAGGGTTCGGCTGGGGTAGGTCGAAGATCAGAAAGGCTTTAGGTTAGGCAGGGGGTTAACCTATCTAAGAGGTGGGTCTGGTCGAAAGGCTGAGCTAAGGGGAGCGATAGTGAGGTTAAGAGAGGGCTCGGTTGAGGAGACTTAGGCAACCGAGGGAGATGGTTTGGGCCGAGGGTTGAGCTCAGTTGAGGGTGAGCTAGCTGGGTCACTCAAGCTGAGCTTGAGTCAACTAGGTTGATCCTACCTTGGGCTCGGTTGACCGAGTTCTAAAGAATTAGGATGGGTCAAGTCAAGAGGGTTCCAGTCAACTAAGGAAGGGTTGACTAAGTGAGCTAGGGTCGGTCCGGGTCAAACTGGGTTAGGATTGACTAGTGGGTCTTAGTCGAGTTAATAGGCTAAGTCAAGTTGACTTAGGGCTGGGCTCGAGCCAAGGAGGTTACCTAAGAGCTAAAAGACTAAGTGACTCGAGTGGGTCTCTCGAGTAAGGAGATGATGACACATTAGAGAGATCAAGGGCCACGATTGAGTGCGGTTGGAGGAGGTGGCGACTTGGCTTGGTGGTCTCGTGACTAAGGGAGATGGAGACACGTGTAAAGATCAACGGTTAGGAGGGCCTGCGATTGGGGGTGAATGAGGACGTGAAATGAGCCAAGTGCGAGTCCAAGGGGACTTGTGCTATAATCGTGGAAAAGTGGGGCGCGAGAGAGGGGAGTGGCGCACAAAGAGGGGGACGTGTAGGGTGAGGTGGCGAGCTACGAGGGCCTGGTGGAAAAGAGCTAGACGAGCTGGAGGATGAGCTATTCGTGGGCAAGGAGATGCTGCCACGTAGCTAGATGTGGGGCTGAGGTTACTTGCGATAAGAGAAGACTTAGTAAAAACGGAAGAAGAGGGCGAGGTGGCTTTGAGTGGTCCTAAAGCTAAGAGACGTGGGAAATAACTGGTATTCGGGTGGAGGACACGATGGGCCAGGTGGGACACGAGCTGGAGAGCACGGCTGGATGGTTGACACGTGTGCAAAGTAACGGTGAAGATGGTACTAACCTGGTCCGAGTTACTTTTCAAGTGGGCTCGCACCGAGTAGACAAACCGATCAGGTTTGAGTGGATTATCGCAAAAGACAAGTGCGCCCTTTCCAGCTTCACGTGAGCGTCAACACGGATAAGGGCAGAACAATACTCATTCGCCGGAACCTTGGGGAGTCACCGGGTTATGCAGGACACGCCGGAGTTGCAGGCTTTTCCGGCTGGGATGAGAACTCACAACACCGCCGTTCGATCTAGCTCAAAACATGCTATTTGGAAGCTCTTGCAAGGGCGATTTCAACAGGCGATGAAATGCAGGGATCTCACGGCCACATCTCAAATAAACTCAAGAAATAACTAGCTGGACCGAGAGAGAACAGAAAGGAAGAGACCGAAATCTTCAAGAATGAAGTCGGGCTCCTTCCAACGATAATGCACGGATCTTTTGGCTCGATTAAACTAAGGATCAACACGTTTCTTCGAGGAGACGAAGCAATTAACTAGAACAGATTCTGCTACTTATCTCAGACCTTGCTCTCGGGAATTCCGAGAAGAAGAACCGGCTGTTAGGCAGATTCTATCCTAGTTCCACCACGCGAAAACAAGAAGAAGTGCGAAAATCTAAAGCCAACCTTGTTAGCCGTCGTTGCTGAATTCGTAATCGGATTCAGCCTTCCCTTTAGCAAAATCAGACTCTCAACTTCACCAGGGTCGAGAAGAAGGCACCAACCTTGCTGGAATGACAATTCGAACGGGGAAACAGCCGTGGACGAGGGAGGGATTGCCGCCGGTTGGAGGAATCCGCCGCAAGCCTTCGTGCTTGAGTTAACCACCGGAATATCTCCGATGCCCGAAGCTTTTGCTGGATGTAGAGCCGTCAAAGGCCAAGGGGACGCGAGGGGATGAGAGGCACCGCAGATTTCACAAAGTGAAACTCGATGGCTGACGAAGAAGATGAAGAGCTTGCCTCTAGACCGAGGGAGAGAGAGACAGCCTCACGAGGAGGAGAGAGATTGCAAACCTTGCAATTGATTTCTTTAGTCCCAAATTCGATACAATGCACTAGATCCAAAACAATTTATACAAATCCTATTTGATCTATCCACAAACCGGATTAGATCTCTACCCAAAACCCATATACATATGCGCCAAGCACAAACCCGCTAGGCTAGGTCTTTATTTCAAATCCCAACGAAAACAAACCCACTTGCTAAAATCAAACTCGGGCCTAGTGCCCAACGCATAAATAAAAGGTTTAAACCCCTGAGCCTTGTGAGCTCAGGGTGGGGACCTCGTGAGCGGACCCGCCCTCACTTCGATTGACTAGACCAAGAGCTCGGTCAGGTTTGACCGAACCATTTTGCCTAAGACCTTGGTCTTTGGCTAGCCTCAAGGGACGTGTAGACCGGACTCACTTAAGTTGGACTCAACTAGCTCGGTGTGACCTACACTAGAACCATAGACACCCTGAGACTTACCCAGTTCAAGCACCGTTTCTGCCTTAGCTGCTCCTCCCACTCCTCCCACTGCAACTGACGTTGGTGCAGACTCTTCCTTCTTGGGACTAACTTCTGCAAGCTGTAGAGAACGAGCCCAAATCTCTGACGCCTTTCTCTTCCGCCGACTGGGTTCGGCCTGCTCTGCCTCTACCTGGACGGGACCTGAAAAATGGTCTGTAACAGATTCCCCCTCCCTACCTTGCGCTTGTCCTCGAGCGCTAGAAGAGGGAAAACGATGAATGATCGTCCCGAATTCCTCCCAAGAAGTACCCCTGTCGGGTCCTTCCCATTCTACGAGCACCTCATGCCTGGTTCTTCCCTGCCGCTGTACATACCTGTGTTTGAGAATACGGTAGGGAGTTGGCAAACTATCCGGAACCTGCTCAATCAAAGTAGGTACATCACCCTGATGAGGCTTAAGCCTGGTGACATGAAAAACTGGATGTACCAACGCCGTCCTTGGAAGACCAAGCCTGTACGCGGCCTTCCCTACCTTCTGGATCACCGGATAGGGTCCATAATACCGAGGTAGCAACTTCGAATAGGGCTGACCCATCAAGGACTTTTGCTTAAGAGGCAACCTCTTAAGCCACACATAGTCGCCCACCTCAAACTCCTGGTCCTTCCTACCCTTATCGTACACCTGCTTCATACGATTCTGCGCCTTGACGATGTTTTCCTTGAGATATTCTAAAACCTCTTCTCTTGTGCGCAGCTCACAGTCTACTGTATCATCCTCTGCAGTGCCTCCTTCATACATTGGTATTGCTGGAGGTGGAAATCCATATACGCCCTCGTAAGGGGTTATGCCAGTAGACGAGTGAAGACTCGTGTTATACGACCATTCTGCCCACGGCAGATACTTAACCCAAGTTGATGGTCGTTCACCTGCGAAGCACCGTAGATAGGTCTCCAAAGACCGGTTGACAATTTCGCTTTGCCCATCTGTTTGTGGGTGGTGGGCAGTACTAAAGTTTAACGTCGTACCCATGTTCTTCATGTATTCCTGCCAGAATGCACTCAGAAAGATTGAGTCCCTCACAGATGACAGACTGTGGCATTCCGTGCAGTTTTCCAATATATTCCTGGTAGACGTTGGCCACAAGTGGGCCCTGATACAACCTCGGCAAGGGGGCGAAGTGACTATACTTCGTGAGCCGATCCACGACAACTAAGACTGCCTCTTTCCCTTCTGATCGAGGCATGGCGTCGATGAAGTCCATCGTGACATCTGTCCACGGCTTGGTTGGTATAGGCAGAGGGTTCAAATGACCTGGAGGCTTGATGGCCTCATACTTTTCCCTCTGGCAGACTACACACTTCTTGACATAGTCCTGCACTTCTGCCTTTATTCCTCGCCACCAAAATTGGGCCTTTATCCGTGCTAAGGTCTTAGCGACCCCTTCATGACCCGCTGCAGGGGTATCATGAAAATGTTGCAGGAGTTCCTGCCTTAGGCCAGAATTAGGAGGGACTACAGCCTTGTCCTTTCTATACAGAAGATTTCCTTTAACTGAATACAAAGGAATGGATCCGGGGTTCTGTTGAACCGAAGTCTTGATTAGCCTAAGTGACTGGTCATCATGTTGATCCTGGGCTAATCTAGTCCAAATGTCCGTCTCCACCACAGACAAAGTCATCAACTGTTCTGTTAGGTGGGAAAGAGAATCCGCCGCCTTGTTCTCAGGACCCTTCTTGTACTCTATTCCGAAGTCATACCCCAAGAGTTTCGCTAGCCACCTCTATTGAGTGGGGGTAGACACACGTTGCTTCAACATGTACTTCAGGCTGTTTTGATCGGTCCTGACGATCAACTTGCGTCCAATCAAGTAAGGACGCCATTTTTCCACCGTGATGACGATTGCAAGCAACTCCTTCTCGTATGTAGAGAGGGGTTTGGCCCGGCTAGTCAAAGCCTTGGACATATACGCGATGGGATGACCATCTTGTCCTAGCACTGCTCCAACACCGACTTCACACGCATCTGTCTCAATGGTGAAAGTTTTGGAGAATTCGGGGAGAGTTAGCACTGGGGCGGTCATCAGAGCTGCCTTCAGCTTGTCAAAGGCAACTCTCGACTTCTCAGTCCAAGAGAAGGCTCCTTTCGTTAGCATCTGGGTGATGGGTTGGGCAATAATGCCGTATCCCTGAATGAATCTCCTGTAGTACCCAGTTAATCCGAGAAATCCTCTTAGACCTTTGAGGTCCTTGGGCAGAGGCCATTTTTCCATGGCATGCAACTTTTCGGGGTCTGCCCGAACCCCTTCTCGAGACACGATGTGTCCGAGATATCCAATGGAAGATTGTCCAAAACTGCATTTGGACATCTTCGCAAACAGTTGGTGCTCCTGAAGAATATCTAGAGTTATTTCCAGGTGCCTCTTGTGTTGCTCCTCGTCCTTACTGTAGATGAGTATGTCATCGAAAAAAACAAGGATGAAGTCTCTTAGATGAGCTCTGAACACATCGTTCATACACCGCTGAAATGTAGCGGGTGTGTTGGTCAAACCGAAAGGCATTACTAGGAATTCATAATGCCCATCATGTGTTCTGAAAGCTGTCTTCAAAATGTCTTCATCGAACATTCTGATCTGATGGTAGCCGGCTCTGAGGTCAATCTTGGAAAATATTGTGGCGCCGGCCAACTCGTCTAACAACTCATCAATCACTGGTATGGGGTGCCGATCCTTAACGGTCACCTCATTCAGCGCCCTGTAATCAATACAGAATCGCCAGATGTTGTCCTTCTTCTTCACTAAGAGGACTGGTGAGGAAAAAGGGCTGCAGCTTGGCCTAATGATTCTGCTTTCCAACATTTCTTTCACAAGGCGCTCGATCTCCGCCTTCTGGCTGTGCCCATACCTATACGGCCTGACATTTACAGGCTCTGCACCTTGTGCGAGGACGATGCGATGATCATATGCCCGTTTTGGTGGTAGGCCTTTGGGCTCATCAAAAATGGCTGGAAATTGGTCTAGGACCAATTGAATGCTTGGTGGAACTGGTTCTTCCACCTTCTCTTCAGATACTGGTACATCCGTAGCCAAAGTGAGTACCCAACAGGCGGGTTGCTCATGCTGGATGGACCGCAATGCTACCTTGGGACGCGTGGAGCTGGCGAGTCCATGAAGTGTGATCGATTCTCCTTCTCCGTCTGGGATGAACGTCATGGCAAAGTTCTTCACATCCCAACGAATGTCCTTCCAAGTTAGGAACCAAGGCATTCCCAAAATCAAGTCAACTCCATCTAAGGGAATGACTAAGCAATCC
Organism: Nymphaea colorata; assembly: GCF_008831285.2. Lineage (NCBI taxonomy): Eukaryota > Viridiplantae > Streptophyta > Magnoliopsida > Nymphaeales > Nymphaeaceae > Nymphaea > Nymphaea colorata. The sequence continues at coordinate 4,208,309 of NC_045147.1, read as the reverse complement.
ACTTTAAAATCTTTCTTCTTAATGTTGACGTCAATGCCTTTCCCTTCATGTATGCACTTGAGTCTATGACCCCCTCCCACGATTATAGTTTGTGGGCTGCTCTCATTGAGAGTGACCTTGCACTTCCCAGCGGCTTCCTCAGTGAGGAAATTGTTGGTTGCTCCGCTGTCGAGCAGAATCAAAATTTTTTGGCCATTAATGTGGCCAAAAACTCTCATGGCGTTAGCCTTGTGGGGATCCTGGATAGAATGTAAAGATTCAACCTCTTCAGATTTGTCTTCTCTGTTCGAGGTTTCTCCCTTTTGTGGTTCTTTAGACTCAATCTTCTTTCATTTTCTCTTCACTTGGACTTCCTCATCCGACGAGGAGCTGGAACTAGAACTAGAGGAGGAATCGCTCTCAGAACTGGAGCTTGTCTCCGGTTCATCAACCACCACGATGTTGAATAGTGCCTTGCACTGGTGGTTCTTCTCCCACTTACCCTCACATCTAAAGCACAGACCCTTCTTCCTGTACTCTTCTATCTGCTTTGGGGTTAGGTAACGTGTTGGGAGGTCACGGCCCGGTCTTGGGTTGGGCCTATAGTCGTTCCCACGGTTGTAGGGAACTAATTCCTTCCCTTGGGGTCGGAATTCTCTACTTTGAATGCGAGAAGTAGAGGAGAATGAGGGTTTCTTCCTCAACTTGTCAGACTTACGAGCCTTTCTTTCTCTTTTCTCTCTCTTTTCAGCTTTTCTCTCTTCAATCCTCTCCTCATATAGCCTGGCCATTGCAAAACACTCTTCCAAACTACCGAAGCGATGGATTTTCATTTCCCTTTTGATGTCGCTTCGTAGTCTACCTTTGAACGACCCTATGAGGGCCTTCTCTGGCCATTGTACCATACTGGCCAACCTCTCGAATTGCCTTTGGTAGACAGGCACGGTGGTGGTCTGGGTTAGGTTCTTGAGATCCTCGTCATAATCTATGAACGTGGAATCTCCAAACTGCAACTGCAGACTCGCTTTGTATTTCTCCCATGTTGGGTCGGCCGTCTTATGTTCAAACCAGAGGTAGTGAGTGGTTGCTTCGCTGGTCATATTGGCCGTGGCGATCTCAATCCATTCTTCTTGTGGTATGTGGTGGCACAAGAAGAATCGTTCGGCCATGAATAGCCACTCTCGAAGATGTTCCCCATTGAACTTAGGGAAATCATATTTGACGGAAGGGGTCCGTCTTTCCTCACAACGTGCTAGCTCTCTTCGAGTTCTCCTAGGACGAAGAGGTGTTTCGTCCTCACCTTCGGAAAGTTCAAAGATTGGGTTACGAATGGGTTGGCTAGTTCTTTGACCCTGAGGAGGTCTGTAGTACTCACTTGTAGGCTGGTTTGGATACCTGTCAGGAGGAGGTCCCATGACTCTGCCTCCTTCTATGCTTGTCCCAACGTGTGAAATGTTGTTGGGATTAACCTCAGTGTCGGTTTGGTAGCCAGGTATAACTAGCAAACCTTTTCCTTTTTGTTGATTCGGACCCTGAGTGGTCCTCTGCTCTACAACGACTTGGGCCTGATTGTTGGCCAACTGTCGGAACATGGAGCGGATTTCATCCATTTCCTTTTGGTGTTTTGCATTTTGACGGTCCATGTCCTTCTTTCTGTAGCTTTCGACTTTGGCCATCTCATTCCGCATTTGCAGCAATTCCTTCTCTATGCTTAGGATCCTACCTAAGGCATAATCCGGAACTTGTCCCCTTGGGGTTGGCAGGGTATCTCCTGCTTGATCCTGAGGAACGTCCTCAAGAACAGGCTCATCGGAGCTCACGTTCTTCTTGGATTTACCCATTTGATACGTGAGTTAGGCACCAAGTGACACACGAAACAAACCAAGGAATTTGGCTATAATGGAGCCAACGACAAAGGAAAAACCCTAAACTAAAGCAAGCGGAAAACACACTGCCGAAAGCTAGACTCAAACACTCTTCGCCTGGACTGCTCTACTGAAGCCGAATCTTCTTGGAACGAGTGCTTGAACTTGATAATGTAGCCTCAAGACGGCTCTGATACCAATTGTTAGTCCCACTCCTGCTAGGTCTTGAGATTCCTAACCAAGAGCAACCTACCTTCCCAGGTCTCTTGAGTGCTTCAAAAAAAAACCAAAAATCCTAAGACAAAATTATTACAACTCTTCTACCCGACCGGACAAACCCTGGCGCAAAAACCCTTAGGACGAGAGACACAGGTGCGGAAAACCCTTATTCCCAAATCCTAACTACGGGCAGACCTATTACACAAGACTACACTGGGTGACACGGCTTTACAAACGAATGCGATACAAAAATTCACTCGTCTCACTCATAAGCAAACCATACACCATACACAAACGACTAACGAGCACACCACGCCCAACAATAAGCAAATGGGAACGATCGGCTCCTTGTGGTCGTGTCTCGGGTAGATGGCCCTTGAGGTACCACGACAGGGAGCTAGGCCGAAGCCTTGGGCTAAAACAATAACGAAAGCAAACTAAATGAACACCTAAAACAATAAGCAAAACACCCTCCCCGAGTTCTACTAGAAGACTAGAGGGTTACCGGCCAAGGGCTAGCCTTGGCTGAGCCGAATCAGCCACGGGGTGAAGACCAGTCCCCGGGCAATGCAGCAACGGGCCGGCGTGGAGCGCGCGGCCTGGACAGCCTCCTGCTGTCGGACGGGTGAACAGGCGCCGGCTGAAGCAGCAACCTGTTGACGAGCAAAGGTGGGCGCGTGGTAGCAGAGACAATCGCCTGCTGTCGAGTATGACCTGCGGGCGCGCGGCCGAGAAGGCAACGACCGGTTGAGGCGCTGACTGATGAGCGAGCGGCAGCTGCTAACAATCACCGTCGAGGTCGACTGGCGGGACGAGACGGCAGAGAAAGGTGAGTTGCTGTCGCCTTGGGCGCTGAAGGAGCAGCGACTGGGTGTCGCCGAGGCGCTAACGCGTTGCCGCCTGCAGATTAGAAACGGGTCGACCAGGGAGTGCCGACGGGGCAGCCACCTGCTGCCGGGAGCCGAGAGGAGATGGTGACCGACTGTCGCCGCTAGACTGGACGAGAAGCCACGGACAGGACGAAGGGGGCAAAAGCCGGGTGCAGCAATGCCTACCTGCCTATTCTCCGAGTGGCTCGGCCACAGGCGTCGGCTGGAATCCGACGGCGAGGAGCGTGGCCGAGGTGCTCGCCGAGGACTGCTAGCGATAGACTAGCGTCGCCGGCTGAACCTAGTCCCTAGCTACGGCTGGGCTGGGCTTGGTCTGGCGGGGCTCTACGGTAGGCCAGACAGGTTAAGAGGGTTCGGCTGGGGTAGGTCGAAGATCAGAAAGGCTTTAGGTTAGGCAGGGGGGTTAACCTATCTAAGAGGTGGGTCTGGTCGAAAGGCTGAGCTAAGGGGAGCGATAGTGAGGTTAAGAGAGGGCTCGGTTGAGGAGACTTAGGCAACCGAGGGAGATGGTTTGGGCCGAGGGTTGAGCTCAGTTGAGGGTGAGCTAGCTGGGTCACTCAAGCTGAGCTTGAGTCAACTAGGTTGATCCTACCTTGGGCTCGGTTGACCGAGTTCTAAAGAATTAGGATGGGTCAAGTCAAGAGGGTTCCAGTCAACTAAGGAAGGGTTGACTAAGTGAGCTAGGGTCGGTCCGGGTCAAACTAGGTTAGGATTGACTAGTGGGTCTTAGTCGAGTTAATAGGCTAAGTCAAGTTGACTTAGGGCTGGGCTTGAGCCAAGGAGGTTACCTAAGAGCTAAAAGACTAAGTGACTCGAGTGGGTCTCTCGAGTAAGGAGATGATGATACGTTAGAGAGATCAAGGGCCACGATTGAGTGCGGTTGGAGGAGGTGGCGACTTGGCTTGGTGGTCTCGTGACTAAGGGAGATGGAGACACGTGTAAAGATCAACGGTTAGGAGGGCCTGCGATTGGGGGTGAATGAGGACGTGAAATGAGCCAAGTGCGAGTCCAAGGGGACTTGTGCTATAATCGTGGAAAAGTGGGGCGCGAGAGAGGGGAGTGGCGCACAAAGAGGGGGACGTGTAGGGTGAGGTGGCGAGCTACGAGGGCCTGGTGGAAAAGAGCTGGACGAGCTGGAGGATGAGCTATTCGTGGGCAAGGAGATGCTGCCACGTAGCTAGATGTGGGGCTGAGGTTACTTGCGATAAGAGAAGACTTAGTAAAAACGGAAGAAGAGGGCGAGGTGGCTTTGAGTGGTCCTAAAGCTAAGGGACGTGGGAAATAACTGGTATTCGGGTGGAGGACACGATGGGCCAGGTGGGACACGAGCTGGAGAGCACGGCTAGATGGTTGACACGTGTGCAAAGTAACGGTGAAGATGGTACTAACCTGGTCCGAGTTACTTTTCAAGTGGGCTCGCACCGAGTAGACAAACCGATCAGGTTTGAGTGGATTATCGCAAAAGACAAGTGCGCCCTTTCCAGCTTCACGTGAGCGTCAACACGGATAAGGGCAGAACAGTACTCATTCGCCGGAACCTTGGGGAGTCACCAGGTTATGCAGGACACGCCGGAGTTGCAGGCTTTTCTGGCAGGGATGAGAACTCACAACACCGCCGTTCGATCTAGCTCAAAACATGCTATTTGGAAGCTCTTGCAAGGGCGATTTCAATAGGCGATGAAATGCAGGGATCTCACGGCCAGATCTCAAATAAACTCAAGAAATAACTGGCTGGACCGAGAGAGAACAGAAAGGAAGAGACCGAAATCTTCAAGAATGAAGCCGGGCTCCTTCCAACGATAATGCACGGATCTTTTGGCTCGATTAAACTAAGGATCAACACGTTTCTTCGAGGAGACGAAGCAATTAACTAGAACAGATTCTGCTACTTATCTCAGACCTTGCTCTCGGGAATTCCGAGAAGAAGAACCGGCTGTTAGGCAGATTCTATCCTAGTTCCACCACGCGAAAACAAGAAGAAGCGCGAAAATCTAAAGCCAACCTTGTTAGCCGTCGTTGCTGAATTCGTAATCGGATTCAGCCTTCCCTTTAGCAAAATCAGACTCTCAACTTCACCAGGGTCGAGAAGAAGGCACCAACCTTGCTGGAATGACAGTTCGAACGGGGAAACAGCCGTGGACGAGGGAGGGATTGCCGCCGGTTGGAGGAATCCGCCGCAAGCCTTCGTGCTTGAGTTAACCACCGGAATATCTCCGATGCCCGAAGCTTTTGCTGGATGTAGAGCCGTCAAAGGCCAAGGGGACGCGAGGGGATGAGAGGCACCGCAGATTTCACAAAGTGAAACTCGATGGCTGACGAAGAAGATGAAGAGCTTGCCTCTAGACCGAGGGAGAGAGAGACAGCCTCACGAGGAGGAGAGAGATTGCAAACCTTGCAATTGATTTCTTTAGTCCCAAATTCGATACAATGCACTAGATCCAAAACAATTTATACAAATCCTATTTGATCTATCCACAAACCGGATTAGATCTCTACCCAAAACCCATATACATATGCGCCAAGCACAAACCCGCTAGGCTAGGTCTTTATTTCAAATCCCAATGAAAACAAACCCACTTGCTAAAATCAAACTCGGGCCTAGTGCCCAACGCATAAATAAAAGGTTTAAACCCCTGAGCCTTGTGAGCTCAGGGTGGGGACCTCGTGAGCGGACCCGCCCTCACTTCGATTGACTAGACCAAGAGCTTGGTCAGGTTTGACCGAACCATTTTGCCTAAGACCTTGGTCTTTGGCTAGCCTCAAGGGACGTGTAGACCGGACTCACTTAAGTTGGACTCAACTAGCTCGGTGAGACCTACACTAGAACCACAGACACCCTGAGACTTACCCAGTTCAAGCACCGTTTCTGCCTCAGCTGCTCCTCCCACTCCTCCCACTGCAACTGACGTTGGTGCAGACTCTTCCTTCTTGGGACTAACTTCTGCAAGCTGTAGAGAACGAGCCCAAATCTCTGACGCCTTTCTCTTCCGCCGACTGGGTTCGGCCTGCTCTGCCTCTACCTGGACGGGACCTGAAAAATGGTCTGTAACAGCACGTCACCGGTTGGGCTAGAAAGTCCGAACCAAGTACGTCCTAGTTCCCTGACCTTCTTGAGGATCGAGTCTAAAACCAAAAATCCTAAGTAATTAAAACAATAGATTCTACCCAGCCGGACAAACCCCAGCGCAAAGACCCTGAGGACAGGAATTACAGGTGCGGAAAACCCTTTTCCCAAATCCTAACTACGGTATGATCCTACTACAAAACACTACAGTGGGTTATAAGGCTGTACAAGCGCAAGCGATACAATTAGACTCTCACAGCTCACTCAGGCAAACCATACAAACCACGACTAACGAGCAAACCACGCCCAACAGAAGCAAATGGGACGGTCGGCTCCTTGTGACCGTGTCTCGGGCAATAGGCCCTCGAGGTGCCACAGAGGGGAGCAAGGCCGAAGCCTGGGCTAAAACAGTAGAGAATTAAACTACGATGCGACCTAGAGCAAAAACAAACAACACCCTCCCACGACTACAAGAGGGATGAGAAGACTTACCGGCCAAGGAGCTACCTTCGCTGCGCGGACAGGCCACGGGGAGAAAACCGATCCCCGAGCAATTCAGCTCACCGGCCGGCATGAAGCGCGCGGCCTGGGACAGTCGCCTGCTGTCCGGGATGACTGGCGGGTCGCACGGGCTGGAGCAGTCTGCTGCTGCCGATACAGGGTCGACGGGAAGCGCACGACCGGGCTGACGCGTGCTGCTGGAAGCCGAGCGGATGAGCGACCGTCTGTCGCCTGCGATGCGCCTATGTGCTGCGGGCGCGACCGAGGGGGGCGAGAGCCGATAAGGCAATGCCTACCTGCCTGGCTGCAGAGTTGGCTCGGCCAAGGCTGTCGACGGATGAGGGCCGACGGCTGGGAGCTGGCCGGGATCGTTTAGCGCAAGGCTAGCGCCGGCTGTGCCTGGTCCCTAACTAAGGCCGGCTGGCTTCGTGCAGCGGGGCTCTAAGGGATGGCTGGTCAAGGTAAGATGGGCTGGGTGCAGGGGTAGGCCGAGAGTCAATGTAGCTTAGGTGGGAAGAGAGGCGACCTAACTACGAGTGAGGCTAAGAGGGCTGGCTTCGGACGAGTGGGCCTAAGCTCGGGTCAAGGTCAACAGTGACCAAGAGGGAGATGGGTCCGACTATAGGGTGGCTGCTACTGGACCAAGTTGATGGGTCCGGGTGAGCTGGTCAAGAGGGACACTCGAGGTAGGCTCGAGTCAACTAGGCTAGGTCCGAAGGGGTTAAGGGTTGGACCAGGTTACCTAATTGAGCTAGGTCAGGTTAAGTCAATCGGGTTTAGGTCTAGGTCAAAGCAAGAGGGGTTGACCTAAGGGGAGAGGTGGCGCGCGAGGTAACCTAGTTGGGTCCAGTTTATCTTGGCTGGTCGAGCCAAGAGGGATGCGCCAGATCTGTGCCACGTGGCGGGATCAAGGGCTGCAAGAGGCGCAAGGGTAAACCTTAGCGAAAAGGAAGAGAGGGAATGCCTTTTCCTAAAACTAAGGAAAGGTGGACTCGAGCTGGATGTGAGTGAGGAGGACGAGGGGCTAGGTGGCGCTTGCGATTCTCTCCAGCAGGGAGATGGTGACACATGGGGCTGACGAGGGCTGGGATCTCATGCGATGTGAGGTGACCTAAAAGCTGGAGAAGAATGGGGGACGAGTGCTAGAAAATAGGATCAACTCCTAAAGGCGTGGAGAGAAGAGGGGGAGTGGACTCGGTAGTGGCTCGCGGTTGCTAGGTGGATGCGAGGGACGAGGGACACGTGGCTGACGTGGGACCGAGCTGGAAGGCAGGAGCTCGAGCTGGCTATGACGTGGCTAAGTGGACACACCAGATGGGGACACGTGGCTGGATGGACACCTAAGATTTCTAGCGACTAAGGGTGAGACTCAATCAAAAAGCAAATGAGAAAATTAAGGAGAAAGACAAGGGCGACTCCTACAAGCTTGGGCCACGAATTCTCGAGCTGATCTCGAGTGGGACAGGTGGGTGACGACGTGGAGACGTGGCTGGACTAGCTGGCTGGATGACTGACACCTGGACACATGGACGGACGAGATGAAAAGTGGGGAGACTTACCCGGAATTGGCTGGCGACCACAGTGGACTGCTCCAAGCTCGCCGGCGACCAGAGTTCACTTCTTCACTCGGAAGTCCGATCTACCCTTAATGAAACTTAATGAAAACAAGAGGGCAGAACAGTCCTCGACCTCAGGGGCAATGTCGAACGCCGGAATTAGCAGCGGCGACCGGAATTGACCTCTTTTCCGGTGAGGCACCGATCTTGCAATCTAGCCGTCGGATTCCGCCCAAGTTACACCATTTTTTAGCTTTTCTTTGGGCGATCCTTTTAAGCTAGTTTTTACTTTCTTTCCACGGCCAGATTCACGACTTTTGCTTGATTTTTTATTTCTGGACCGAGAGTTCTAGTGGAAGAAACCAAGCCTTAATTCAATGATTTTGTTTGGCTCATCCACCGATTGCTTTTCTCTCGCGATCTCGGATTGGTCTAAGCGATCGCCTCTATGAAATGAGTCGAGTAAAAGGGCTTCTTGGGCCGACTGAACCAGAGATCTCCGCCCAGCTCTTGGGTATGCCAAGAGTAGAACAGGACGTGGAAATTCCGGCCTAAGAAACTCCCTAACTCGATTCCCGTTTCACGCTAAGAGATCGAATGAACTAACCTTACGAACGCGTCCCGCTGAAGCCGAGGATTAGACCTGCGCCTTCAACCTTCCCTTCTCTGAAATCAGACTTTCAACCCCTTCGTGTGCAAGGAGAAGGCTCTGATTACAGGTTTAATGAAAACCAGTAGGGGGTACTTACGTGGTCAAGGGTGAATCCGCCGCCGGTGAGGAGGAGATCCGCCCGAGCCGTGCCTTTGGGCCTTCGTCGAAGACGCCGGTGCTCCAAAGCTCTTCAATGGAGTAGAAATCGCCACGGGCCAAGGGGGCGCGAGAGGGAGAAGACGCCAAGTTCACACCACTGTGAAGAAGACGGGAGACTATAGAAATTACGGAATTCCTCAAGGGAAAGTGCAAGCCTCGCGAGGAGGAGAGAGAGTGCTCGACTCCAAATGAATTCTATTTCATAAAACTTGATACATTGTACAAGGATCTAAAAACACTTATACTATTCCTATTTGGATCGTCCACAATCCGGACTGTATCCTCTACCCCATGTCCCAATTACACTGGCGCCAAGCACAACCCGCTAGGCTAGGTCTAGACTTCAAATCCCCTTATTGACTTAAGCAATTTCGCTCCTATTTACTAAAACGCTTAGAAAATAAACTTGGGCCTAGCATCCAACACTTTAACTAAATGTTTCAAGCCCTCGAGCCTGGTGAGCTCAAGGTGGGGACCTCGTGAGGGGACCCGCCCTCACTTTGGGTTTTGGGTGTAAGGGTTCGGTCTGGCTTGACCGAGCCATTGCCTAAGACGTTCTAGTCTCAGGGCGCCTCAAGAGCCGTGCGAAGTAGACTCACTTGGGTTAGACCTATCTAACTCAACGAGCCCAACATTTGATTCCAGGACATCTTGAGTTTCTTTCAATTCAAGCACCGTTGATGACCTAGTTGCTCCTCCCGCTCCTCCCGCTGCAACTATCTCTGGCGCTTCCTGACTCTCCTTGGGACTGGCCTTGATGCTCTAGAGAGATCGAGCCCATAAGTCGGGAGCCTTGCGCTTCCTTCAACTGGCTTCTGCTGGCTCGGCCTCTGCTGGGTGTGGACCACTAGGTAGGTCCGTAACAGATTCCCCCTCCCTACCTTGCGCTTGTCCTCGAGCGCTAGAAGAGGGGAAATGATGAACGATCGACCCGAATTCTTCCCAAGAAGTACCCCTGTCGGGTCCTTCCCATTCCACGAGCACCTCGTGCCTCATTCTCCCCTGTCGCTGAATATATCTGTGCTTTAGAATGCGATAAGGGGTAGGCAAGTTGTCCGGTACCTGTTCAATCAGCGTGGGTACATCCCCTTGATGAGGCTTAAGCCTAGTAACATGGAAGACGGGGTGTACCAATGCGGTTCTGGGGAGACCAAGTCTGTAGGCGACCTTCCCTACCTTCTGCATTACCGGATACGGTCCATAATAACGAGGCAGCAGTTTGGAATATGGCTAACCCATCAAGGACTTTTGCTTAAGAGGCAGTCTCTTAAGCCACACATAGTCGCCCACCCTAAATTCCCGGTCCTTCCGGCCCTTGTCATAATCTTGCTTCATGCGATTTTGCGCCTTGGTAATATTCTACTTTAGAGATTCTAAAACCTCTTCTCTTGTGCGCAACTCACAGTCTACTGTGTCATCTTTTGCTGTGCCTCCCTCATACCTTGGTATTGATGGAGGGGGAAACCCATAGACGCCCTCGTAAGGGGTCATGCCAGTCGACGAGTGTAGACTCGTGTTGTACGACCATTCTGCCCAAGGCAGACACTTGACCCAAGTTGATGGTCGCTCGCCTGCGAAGCATCGTAAGTAGGTATCCAAGGACCGGTTGACTATCTTGATTTGCCCATCAGTTTGAGGGTGGTGGGCGGTACTGAAGTTCAACGTCGTTCCCATGTTCTTCATATATTCTTGCCAGAATGCGCAGAGAAATATGGAGTCTCTGTCACAGACGACGGACTGTGGCATTCCATGCAATTTGCCGACATACTCATGGTAGACGTTGGCCACAAGAGGCCCTTGGTACAATCTTGGCAAGGGGGCGAAGTGACTATACTTCGTGAGCCGATCCACGACAACTAACACTGCCTCCTTTCCTTCCGAACGGGGCATGGTGTCAATAAAGTCCATCGTGACATCAGTCCACGGCCTGATTGGTATTGGCAGAGGGTTCAAATGTCCTGGAGGCTTGATTGCCTCGTACTTTTCCCTCTGGCAAATTACGCACTTCTTGACATAGGCCTGTACTTCAGCCTTGATTCCTCGCCACCAGAATTGGGCATTTATTCGGCTCAGGGTCTTGGCAACCCCTTCATGAGCCGCAGCTGGGGTGTCATGAAAATGTTGTAGGAGTTCCTGCTTGAGCCCAGAGTCAGGAGGGACTACTGCCTTGTCCTTCCTATACAAGATATTTCCCTTGACTGAATAGAAGGGAATGGAACCGGGGTTCTGCAGAACCGAAGCTTGGATTAGCCTAAGAGACTGATCGTTTTGCTGGTCAAGGGCTAATCGGTCCCAGATGTCCGTTTCCACCACTGACAAAGTCATTAATTGTTCAGCCAAGCGGGAAAGAGAATCAGCCGCTTTGTTTTCAGGACCTTTCTTATACTCTATTTCAAAGTCGTACCCCAATAGCTTGGCTAGCCATCGTTGTTGAGTGGGGGTAGACACGCGCTGTTTAAGCATGTATTTAAGACTATTTTGGTCGGTCCTGACTGTAAACTTGCGTCCAATCAAGTATGGACGCCATTTTTCCACCGCCATAACTATGGCAAGTAACTCTTTCTCATATGTCGAGAGAGGCTTGGCCCGGCTAGTTAAGGCCTTCGACATATAGGCGATGGGGTGGTTATCCTGCCCAAGCACTGCACCAACACCGACTTCACATGCATCTGTTTCTATTGTAAAAGTTTTTGTAAAATCGAGAAGGGTAAGAACCGGAGCTGTCATTAGAGCTGCCTTTAGCTTCTCAAAGGTGACTCTTGACTTCTCAGTCCACGAGAAGGCTCCTTTTTTCAACATTTGTGTAATGGGTTGTGCTACGATACTGTACCCCTGTATAAACCTTCTGTAGTACCCAGTCAAACCAAGAAATCCTCGTAGACTTTTGAGGTCCTTAGGCAGTGGCCATTTCTTCATGGCTTGCAATTTTTCGGGGTTTGCCCGAACCCCGTCTTGGGACACAATATGTCCCAGGTATCCGATCGAAGATTGTCCAAAACTGCATTTGGACATCTTTGCGAAGAGATGATGCTCCTTAAGAATTCCTAGAGTAATTTCCAAGTGTCTTTGATGCTGCTCTTCGTCCTTACTGTAGATGAGAATATCATCAAAAAATACGAGGATGAAGTCCCTCAAATGTGCCCTGAACACATCGTTCATGCACCTCTGAAAGGTGGCTGGTGCGTTTGACAAACTAAAAGGCATTACCAGAAATTCGTAGTGCCCGTCGTGTGTTCGGAATGCGGTCTTCATCACGTCTTCATCAAACATTCTTATTTGATGATAACCGGCCCTCAAATCAATTTTTGAAAATATGGTGGCGCCGACTAACTCATCTAACAGTTCATCGATGACTGGTATGGGGTGCCGATCCTTAACGGTCACCTCGTTCAATGCTCTGTAGTCGATGCAGAATCGCCAAGTATTATCTTTTTTCTTCACTAAGAGAACAGATGAAGAAAACATATACAAATATTTAAATCTCTCACAGCTCACTCACAAACCATACAAACCACACTAGCGGCCAAACCACGCCCTTAACCCAAGTAGGTAGGTCGGCTCCTTGCGGTCGTGTCTCGGGCATAGTGCCCTCGAGGTACCACGGAAAGGAGCAAAGGCCGAAGCCGGCTAAAGCAGAAAATAAAAGCAAACTAAGATGCTCCCTAGATGCAAAAGCAAGAACTACCACCCCGATAGCTACAAGGGGGAAAAGAACACGATACCAGCCAAGGGGGATCCTTGGCGCAGCCGGATTCAGACCACGGGGTGAGAACCAGCCCCCGGGTATTGCAGCTCACGGTTCACGGATTCCGGCTGCGGAGAGCCTCCACAAAGCGTCTGCATTGATGACGAGTGCTGGGGATGAAGACCCTAGATTCGGCAGCTGCCTTATGCCTTATGCCTAGAGTGGACGCGGCTTGTCGCCGATGCCGCTGGCTAGGACGCCGCCTAGAGTTCCGAGGGGGGCTGCTGCTGGGAAGCGACAGCGCCTACCTGCCTTCGTCAGAAGGTGGCTTGGCCACGCGCGCCGTGCGATGCCGACGGAGTGAAGGTGGCCGAGGAAGGGGGCCGGGTGTAACCGGCCAAGCCTAGACCTAACTAAGACTGGGGGTTTGTTTGGTTCGGCAGGGCTCTATAGGTAGGCTGGCTTAGTCAAGATAGGCTAGGGTTGGGGTAGGCTGGAGGGATCTCGTGGGTTTAGGAGGGAAAGTAGGTAGCCTAACTACGAGGTGAGTCTAGTCGGGCTGGTCTGGGTCGAGCCTAGGCTCAAGGTCAGTGGTCACTGTTGACCAAATGCGGTTGAGGTTGACTAAGTAGGAGGTTAACTAATGGACCGAGCTTTAATGGGTCCGGGTCAAGTAGGTCAAGATGAGTCACTCGAGGTAGGCTCGAGTCAACTAGGCTAGCTTAGAAAGAAGTGAGCTAGGTGGGGCCAATGTTTCCTACTTTAGTCTAAGGCAAGTGGGAAGGTGGCGGCTTAGGACCAGTCAAGAAGGAGTGGGTTGCCTAGGGTAGGTGGCGGCAAAAGAGGGAACCTAGCTAGGTGGGATGGGACTTGGCTGGTCGTGCCAAGTGGGTGTGCCGGATCCTTGCCACGTGGCAAGATGGAGGGACTAGATAGAGAACGCTAGGGAAGGTTCTAGCGATAAGGATTAGACTTGATTTCCTTTCCTAAATGATAGGGGGGAAATCGCAAAGGAAAGGGAGAAAGATTAGGGGAGTAGGGCCTCAATTCCTCCTCAATCTCACTCGGGATTCCTAAGGGCTAGGATGGGGACACGTGGAAGGGATCTAGCGTTGAGGAGGGCTGTGGGTAAGGCAAGGAGGGCTGGAGATTTTCGGCTGAGACAAATGAGGAAGATCGGCTAGGTGGCAATGATCTTTCCTGAACGTTAGGAGAGGGAATCGGGAAAGTAAGGAAGGAGATCTCGCAAGGAGCCTCTGGCTGGACACGTGGAAGAATGCGGGACCAAGATGGTGAGGTGGTTGATGAGGTGGTGAAGGAGTTAAGGAGATAAAGACACTTGGCGAGGTGTCTTTGGCTGTGGTGAAAAAACGGATTAGGGTTGACGATATCTAAAGAGACAAAATAGGAAAGGAGATTCGGCTGCTAGGGATCCTTCCTAAAAGGTTGGAGCTCGAGATCCTAGACTGATCTCGAGTGGGACAGGTGTAGGCTTACTAGGACTCGACTTGGGGGAAAGTAGCTAGGATGCTGACACGTGGACAGATGGAGGGACGCAGGCCAAGGTGGGGAATTAGGGTTGACGGAAGAAAAATATACCGAAAAGGAAACAAGGGGGACGTGGCCAGGGCTCTACAGGCAGTCCTGTTTCCGGCAAACTTTTACCAGCCAAATGAAGTCCGATCACTGTGATTTTTGGATATGTTGGAGCTGGGATCGAGACGAATCCAACGGTACCAAGAACGCCTTCAAACTCTCAACGGATCACCGGGAAATGACCGTTGAATAGGCCGGTCTGCTGCTGGCCGCTGCAGAACGACGACAGCGACACAGAACTGTTTCGCCACCGATTTCGATACCCAAATGATCTCTGATCTTAATGAAATTTTAACAGAAGATAGCTGACCTTAAGATGATTCTAACGGCGTATTGGACTCATTGAAACTCCCAGGGAATCACCAGCTCCAGATCAAAGAACAGCAACCTGTTTCTGGAAATGTTAGAATCGCGGCCGCGGAATGTATTCTGTTCCTACTCCGATTTGACCAACCAAACGATCTCCAATCATCACCGATTTGGGTATGTTGTAGAGAACATCAAGATGATTCCAACGGTATATAGATCGTCCTCTAACTCTCTGTAGATCTTCAGATATGGCTGTTGGAACAGGCGGATATTTCTGGAATTCCGCCTGCCGCGCGCGACCGAGAACGAGAGAGATCCGACGGCGGGAAACTTGCTCCGTTCTTCCTCTTCACCATCCGAACTTCTTCAAAAATGGCTTGAAAGCCGTCGATATTGAAGACGTTGCCGTCTTCAATCTTCCCGGTGTAAGATCGGCCTCTCAACTTCTGTGTGGGTGAGAAGAAGGCACCAAAACTTACTTGATCTTTGCACGAAGGGGGAAATAAACCGTGGACAAAGGAGGGATCTCCGCCGTTGGGGAAGATCCGCCTAAGCCGTGCACCTTATGCCTATGTCTCCAAGGCCGACGGCTCTTCAAGGTGTGTTGTGGAGGAGGAGGCGCCGTGGAGGTAGAGGACGCGAGGTGGGAGAAGACACCAAATCTCGGCTAGAGCATGGTGGGAGACGAGAGGGGAGATGCCTCGTGAGAGGAGAGAGATGAAAAACGCCCAAATGGCCACTTTACTCAAAATTTGCTTAATCTGTACAAGATCCAAAAGTAACTTATACTATTCCTATTTGAGCCATATGTACAATCCAAATCCGGCTCTCTACCCAGACCCAATTACTATTGGCGCAAGGCACAACCCGCCTTGCTAGGTCCCTACTTCAAATCTCAACGCTAACATGAAAAGTAAATGAAAAGTCCCTGAGCCTTGCGAGCCCAGGGCGGGGACCTCGTGCAGGTAACCGCCTGCACTTCGGGTTAGGGTCAAGGGCTTGGTCTAAACTCTGCCCAAGTCTTGTCTCCTCCTTTTGGACCGTAGCTGCTCCGCCCTCTCCACCCACTGCAGCCATAGACGTGTTGCTCATAGGGTCGACATAGGCCCAATCCCAATCCATGCCACGGTTTAGCCTCACAAGTTCACAAGGGTGTAGGTTCGATAGATGGTAATCGACAAGCCCAGCTACACCCTACGCCACTAGTTAGGCTCGCACAGGGTCCTTCGGCCATGCTGCCCGCTGGCCGCATATGTACCCAATTTTGGCATGTATCAACGAAGCAGCACCAATACCTGTTGCAGCGGGAGGAGCCACTAGGTCCGACGAGGTGCTCAAATTGGATAGGTCTCAAGGCGTTTCTGAGCTAACTGTTGGGCTCACCGAGTTAGTCGAGTTAGACCCCAATGTGAGTCCGAGTATCCTAGACCCTTGAGCCGTTCTAAAGACCTAGAATTCTAGGCAATTGGCTAAGTCATTCACACTTAGCCCATGCATTTGAACCGAAGTGTGGGCGGCAACCCACACGAGGTCCCCGCCCTGGGCTCATAAGGCTCAGGGACCATTCTTTTGATTTCAGTGTTAGGTGCTAGGCTGATTTTAACTTTCACGCATTTGACAATTCTTTGATTACAAAAGGAGTTAAGCATGAGACCTAGGCCGAGCGGGGTGTGCTCGGCGCAATTAGAAATGGATTAGATTAGAGGAGCGGGTTAGGTTGTAAACCCGCCTCATTTCGAGATTGTATATATGTTATTTGGATCATTTCGATTGGAAGCAATTTTGGAATAATCAAGTCATTTTGTCAAGTTTCTCTCTCTCTCCTCTCTTGAGGTCTCTCTCTTCCCCGTCTCGTCTCCCACCTTGCTCACCCGAGAGCTTGGCGTCCTCTCCCCCTTCGCGTCCTCTACCTCCACGGCGCTTCCATCCTCCAAAACTGTCCTTGAAGAGCCAAAGCCCCGAGACACCGGCATAAGGCAGTGACGACCTAGGCGGATCTCCACCACCGGCGGCGGTCCCTCCTTCGTTCACGTAAGTACCCCTATCATTGCATTTAGTAAATTCGAAATCAGTGCCTATTCCCTGATCCCGAGGGGATTGAGAGGCTGATAGTGATATTGGAAAGGTTGGAATCGGGGGATCTTCCATCGGTTTCAACGAGACACCGAAAGAGGTAAAGTCTTGATCTTCTTGGCGTCGCCAGAGTTGTGTTGTCCTGGTTTGGGTTAGGGATCATCTGCCCTCAGCTTCTCCCTCGGCATACCCGAGAGTGGGGTAGAGAACTACGGAGGCCTGATCTAATCCGAGTATTACACGTCTTGAAACACCGGCTTCATCAAGTGCTTCACTTCGAGTAAGTATTGTGACATTAAGATTGAAGAAACGCCCGAGCGACTGAAAAGTTCACTATCGATTTCTTCACCTTAAGGTCCCGGTCCAAAAGAGTAAAAATAAGAAAAAGTCATCCTTCTGGCCTTGGAAAAGAACTGAAAGCTAGCCCAAAAGAATCGCCACAGCCTGCACTTCAAAATAACTAATTTTCGGCGAATTCTAACGGTTAGAGTTGAAATCCGGTCAACGACCAGAAAATCGTTGGATTCCGGTCACCGCTGCTTTCTTCGGTGGCTGCCATTGAATCCGGTGAGAAAGGACCACTTTACCCCGCCTTCCCCGTGTTTTCCTTCAAACTTGGTAAGGGTAAAGTCGTCAAAGTGAACGAGGGACCCCGACCTCACCGCCGGCGCGTGAAGGCCTTCCTCCTTGATCGCTCGTGCTATCCGGGTAAGTCCTCGCCACTTCATCCCCTCCGTTGATATTGCCCACGTGTCATCATCCTAGATTAGGTCCTTACCTCGTACCTCCACCTGTCTCCACGTGTCCCTGCCCGAGATCACCCTAGGATCTCAAGCCTCCAATTATTTAGGAAACGCCCGCAGCCGCCGCTAGTCCTCCTCTCGCATTCCCCACTCGAGTCAACCCTAAACCCTAAACACGCGTCAGCCCTCCATCTTGCCAGCTGCCCAAATCCCCTTCGTCCGATCATCTCCTCAATCTCGATCTCCAGCTCGTCCATCCGGTCCCACGCGTTTTGACGCGTTACCCTCCTCGCTCCACGCGGTCAACCGAGTCTCCCTTCACGCGTTTTACCTACACTGTTTTAGGAAACCTCCACGCGCGTCATTTCCTTCTTTCCGTTTTAGTAGCCACCCCCTACCCGCATTCAGTTCCAGCCGTTCATCTCCCCCACGTGGCGCCATCTGAGCCATCCAGATCCTCGAGAGAAATTGAGTAGAAAATCAGAATCCAAGTCTGAATTCAACTTGATTCCCTTCGGACTTCCCTCCTACCGTTTAGGAAAGTCATTCACTCACTTCCTTAGCGCGTGAAGTCTCTTCCGTGTACCTCTGTCCGTCCGTCCATCTTGCCACGTGGCAAGATCGTGGTGCTCCACTTGGCAAGACCAGCCAAGTCAAACCCAACCCATTAGGCACCCTCTCGCACCGCCCCCTCACCTAGGTCAACCCCTGTGCCAAGCCTACCTAACGCGACACCAATCCCTTGCCTTAGTCAAAATTAGGTCAACATCTCCCACCGAGCCCTCTTTCGTCTAAGCTAACCCAGTCGGCTCGAGTCTACCTCGAGTGACCCTTGACCCACTTAACTCGGGCCCACTAAGCCAGGTCCCTTAGTCAACACCCATCGTAGTCAACCTTAACCTTAGCCTGTCAACATTGACCAAATCCGCGAGCTTAGGCTCTACCCAAGCCAGCCCAAGTAAGCCAACCTTGTAGCTAGGTCACCTATTCCGCACCTAAACCATATCTCTCTTCCTAGCCTACCCCAACCCGAGCCCATCTTGGCTGGACCGTCCTCCCACTAGAGCCCAGCCGAACCGAGCCAGGCCTAGCTAGGATTAGGTCTCGCCGGTCCCCACCGGCCCTTGCCTCGGCCGCGCCCCTTACCGTCGGCATCCACCGGCGAGCGTGGCCGGGCCACACTAGACGGCAGGCAGGTAGGCGCTGTCGTCCCGGCAGCAGCCCCCCTCGGCACTCAGGCGACCCTTCCGGCCACGGCACCAGCGTCCTCTCTAGCTGGGACAGACCGCAATAGGCGTGCAGCAGCGGTCGGCGACCCACGCCAGCGACAGTGTGTCTCCGCCCGCGGTCACGCTAGTCAGCGACCGCCAGTCTCAAAGTGGCACTCGTCAGAGGTCCCCTCGGCGCCAAGCGTCCCCAGCAGCGACCGTCTTCAGCGCAGTACGCAACCGGCAACAGCAGACGGCCCGGCGTCCTGCTCCAGCCTGACAGGCAAGCGACCAGTGCAGGCAGGTCTCTTCCGGCGCATCGGCCAGGAACTCAGCGGCGAACTCTTCGTCCAGCGACCTTCGGCCAGCGGTCTGAACTTGTGCAGCAGGCATCCGAGGAGGCTCTCCTCAACCGGCTTTCTCGAACAGTGAGCTGCAATACCCGGGGGTTGGTTCTCACCCCGGGTGCGTCATCCAGCTACGCCAAGTTCTCCTTGGCCGGTATCTTCTTGCTCCCCCTTGTAGCGACGGGCGGGTTTTGCTTTTGCTTGTATTAGGGCAGCATCTAGTTTGTTTTCTGTTTTGATTTAGCCCAGGCTTCGGCCTTGCTCCTCTCTGTGGTACCTCGAGGGCACTTTGCCCAAGACACGACTACAAGGAGCCGACCACCTATTTGCTTTCACTGGGTATGGTTTGGCCGTTAGAAGTGGTTTGCGTGGTTTGTGAGTGAGTTGTGAGGGAATTGAATTTGTATCGCTCACGTTTTGTAAGGCCTCGACAACCTTCTTAGTTTTCTTGTAGTAGGAAGACCTTAGTTAGGTTTTTGGGGAAAGGGTACACGACTCTTGTATTTCCTTACCTATTTGGGATTGCGCCGGGGTCCTGTCCGGCTGGGTAGCTTTGTGTATTTAATTGTTTAGGATTTTCGGTTTTTAGCATAGGCCTCAAGAAGGTCCTGGGAAGGTAGGATCGCATTTGGTTCGGGCTTTTCTAGGCCAACCGGTGTGGATCCTAACAATTGGTATCAGAGCGCATCTTGAGGAATATCCGTCAGTTTGAGCACTTAGACCTACGCATCGTCGTCATCAACGGGCAGTGCCAGCGGATTTCTCGTGGATTTCTGGAATTATTAGTGGTCTTCTTGGCAGATTTGGTTTTCTTGAGTCAGTGCAGTCGTCAGAGTCCAGCCACGGTTTCTTTTTGTTGCATAGACTAAGGCTTCGCTTGTCCACTCTTGGCAAGTGTAGGGCTGTACACCTTGTACACCCGAGGGCAGCCAAGCTCGAGGTGCGTCACCGAGGCACTAGGAGAGTGCGGTGATTTAGGCTCTTAGAGCCCGGCCGAGAGCGAAGTGTGATTGCCGAGGCACTTAGGCGAAATGCGGCATTAGGCGGGCCAACCCATCTCCCTCGCCTTAGATCTCGCGTGCGGCAGCTAGAGCAGCGGCAGCGTGGTCAGAATTGAGAGTGGCAGTCTTCTTTCTTTTGGATTTCAGCTTGAGAGTGGCAGTTAGGCAGCTTTTTGGATTTCCTTAGTTAGGACAACCGTAGCATAGTGCATCCTTGGCGCTGGTCCAACCAGATTCTACATATGGCCAAGTCGAAGAAGAATCTGAACCCGGACGAGCCTGTGCTTGAGGAAACCACCTCGGATCCTCAAGAAGTCGCTCACAGGGCATCGGCTATGGAAATACCTGAGCAGACCATCGTCCGCATTGGCAACCTAGAGCGGGAATTCGGCCAGTTCCGTAGAGACATGGACAAGGCCGAGAATCATAGGCGATGAGAAATGGATAGGCAATTCGATGATCTTCAAAGAGACTTAGCCGAAATGAGGAAGAACCAACAAAAAGAGATGGATGAAGTATGCGCAATGTTTAGGGTTCTTGCTTCAAACCAGCAACAAGGAATGGAAAGGGCTACTCAGGGCCCGAATACACGTCAAGATAAAGGAAAGAATTTGCTAGTCCCACCGAACTACCAAATCGACACTGAGGTCGATCCCAATAACATTTCGCATATTGGGACGAGTACTGAGGGAGGCCGAAGGACTACTATGGCACCCCCTCAAGATCGGCATCAACAAGATGCCTACGGTGAAAGAACTCCCTGTGCCCCACGATTTGACCACTGCAGCCAAAATAGAGAAGAATTTACGTCAGAAGGGGAGCAAGATGAGTCACCAGCTCGTCAACGTAGAGGGACTCGATTCCACAACCGACAAGAAGAGCGACGGACACCCTCCGTCCGTTATGAGTTCCCTAAGTTCAATGGGGAGCACTTACGTGAATGGCTCTTCATGGCAGAGCGATACTTCTTGTGCCACCACGTCCCCGAAGAGGAATGGATAGAAATAGCCACGACTAACATGACTGGGAAGCCACAACGCATTATTTGTGGTTTAACCACAATACAGAGGATCAGACGTGGGAAAAATACAAGGCAAGTCTCCAACTCCAATTTGGAGATTCGACATTTATAGATTACGATGAGGACTTGAAAAACCTAGTCTAGACCACTACTGTGCCCGCCTACAAGAGGCAGTTTGAACGCCTCGCTAGCATGGTCAGATGGCCTGAGAAGGCCCTCATCGGCGCTTTCAAGGGAGGCCTTAGAAATGACATCAAGCGAGAGATGAAAATCCATCGCTTTGAGAAGCTAGAAGAGTGCATCGCCATGGCACGCCTGTATGAAGAGCGAATCGAGGAGAGAAGAGCCGAGAAAAAGGCTCACAAATTCGATAAGCAGAGGAAGAAAAACTCCTACCCCTCTGGTTCTCGCAACATTAGAAGGGAGTTAGTTCCCTACAAGAAGGGGAACGACCCACGGCCCTACCAAAATTCCAACCAAGGGCAGGGCAAGAAACCGCCCCTACGCTACCTCACGCCTCAACAGATTGAGGAATACAGACGCAAGGGTCTGTGCTACAGGTGTGAGGGTAAATGGGACAAGTATCACAAGTGCCCAGCTTACTTCAGGATACAAGTGATAAGTGACGTGGAGTCCAGCTCATGTACAGATAGTGATTCATCCTCCACTGCGTCTTATGAGTCCAGTTCGTCCTCGTCAGAAGAGGAAGTAATTCAGAAACGCAGACATAGAAAAACCGAGAAAAAGAAAGAGGTCACCAAGAAAGAGACTCCCATTAAAGAGGAGAAGCCCACCGAGGCCGAGTCTCTTCATTCGATGTAAGACCCCAACAAGCCCAATTCATTCAGGGTGTTTGGGAGGATCAACGGCAAGAAGATCCTCATCTTGTTGGATAATGGGGCCACACAAAACTTCCTAACCGAGGAAGCCGCCAGAAAATGCAAGGTCCCCTTAGAATCCAGCCAGCCCCAAACTATAGTCGTGGGAGGGGTCTAAGGCTGAAATGCCTCAATGAAGGGAAGAACATGGAAGTTGTTATAAAAAAGAAACCCTTCAAAATCGACTTCTTGTTCATTCCTCTCGATGGAGTGGATTTGATCCTCAGTATCCCCTGGTTTTTCACATTGGGCATCATTTCATGGGACGTGAGGAACTTCAGTATGACCTTCACGCCCGACGGAGAGAATGAGCCGATGACCCTTCAAGGCATCACGAGCACCACGCGTCCCAAGGCTGCCTTACGAGCTATAGAGGCAGCACAACCAGCGTGTTGGGTGATGGCACTAGCGACGGATGTGCCATCCAAGGAAGAACAGGAAGAGATAGTGCCACCAAGGATCCAGTCAGTGTTAGACCGTTTTGAGGATTTGTTTGAGGAGCCTAAGGGATTACCTCCTCCTCGATCCTACGACCATCGAATTATCATGACCGAAGGGGCCGAACCTGTCAATGTACGCCCTTACAGATATGGGTATAACCAGAAAGCTGAAATCGAGCGACTGGTTAAAGAGATGTTAGAGAGTGGAATAGTTCAGCCAAACAGCAGTCCCTTTTCTTCTTCTGTCTTACTAGTGAAGAAGAAGGACAACACATGGCGCTTTTGTGTAGATTATCGCGCCCTGAACGAAGCCACAGTGAAGGACAGGCACCCCATACCTGTCATCGATGAGTTGTTGGATGAGCTAGCCGGCGCGACCATATTCTCCAAGATAGACTTGAGATCCGGCTATCATCAAATCAGGATGTGCAAGGATGACGTCCCCAAAACGGCATTCAGGACACATGATGGGCACTACGAATTCCTCGTTATGCCCTTTGGCCTCACCAACGCACCGGCCACATTTCAGAGGTGTATGAACGACGTCTTTCGCCAATATCTTCGCGACTTCATATTGGTTTTCTTTGACGACATTTTGATATACAATCAGTCGGAGGAATTGCATGAACAACACCTAGCAACCGCTCTTCAAGTGTTACGCGATAACCAATTGTATGCCAAACGGTCCAAATGCAGCTTTGGACAACCCATCATTGGTTATTTGGGGCACATCGTGTGCCAACAAGGGGTTCGGGCAAACCCGAAAAATTGGACGCCATGCAGAGATGGCCACTGCCTAAGGATCTGAAAGGTCTCAGAGGTTTCCTAGGTCCAGCTCGTGTACAGAAGATTCATCCAGGGTTACGGATTAATAGCTCAACCCTTAACCCAGATGTTGAAGAAAGGGGCCTTTCAATGGTCGGACAAGGCTAGGGCAGCCTTTGAGAAGCTCGAAAACGCACTTATGACAGCGCCCGTGCTTACACTGCCAGACTTCGACAAGCAGTTTACGATTGAGACAAACGCATGTGATGTCGGAGTCGGGGCCGTTCTCAGTCAAGAGGGACACCCGATCGCCTATATGTCTAAGGCCCTAACCAGCAGGGCAAAGCCTCTTTCCACGTATGAGAAAGAGCTTTTAACGATCGTCCTAGCAGTTGAGAAATGGCGGCCTTACCTTATAGGGCGCAGGTTTGTAGTGAAAACGGACCAGAACTCCTTAAAGTACATGCTCAAACAAAGAGTATCCACACCTACCCAACAGCGTTGGCTGGCAAAGCTGCTAGGATACGACTTTGAGATTGAGTATAAGAAGGGTCCGGATAACGCAACGACAGACTCTCTTTCCCGTTTGACCGAGCAGTTCATGACGCTCTCTGTGGTGGAAACCGATGTATGGGATAGATTAGCACACGAGCAACAAGCAGATCAGTCGTTGAGGCTAATCAAGGCATCAACCGAGCAACATCCGGGTTCCATTCCCTTCTACACGGTCAGAGGGAACCTTTTGTACAGGAAGAACCGTGCAGTGGTTCCTCCTGAATCAGGGCTTAAGCAGGAACTCCTGCGACATTTCCATGACACACCAGCCGCAGGTCATGAGGGGGTTTCAAAAACCCTTGGTAGGATTAAAGCCCAGTTTTGGTGGCGAGGCATGAAGGCAGACATACAACGGTACATCAAGAAGTGCGTGGTATGTCAGAGGGAGAAATACGAGGCAACCAAGCCTCCAGGTCACTTAAATCCCCTCCCCATACCAACTAAACCATGGACTGATGTAACCATGGACTTTATTGATGCCATGCCCCGCTCTGAAGACAAGGAAGCTGTGCTTGTGGTAGTGGATCATCTCACCAAGTATAGCCACTTCGCTCCCTTGCCTCGTTCGTATCAAGGGCCAATGGTGGTCAGCGTGTACCAGGAGTATATAGGCAAGCTCCACGGAATGCCACAATCGGTCGTGTGCGACCGTGACTCTATTTTTCTCAGCGCATTCTGGCAGGAGTATATGAAACTGATGGGTACGATGCTTAACTTCAGCACAGCCCACCATCCACAGACAGATGGGCAGAGCGAAATTGTAAATCGGTCTTTAGAGACCTACCTGAGGTGCTTCGCGGGAGAACGACCCAATACCTGGGTAAAGTATTTACCATGGGCACAGTGGTCGTACAATACAAGTCTTCATTCGTCCACGGGCATGACCCCCTACGAGGGTGTATATGGATTCCCTCCTCCTACTATCCCAAGGTATGAAGGAGGCATAGCGGAGGATGACCAAATGGACTGTGAACTGCGCACACGTGAGGAAGTCTTAGACGCCCTCAAGCAAAACATCGCCAAAGCGCAGAACCGCATGAGGCAAGTCTACAACAAGGGTAGAAAAGATCGAGAATTTGAAGTGGGCGAGTATGTGTGGCCTCTGAAGCAGAGGTCGTTGATGGGCCAGCCCTATTCAAAGCTGTTATCTCGATATTATGGTCCATTCCCGGTACTGCAGAAAGTGGGGAAGGCAGCCTACATGTTAGGCCTTCCAAGAGCAGCATTGGTACACCCCGTGTTCCACGTTACCCGGCTTAAGCCTCACCATGGGGATGTACCAACCTTTATCGAGCAAGTGCCGGAGCAGTTGCCAACACCCTACTGCATCTTGAAGCACAGGTACGTTCAACGCCAGGGTAGGACAAGGCATGAGGTATTAGTGGAATGGGAGGGCCCGGATAGAGGAACTTCTTGGAAAGCGTTTGGGTCAGTAGTCCATCGTTTTCCCTCTCCTAGCGCTCGATGACAAGCACAATTTAGGGAGGGGGAATCTGTTACGGACCAACCACTTGGTCCCGACCCAAGGCCAATCGAGCAGGCCGGAACCAGCCGGCTGAAGCGCAAAGCGTCTGAGTTGTGGGCTCAGACCAAGGAGCTCGTCGACGACTCTACCAAGGAGGACGAAGCAGCACCAATACCGGTTGCAGCGGGAGGAGTGGGAGGAGCAACTTGGTCCGACGAGGTGCTCAAACTGGATAGGTCTCAAGGCATTTCTGAGCTAACTGTTGGGCTCACCGAGTTAGACCCCAATGTGAGTCCAAGTATCCTAGACCCTTGAGCCGTTCTAAAGACCTAGAATTCTAGGCAATTGGCTAAGTCATTCAGACTTAGCCCATGCATTTGAACCGAAGTGTGGGCGGCAACCCACACGAGGTCCCCGCCCTGGGCTCACAAGGCTCAGGGACCATTCTTTTGATTTCAGTGTTAGGTGCTAGGCTGATTTTAACTTTCACGCATTTGACAATTCTTTGATTACAAAAGGAGTTGAACATGAGACCTAGGCCGAGCGGGGTGTGCTCGGCGCAATTAGAAATGGATTAGATTAGAGGAGCGGGTTAGGTTGTAAACCCGCCTCATTTCGAGATTGTATATATGTTATTTGGATCATTTCGATTGGAAGCAATTTTGGAATAATCAAGTCATTTTGTCGAGTTTCTCTCTCTCTCCTCTCTCGAGGTCTCTCTCTTCCCCCTCTCGTCTCCCACCTTGCTCAACTGAGAGCTTGGCGTCCTCTCCCCCTTCGCGTCCTCTACCTCCACGGCACCTAAACCATATCTCTCTTCCTAGCCTACCCCAACCCGAGCCCATCTTGACTGGACTGTCCTCCCACTAGAGCCCAGCCGAACCGAGCCAGGCCTAGCTAGGATTAGGTTTCGCCGGTCCCCACCGGCCCTTGCCTCGGCCGCGCCCCTTACCGTCGGCATCCACCGGCGAGCGTGGCCGGGCCACACCAGACGGCATGCAGGTAGGCGCTGTCGTCCCGGCAGCAGCCCCCCTCGGCACTCAGGCGGCCCTTCCGGCCACGGCACCAGCGTCCTCTCCAGCTGCGACAGCCCGCAACAGGCGTGCAGCAGCGGTCGGCGACCCACGCCAGCGACAGTACGTCTCCGCCCGCGGTCACGCTAGTCAGCGACCGCCAGTCTCAAAGTGGCACTCGTCAGAGGTCCCCTCGGCGCCAAGCGTCCCCAGCAGCGACCGTCTTCAGCGCAGTACGCAACCGGCAACAGCAGACGGCCCGGCGTCCTGCTCCAGCCTGACAGGCAGGCGACCAGTGCAGGCAGGTCTCTTCCGGCGCATCGGCCAGGAAATCAGCGGCGAACTCTTCGTCCAGCGACCTTCGGCCAGCGGTCTGAACTTGTGCAGCAGGCATCCGAGGAGGCTCTCCTCAACCGGCTTTCTCGAACAGTGAGCTGCAATACCCGGGGGTTGGTTCTCACCCCGGGTGCGTCATCCAGCTACGCCAAGTTCTCCTTGGCCGGTATCTTCTTGCTCCCCCTTGTAGCGACGGGCGGGTTTTGCTTTTGCTTGTATTAGGGCAGCATCTAGTTTTGTTTTCTGTTTTGATTTAGCCCAGGCTTCGGCCTTGCTCCTCTCTGTGGTACCTCGAGGGCACTTTGCCCAAGACACGACTACAAGGAGCCGACCACCTATTTGCTTTCACTGGGTGTGGTTTGGCCGTTAGAAGTGGTTTGCGTGGTTTGTGAGTGAGTTGTGAGGGAATTGAATTTGTATCACTCACGTTTTGTAAGGCCTCGACAACCTTCTTAGTTTTCTTG
This sequence comes from Nymphaea colorata, assembly GCF_008831285.2. Classification (NCBI taxonomy): domain Eukaryota; kingdom Viridiplantae; phylum Streptophyta; class Magnoliopsida; order Nymphaeales; family Nymphaeaceae; genus Nymphaea; species Nymphaea colorata. Next base: position 4,181,525 of record NC_045147.1, on the reverse strand, counting down.
TAGTAGGAAGACCTTAGTTAGGTTTTTGGAGAAAGGGTACACGACTCTTGTATTTCCTTACCTATTTGGGATTGCGCCGGGGTCCTGTCTGGCTGGGTAGCTTTGTGTATTTAATTGTTTAGGATTTTCAGTTTTTAGCATAGGCCTCAAGAAGGTCCTGGGAAGGTAGGATCGCATTTGGTTCGGGCTTTTGTAGGCCAACCGGTGTGGATCCTAACAGAACCCGACCCTAACGGGCCGACCCAAGGAGTCGAGGTCCTACTGCCAAGATCGCCTCGAGGAATCTAGACCAAAGAAACCTAAACAAATCAATACAAGGAACTACCCGACCGGATAGGACCCCGGCGCAAACCCAATAGGACGTGAATACACGGAAGGGTAATCCCAAAAACCTAACTAAAGAAAAATCTACTACAGAAAGCTACGTGGGATGTGAGGCCGTACAAGCGTGCGCGATACAAAAGTACTCTCGCAACTCACTCAATGCAAACCATCAAACCACACAAACCATAACTACTCGTAACAAACCACACCCAATACCCTAGGTAGGCTCGTCGATTAGCGGTCATGTCTAGGCCAAGGGCCGTCGAGGTACCGCTGGAATCAACCAAGGCCGAAGCCGGGCTCAAGCAAATACACAAGCAAAGTGCACCCGACCCGCGAAACTACAAGGGAGTGAGAGGGCGTTACCGGCCAAGCTATTCTTGGCTGTCAGCAAGGAAGCCACGAGGTGAATTCCTGACCTCGGGCAATGCAGCAACAAATGAGGAGGGTGCCAGATGAGGAAGGTAGCGGACTGGATCCCGCGACGAGGTGGAAGCTACACCGGAAGTCTTCAAATGGCCGGTTAGGGATGCCGGCTAGCTGCTGCAATACGGCCCTCCTGGCCGTGAGTAAGAGGCAGTAGCAAGTGTCGTGCTACTGCTGTAATAGGCCCGCCTGGCCGTGAAGGGAGCATGGCAGCAAGAGGTGTGCCGAAGCTGGAAGGGTCCCGCTGTGCGTGGGGAAGTCCTTCGGAAGGGCTGGGTTCGGTCTAGAACCCGGGAGAACCTAACTACGGGAAGGAGAAGAGCTCGGGCAGACCTAGCTACGAGAGGGTCCGGTTAAGGGTGGCTGGCTAGGTCAAGGCATGGGATGGCTGAGTTGATTAGGGTCAGCTGCACAAGGTTAACTAAGGGCTGGCTTAGGTTCAAATGCGGCTGGGTTGACTTGAATCAAGTCAAGACACTAAGGAATGAGGAAGGTGCGGAAGAGAGGTGGCGGCTTGGGTCTAGCCGTGCAAGGTAGGTTCGAGTCACCTTGGCAACGTAGATGTTAGCTGCCTTAGGACCGTGGGCTACTTTCCAGATTAAGAGGAAAGGAGGCTCAAGGGTTTAGGTTGCCAACATGGGTGAGGTCGACCTAGAGAGGTTGACTAAGGAGTGATGCGTTAAGGGCTTGACTAAAGGAGAGCAAGGGAGGATACGGTGCTGGCTTGCCTAACTAGTGAAGGTTGACACGAGTGGGTCGTGGGTTCCTAAGGGATGTTGTGGCCAGGTGGTGGCCTACCTAACTAAGAAAGAGTGAGATGAGAGGACGTCAACTACCAAGGGGTAAGGGTTGACGTGGGATTTCCTTCCTAAGATAGAGGAGGGAAAGGGGCGCCCAATTCCAAAATGAAATTAGAGCTAAGAGAGTTGCTAGAGAGAGACTAGCAAATTAGGATTTGACTCCAATTTCCTTCCTAAAGAATAAGGAGGGAATTGGCTCGGCTTCCTTCCTAATTCGTAAGGAAGGGGAGGCACGTGGCATAGGCCAAAATGATAAGTCTTCACGTTAGTGCTCGAGTTCTTCTTCTCTTCTTCTTTGCAACGGATACAAGGGGGACAAACCGGGTAAGGTTTAGGAAAGATGGGGGCTAAGGGTCACGCTGGGTTTTACTAAAGGAAGAAGCACGAGGTGGCGAGAGGAGAAGACTCCATGTGAGAGGTGCTTGGGACGGTGGGGTAAAGGGAAAGGGAGATGCGAGACAAAGGTTGACTAAAAAAGTTAAAAGTGGAGACGTGTGGGCCCTACAAGGAAATGGTTGACGAAGTGGAAGGAAGGAGCTGGCTCGGTTTAGGTGGGGTCATAATGAGGGTGCACGAGGTGGAAAGAGGCTTAGGTGGGGATGAGCTGGGCTGGCTGGCATCAAGGTAGGAGTTGGTTTATGTTAAGGATGAGGTGGCGATACCTCAAAACTCCACCAAGAAAGGGAAGACGTGTGAGATCCCTTTGAATTCGGTAGTGAGCTTGACGATGGGGAAGGGAGAAAGCGTGTGGGGGTGAGCTACCAAAAAGGAAGGAGATGAAGTAGGGAACGGGTAAGGCAAGCAGGAGGTGGCGAGGTCTCAAGGCTCCACTTAGAAAGTAGAAACGCGTGAGATCTCTAAGAATTCGGTAAAGGCTTAGGCGATGGAAGGGGAAGCTCGTGTGGGGCCAGACTACTCGATGAGGGAGGAGCTAGCTGGTGAGGTGGCAGGGGATGTAGGCTAGGATTAGGACATGTGGCAACACCAAGGGTTAGGATCAAAGAGGGATCTCGGTTGACAAAAGGCAAGGCAACAAAATCGGTAAGGGTGTGGCGCTAAGGATGGATTTCCTAAAACGGTGGGATGCGATGAAGGCTAATGGGATATGCGAATAGGACGAGATCAATCAAGGAGGACAGGTGGCGGGGTCAATCAGGAAGGCCAAGGGGATGACTGACACGTGGCTAAGGCAAAGGTTGGGATTAAACAAAACAAAGGAAGAGGTTGACTTACCAAATGAAGAACCGGCTGCCAAGGAAGACGCATGAAGTACCGGCGGCTAGGGTGTTTTGCCCTAGTGCGCTCCTCCAATCAACGGACCAGAATACCCTTAAGCTGAAGCTGACTCCTTCTATGATCAGGGGTAATATGGACCACGAAGGAATTGACCAAAATCTGGACAGAATCACTTAGATGTTCACCGGAATTTGCAGAATTCAGGCCGAGGCCTATCTTGCGCTAAAGTACCCGGATGAAGACCAAATTACGCCGTTTGATTCCTTATGATGGGGCGTCTTCTTCTATGTATTATTTTCTCTGTTTTGACGCCCTTTGCTGCACGTTTGCAAGCCTTTTGCTTGCTGGATTTGTGTGTCAGCCTTGATAAAAACGGAGGCAGCCAAAGAGCTCTTTTGAGGACGCTCGTTGGAGACCTTCGTGCGTAGCGTGAGGGAAAGAACTCGAAAATTCCAAGGAGTTCTTGAGACGCGTAAGAGAGGATTTAATTCTGCTTTCAACCGTGGGGATAGAGCTCAAACTCTCGGGTGTGCACCGAGGGAGTGAAGTCTTCCTTTTAGCCGAACTCAATACTAAATCCAAGCAACGTGTTGCTCACCAACTCTTCTTGTTTTCTCTACGTACTAACCTTATTCTCTTGCGTTACTTTTGATGTCGTTTGCTGCAGAAACCAGGTCGCCCAAGCTGCTGTAGCCTTCCCGGGAAGAAGACAGCCTCACAACCTTCTTTGTGTTTGAGAAGGAAGGCACCGTTCTTCTACAAATCGCTCGTGGGGTATATTCGTGGTCCGTTTGGAGACGCCGCGCGCCGGAGCTTGCTGCTTTCCTTTGGCCGTGTTCCTTAGGTCGAGGGGAAGAGGAAGAAACCAGAAAATAAGGTAGGGAAGAGGAGACCTTCGGCTGGATAGAGGGTGAAAGGGATGCCGTCCTTCACCTAGGGGGTTGGATTGTAGAGGACGCCATGAAGAGTGACGCTAGGGCGTGGAGAATCCTTGAGGACGAGTGGAGGAAGAAGACTTTGCGCCATAGGTGAGGAGGGACGCCAAGGAGAGAAGGGAGACCACCGCGGGAGAGGGGTGAGCCAAGGGGAAAACGAGAGAAAAAGGGGCATTCCGCCCAACACCAATCCACTCAATTCATTATTCTTCAAAGCATGGTAATTACAAGGACTCAATCACTTAAATAACCTCCTAAGCAACTCGGTTCACATTCCGAACCGGTTCACTAAAGAATCAACTCAAACAAAAACGGAACTCAAAGAAATAAAAAACGAGACACTACTCGTCTCACTCCTAAGTAGATATCCGTGGATCTTTTGGATCCACTCGCTTGGGCGCTTGGTTGAGCTTGGATCGGCTCAACCCCCACATGCCTAGGTTCGACCTAGACTACCTCGTGTGAACTCGGATTAGGACTCGACCATAGGTTAGACCATTCAAGTTCGGGAAAGTCCTAAAAACGGATCAAGGCCACCTTGAGGTTTAATCCAGTTTCGTCCACGCTTGGCCGTTGTTGCTCCGCCCGCTCCGCCCACTGCAAGAACTCCAAGCTGTAAGTATTCCTCTGTAGCTGGTCTAGCTGCCTTGCTGGACTTGCGTCCAGCCCTTACGAGCCTATTCGGACCCTGCTTGGTCCTTGGTTCAGCCCTTACGAACGGGCTGGATTTTTGGCTCGTATCAGATCTTGCCCACGGCCGACCAAAGTCCAAAGTCGACGGCCGTGCCTACCCCCAAGATCACCTTGGACCAACCTGAAGACTTTCCTAGGACAAATCAAAACAAGGACACTACCCAGTCGGACAGGAACCCCGACCTAAAACCCAAATAGGAAAGGAATACAAGTTAGGCTATCCCAAACCCAAAAGCCAAACCTACTATAAAGAATTAAAAACTGTGAGGCTAGTACAATGCGGAAGCGATACAATAATTAAAACTCTCTCAACTCACTCAAACAAACAATCAAACCAAACCTAATCGAATCAAACCACACCCACCCATAGGAGGCTAGGTTGGCACGAGGTCGTGTCCTTGGCGCAGTGCCTCGGAGGTCCCTCAATGCACAACAACGACCCAAGGCCGGGCTGAAATCAAAAGCATAAGCAAAAACTACCACCCACGAATCTATAGGGGGGTTAGAAGGTACCGGCCAAGGCTTGCTTGGCGTATGAAACCCTGAGACCACGAGGGGAGATTCCACCCTCGGGTATCACAGCTACAGGGCAGAGATCTCCCGGTCCAAGCGTCGGATGTAGCTAAGGCAACCACGGCTGCAAGCTGGCTGGAACGTGTAGGGGATCGGCTGCCGCAAGGAAGAAGGTGGCCTAGTCGCTGTCCAAGGGCAGGGACTGTCAGGCCGCGGGTAGCAGGCAGAACATGGCTGCTGTCACGGGCTGCAAGGAGACCACAGACGCTGGCAGCAAAGGCAGACGAGGCGGCCCTCCTGGCCGCAGCTGAAGGCGAAGGCTCGGCCCTCCTGGCCAAGCACGAAAGAGAGATGGATGATGGGCGCGGTCAGCCTGGCCACGCGCTGGACTGGTGAGGCGCACAAGGCCAACAGCACTGAACTAAGAAAAACGGATGTAACACTTGATCCAGATTAGAACTTGATCAAAATAACTCAAGCAAATGGCGCACTCCAAATCCAAAGCAAAAACGCACAAAAGCAAACTCGAGACTTAGAGTCTCATCCCTAAAACCGGTCCTCCTCTAGCCCGCGCGTGCTTGGGCTTGACTTGGACCTCGAATTGCCTAGGCTCGCCCTAGACTGACCCTAAGTGACCGGGTTTTAACCACGACCTGGGCTGGACCTGACCTGGACCGGACTAGACCCACCGCCCTGGTCTTCAAGAGCCTCGCTTAGAGTCGTTGCACTTCCTCCTGCTCCTCCCTCTGCTTCAACTCTAAGCTCGGCTGTGAACCCATCATCGGTCGGACCTTGCTGCTCTAAGTCTCCCACTCCTCCCTCTTGACCCGTGCTTGGGTCAACTCGGCCTCGTTGGGTGCCGACTGTATGAAGGGCAGCCTTGCCCCGCCCTCTAGGGCTGCTTTCAGCCTTATTAGCGGCTGCTCTAGGCCAAGTCAAAGGCTGACCCGTATCAGGACCACACCGGTTGTGCCTAGAAAGTCCGAACCAATCGTGGATTCTAGTTCCCAAGACCTACTTGAGGAAAGTCTAAAAACCAAAAATCCTAAACAAATTAATACAAAAGAGCTACCCGACCGGACAGGACCCCGGCGCAAATCCAATAGGACTGGAGTACAAGTAGGGGTAACCCAAAAACCTATCTAAGCCAAACCTACTACAAATGAACTACGGGGTTGTGAGGCAAGTACAAACGTGAGCGATACAATGAAACACTCGCAACTCACTCAACAAACCACGTAAACCACGATCTAACGTCCAAACCACGCCTGATTCCCAAATAGGAAGGTCAAGCCCCCTGTGGTCATGTCTTTGGAGCGTGCGCCTCCGATGTACCACGAACAGGGACTATGGCCGAAGCCGGGCTAAAGCAAATTCAAAAACAAACTAATAGGAACCTAAGAACAACCTCCCCGAAGTTACAAGGGGAAAAAGGGAACGATACCAGCCAAGTTCAAACTTGGCTATGCCGATAATGTGACCACGGGGAGAAGAACCTAGCCCCGGGTATTGCAGCTTCGGTATGAGGAGAGCCTCCACGTAGCTGGCCGCAAGAGACTACCGCCTGTAGTCAGGACCCGCAGAGGAGGGCCGAGGAGTACCAAGGTCTCGGGCTGAGAAGGGCCGAGGCCACCGGTCGTCGTTGCCACCTGCTGCCAAGGTGTCGGGCGGGTATAGGACAGCCGCCTCCTGCCTAGCGCCGAGGAAACGTAGCTCCGTGCTTAGGAGCGCCTACCGAGAATGGCGACCGCCTGTCGCTAAGGGCTGCGGCTTGAGATGCGGCCGAGAATGCCGAGGGGGGCTGAAGCTGAGAATCGGCAACACCTACCTGCCTTGCGCCTGATGTGGCTCGGCCACGTACGTCGGAGAGGGGGTAGGTCGAGGAGGGGTCCGAATGACCTAGCGGATAAGCTAGCTCAGTCGGCCAAGACCTAGTCCTAACTAAGGCTTAGGAGGGCTTGGTTGGATAGGGCGCTATGGGTAGGTCCGGTCGATGAAGAGAGGTTGAGGGCTGGGGTTGGCTGAGTCAAGGGCTTCGGTGTGAGTAGTGGGCAACCTAGACTAAGGGGCGAGCTCGCATGAATGAGGCTTCGGATCGGTTCGGCCAAGGGTTGACCAAGGGCAAGTCGGGTAGACTGAGCTAGGTGGGTTCGGTTGACTAGGGTTTAGGATGAGTGAGGTTAGGGTATGTGGGGCCCACGTGCTATGCGCGTGGCTGCTAAGGATGACTATGGGAATGAGGGAGCGGCGGCTAAGGAGTTTCCTAACTTGGAGGAAGTGGACAGTCGGATGGGTTGCCTAATTCGGACAAGAGGGTCGCGCAGCTAGGGGAATTCCTAATCGGAGAAGGGCCAATGTGGTGGCTGGCCTAGGGTTAGGTCTAAGCTGGTCTTGCTTAGTGGGAAGACACCTCGGATGGTGCTAGCGATGAGAGAAACGCTAGGGAGAGCTAGCGATAAGGCAAGGAAATCCAATTCCTTCCTAAGTGGAAGGAGGGAAAATCGGCAATGATCCTTGGCGATTTGGAAGGGAGACAAGGGTATACTCTCGAGATTTCTTCTCATTCGGGATGAAGGCACGTGGCGGAGATGAAGGGTAGTGAAGAGGACCGGTTTTGGCAAGGTGATCAGTCAAGGATAGCTCGGAGGTGGAATAGGAAAGGCTAAGGACGCGCAAAGGAGGTTTCCAAAAGTGAAGGAGGGAAAACGCGTGGAGGACACGTGGCACCACGTGGGACCATGTAGGACGCGTGGCTGGTGAGGTGGCGGTTGAGTTGGCGAGAGGATACATGGGATGTTGACACATGGATGGATGGAGAGCTAAGGCGAGCTGCAGTTTAGGGTTGACTCGGCGAAGAATACACCAAAATGGAAAGATTTGGCCGTAAGGGGATATCTTCCAAAAATGTAGGGAGCGATCGGATTTGGGAGGTGTGATGGCTGGGACCAAGATTTCGGGTGAGGACAGGTGGCTGACTAGAAAGTGGCAAGGGGCTGGATAGATGACACGTGGCTGGATGGAAGGAGGAGAGGAAAAGATTGGGAACTTACCAGATTTGGCGACTGGCGGCGATGAAACTTCCTCTTTAGCGCCGGTGGCCAGGGTTTCCCTTCAAGATGAATTTGACCACTTTGCCCTTAAGAAAACTGAATGGGACTTTGCTAAAGCCGAGGGTAATCTGGTCTTCAATGCCAGAATGTGCAGCGGTGGCTGAAAAACTTGTAGCGGTCACCGGAATTTTCAGGATTCTGGCCAAAGGCCGAACTTCGCTTGTAGATGTCCAAATGAGCCCAAAGTCGATTATGATGAACTTCTTGATAGGGCGATTCTTTTGAGCTATTTCTTGAGAACAACTCTCGTCCAGAACCATGAGATTTGGAGCTGTTTAGGTTGCTGGAATTCAAATTGCACTTCTTGAAGCCGAAGGTGGTTTTTTGGATTTTTAAGCAACTTCCACCGCCCAAACTTCTTGATTCCAGCTTGGGTTGAGCCTAGAGATTATTAGGCATTTCCAATGTACGTTAAGGTCAATCTAGATGAGCTTTCACCATAGAGCTGGTTGATCCAACTCTCGGGTATGCCGTGGGAGGAACCTAGGCTGGGGATGACTTCTGCAATAGGGTCTTCCCAACACGACTCTTGTAAACACTCAAGAATCAAAAGACTAACCTAGTTGCGTCGCTCTTGAAGCGTTCGCCGGAGCGATTTTCTTCAAGCTTCCCGGTAGGAGAGTGATCTTTCAAAACCCGTGGGGGTTTTGAGTGAAGGCACCTTAGTCTCCTATTCGATCCGATGGGGTAATACGTGGTCAAGGGAGGTCTTCACCGTCGGAGCAATGGAGGAGTCCTTTGCCGTCGATCCTTGGGCCGAGGGGTAGAGAGTACAAAGTAAGACGGGGTAAGAAGAAGGAGGAGGCCGTCGGTTGGTAGAAGATGAAGCCGTTGCCGTTGAGGACGCCGGGAATCACCAAATGAGGTTCAGAAAGGGGAGGAGCACCGTGGAGGTAGGGGACGTGATGGGGGAGGAGAACACACCATGGTCGGAGTGCGAGAGAGAAGAGAGCACAAGAGGAGAGAGTGAATTCTATTTCTCAAAATTGCATATCGAATTACAAGATCCAATCGAATATATGCAATCCTATTTGGACCAGTTTACAAGCCTCAATCCGGTTCTGCTACCCAAACCCAATTAACAAATTAAATCGGAGCACAACCCGCTCCGCTAGGTCTAAACTAGAATCCAAATCCAAAAGCAAAAAGATAAAGTGCTAAGTAGAATCGGGCCTAGTGCCCAATATGAAATTGGATCGCCCCTGAGTCATGCGAGCCCAGGGTGGGGACCTCGTGCGGTGATCCGCCCACACTTCGGACTTGGATCAAGAGCTAAGTCTGGTTGACTTAGCCATTTGCCTAAGACGTTTAGTCCTAGACTGCCTCTGTCTCAAGGGCCGGAAGGACTGGACTCACGTTGGGTTCAAACGTATCTAGCTTGGTGAGTCCAACAACTAGCTTAGAGGAACCTTGAGGGTCATCCTGATCAATCTCGTACTCGAACCTTGTTGCTCCACCCACTGCAACATGACTAAGTGCTTCCTTAGCCTCCCTAGGCTTTGCTGAACCTCCTGCTAGTGCCCGAGTGTCTATCATGGTGAATCTATGCCTGCCGCTACTGGACTTAGGTTGATCTGTGTCTGCTAGGTTCATACCCAAAGTAGGTCCGTAACAGACCTAATACGTGCCAAATTGCAGGCATGTCGCCGAGCACCGAGGTTATGGCCAAGTCAGAATAGAAGAGCCGGGCGAGGGGTATTTGTTAGGACCGACCCTTCGGCGGACTAGAAAAGTCTAAACCGGCCATTGAATCCTACTCCCAAGATCTCCTGAGGTAACCGTAAAGCAAAAACCTAAACAAGTTATTACAATTGAACTACTCGGCCGGACAAGACCCTGGCGCAAATCCAGTAGGACAGATGTACAAACAAGGGTATTCCCAAAATCCTAACTAAGATAACACCTACTACAAGATGACTAGAGAGATGTAAGGCCTTTCAAGTGCGTGCGTTACAAGAGAACTCTCGCAACTCACTCAGCAAACCATACAAACTTTGCCTAGTCGAAGCAAACCACACCCAATTCCCCTAGGTAGGATTGTTGACTAGTGGTCGTGTCTAGGCCAAGGGCCGTCGAGGTACCACTGAGTTCAACGATTGGCCAAGGCCAGGCTAAAGCAAATGTGAAAAGCAATAATGCCCTGCCCTCGTCTCTATAGTGGGAGTAGAAGAGTTTACCAGCCAAGCTGTGCTTGGCTATGATCCGCAAAGGGGCCACGAGGTGAAGTCCAATCCTCGGGCAATGCAGCAACAAGGAGGGAAGAACTCCGGGCTGAAGATGGCCGCTGGTGGGGACCGCGGGGAATGGTGTAGCCTTCGCTGGAAGTCTTCAAGATGGTCGGCAATGGGTGCCGAAGATGGCTGCGGAAATCGGCCCTCCTGGCCTTCGGCAAGAGTAGTAGCAAGATGTATGCTACCGTTGGACTGGTTCCGCTGCGGATGGGAAAGTCCTTGTTGTAGTAAAGGGTTCGGTCTAGAACCCGGGTGAACCTAGCTACGGGAATGAGCTCGGTCTAGAGCTTGGGCAAACCTAGCTATAGGTGGGTCAAGGTAGGGATGGTTAGGCTAGGTCGGGATTTGGTTGACTAAGACTAAGTCTAGGTTCAGATGTGGCTGGGGTTGACTTGGTTCAAGTCAAAGACCCAATTTGGAAGGTAAGAGTGAGAGTAAAGGATGGCTTAGGGCTAGCCGGATTAGGAAGGTAAGAGAAATGGGAAGAGGCAACGTGGGTTCAAGTTGCCTTAGGACGGTAGGGCTACTTTCCAAAGGAAGAGGAAAGGAGGCTCGTGGGAATGGGTAGCCAAAATGGGAGACACGTTTTATGATGAGGTGGCTAAGGGTGGACATGGTAGAGACTTGCCCAAAAAGAAGCAAGGCAAGGCGCCTCTAGGAGTTGCCTAAGCGGGTGAAGGCTGGCGAGGTGGGGGCTTGCCTAGTTGGTAGGGGAGAGGCGAGCAGGTCAAGGGTATCCTAAAGGGAAGGGGAGGCTAGGTGGTGAGTTGCCTAATTAAGAGAGGGGATGAGAAGACGCCAATTGCCAAAAAGGCAAGGGAGATGGCGTGAGGATCTTCCTTCCAAAAAGGGAGGAAGGGGTTGGCGCGTGGACTTCTTTCCTAATGTGTAGGAAGAGATGAGCACGAAGAGTGGGCGCCAACTTGGTAAGTGGCTAGCTGGTCTAGCCAGAATCTTCTCCTTCTCTTGGATGAGGACACGTGGACTAGGGAAGGGCTGGAGATTAAGGGAGAGGATGCGTGGAGAAAGGTGGTTCAGATGGCTGACACGTGGCAATAGCTATGGTCCAGATTAATCGCAAGAAGGTAGGAAATGGAACTTACCAAAAGCGGACCGGTGGCTAAGGAGGTGCGATCTTGCACCGGTGGCTAGGGATTGGAAACCCTAGTGCGCTCCTCCGATCAAAGTCCAATTTACCCTTGTTCTGAAATGTGCCTCGTAGAGGATGAAGGGTAATCTGGTCCACACCGGAATCTGCCCAATGGTTGGCCAGAATAATAGCAGCGATCACCAGAATCTCCAAATTCAGGCCGAGGCCCCAATCAGTCCATTTTCTCAACGGATCGCTACTGAACTTTGCACAATGAATCTTCTTAGTTGGGCAATGCTTGTTAAATTCTTCTCTACTGATATCACGCCTCAATTTTGCTTGAATTGGTGACTTTTGCTTGCTGGATTCTTGTGAACAAAGCTTACTTGACTGAGAGTCTCCAAAAGACAATTGAGTACGATTTTTCAAGGAATCTCGCACCAACTTAGAGAATGAGAGTCGGAATGGCCTAGGGCGCTAGAGACTCGTAAGAAGTGGTTTAGGGATGTTTTCAGCCGTAGAATAAATCCCAAACTCTCGGGTTTACACCGAGGGTATGAAGTTCTTCTCTTAGACAAACTCAATCCTAAAACAAATCAACATGTTGCTCAATAGCCACTATGAGATTTATAGACTCACCTTGATGTTTCTTTTTCAAATGTCTAATGCCGCTTGCTTCTTGGTTGCCCAAATCGCTTGCAGCCTTCCCGAGATGATGTCAGCCTCTCTACCTTTGGGTGTTTGCAAAGGAGGCACCGAAATCAATATTCTTGCTTTTGGGGTATTTTGTGGACCGGTCGAAGACGCCGCGCGCAGGAGCTTGCCGCTTTTCCTTAGGCCATGATCCTTAGGTCGAGGGGTAGAGATTAGACAAAGAGAACAAGGGACGAGGGGAAGATGACCTTCGGTTGGAGATGGTGTTGTTGTCGTCGTCGGATCTTCACCAAGAGGTTGACAAGGGGATAGAGGACGCCACAAGGAAGATGATGCTAGGTAAAAGAGAGAACTTAGGAGGCAAAGGGAGAAGAAGGTGAAGGCGCCTCAAGGTAGGGGACACATGAGGGAGAAGGAGCACCACGGGGGAGAGGGGAGGCACGGTTGAGGAAGACGACCACCGAGGGAGAAGGGTGACCCGAGAGAGAGGAGAGAGAATGCATTCCGCCAAATGAACTCAATTCCTCTTCATTGCATACGAAATTCAAATTATAGAAAGCGTAAGTACTAACTAGGGTGACTCGGTTCACAGATAGACCGAACCGGTTCAAACTAAATTCCAACTAATGAGACACAACCCGTCTTGATATTTATAATGTAAATCAAATAAGGACTTAAGCAAAGAACAATCGAAATCAACCTGGGCGAGACGCCCCTAACTCTAATAAAAGCCCTTGAGCCTTGTGAGCCCAAGGTGGGGACCTTGTCCGGGTTGCCGCCTGAACTTCGGTTTCTTGTTGGTGCTGTGCTAGACCTGAGTGGTCTAGCCGATTTGCGTAGGTTCTTTGATCCTAGATCACCTCAATGGACCGTGGGTTTGGACTCACATTGGGTTTAGACTCTTCTAGACCGGGATGTCCTAGAATCGGTTCAGATTGGTCTTGAGGATTATCAATTTGTTGCACATACTTGGACCTAATTGCTCCGCCCACTGCAATAGCTCCAAGCTTCATATTAACCTCTTCACATGGCCCAAACACCATGGCAAACTCGCTTCTTGCCTTCACGAGTCCAGATCGACCTACCTTGGTCGTTGGTTTGGCACTTGTAGACATGCCCGAACTTTGGCTCGTAATAGATCCACCCTCCTTAGAATGAGCTTGTCCCCAAGCTCTTAGTAAACGTTTTCTCGAGTGGTTCCGTTCAACATCATCTTGCCACTTCCGTTTTCTCTCTAGTCCGTAATCTTTGAGTAACGTTTCCAATGAGTTTCTTAAGTAGAGCAAACATCTTCTTGGGCCCCTAGAGTAGACTTTGGTAATCGCCCGATTCCTTTGTTGTTTTAATTTTAGCTGCTCTAGACCGTAGTCACGTGGTAGCTGCCCAATAGAAAGCCTTTGCTGCCCTTGCAGCTGTTTTCTCAAATCTGCGCCCTTATTCTAGGTGGTGGCCTTCCCGTGACCATGGGCTTGCCACAGTTTACTGCCCGTCAATGGTGCACGTGGTGCCAAAGCATGGATCACTTGTTTTTTTGTACAGCCCACTGCGCTTTTGTTGCACTGGTTCCGTTGAGGTTGTAGGGTAAAGGTGACCCTTAAACGATAGCCTTAAGGGAGCTATGAGGATCCCTCAACTCACGGCTATAGTTAGGAGAGTCTGGAAACTGATAGGCTCTCCACCTCTCTGGGTAAAGTTTCTCTATATAGTGTCCCAGAGTCGGTTTCCTATACTGGTTGTGGCCACCCTCCTTAGAATACAGCTGGTGTTGAGGAAAGACTAAGGTGGCCTTTGAATAACCTCTGAATGTGGACTCAACTTCTTCTTCCCCATGAACGCACATAGTTTGCATCTCATAACGTTATTTTTGTTCGTTTTGGTGCGTGATGTGGTTATTCTTCATCTTATCCTGGGATTGTTTTAACCTCGAAGCAGGACTATGCAGCCCCTCTGTGCTGCTTATTTTGTCGTCTTCTGACTCCGGAAGTATCCCTTCACACTCGGCTAACAACTCCTCTTCTAACATTTCATGGATGTTAAGTGGTTTCGTTCTCTGTTTACATCCATGCTTGGTTACGCTCTTTCTGCTGAGAGAGGTTGAATACCGTTCGGATTTGTTCCTTTTCCTTGTCTCACCATCCTTGGGTGTTGGTACCCTGCTTGGGATTAGGTCCACTTCGGAAGAGTGACCTACTAGTTCTTGAATTGCCTGTTTTTGAAGTTTCCTTCTTGGCTGAGTGTGAACAAGTAGATCTGTACCACCCTCCTTAGATTCCAACATATCCTCTTGAGAGTGGGACGTTGGTAACTGTGTCACCTCTTCAGAGGTGGGTTTACCCTTTTCCAACGGAGCTAGGGTAGTGTCAAGGGTATTGGTCCCTATACTCGAAGCAACAAGTGATTCTTTCTTAGGACATCCTTTGCTTCTTATGATGAGCCTTCTTTGTAGTTGACGACGAATCAGCTCTACCTTTTCTTTCGGAAGTATGCTCTGAATGGGTTCCGGTTCATATAGCTCTTCCTTCTTTTCTATGTTCGAAGCTAGAGCTTGACACATTAAAAGTTCATCTTGATTTTGTTTCGGTGTCGATCTAGGACTGGTTTCAATCATCTGACTTACAGGAGGTGTAGCCCTAGTATCATGTGATACCGATTGCACTGTGTTGGGTAAGTGCCCTGCACTTACCTCTGAGCTCTCGCCTAAGCGATTGATTTCTTCCAAAACTTCTTGGGTTGTCCATGAATCTGATGTTTTGGTAGGCTCAGGTACGGGAAGTAAACCTTCATAGTTGTCGCTTGAGTGTATCAAATAATAAATGGTCTTTTTCAGAGGTAAAAGACCTCTACGGTTGATCCTATCTTCTAAAAATGTTCTGAGTCTACTATCTGTCAGTCCAACCAGATCTTTATGGTGGGCATGGGACATGGAAACTTGCGTTCCTTCTATAGGTTTATCCCGTTTTAAGGCCCATGCCGTCTTATCGGCATTGCAATTTGCAATACTCGGATTAGGCTTGTTTGCTATTGGCGGTTTTACTGCATAAAACTGCCTATATGCCTTTGCATTACCCGTACACCGTGGTGGAGGAACTGAGTATGATGCTACTGGTTTAGTTTCTTCACTATCTTTCTTCGGGGCTAGTTCTTCCAAAGATCGAGGAGTATCAAGTAGTCCCTTTTAAGTTTTAACTGAAGGTGGCTTAGGTGTGATATTCAACCCAGCCTCTTCTTTCTGATTCATACAAGGGATGCCCTTAGGGAAGAACGTACTAGCCAGACCAAGTATACCTTTCTTATCTTTTAGAAAGGTTTGGCCCGGAGCCACAGACGTGCTGCCATTTGGAAAGGAAGGACTAGGGATCTGTAGTATCCCTTTTTCCTCCGAGAAAACTTTTTTGCACTTCGAAGGCTTGATGGTGTTAAGATTGACACATCTTTCAATTGGCAAATCTGATTCCCCATCACTCGAAGAGTTTATACTGCTACTGACATCATTGGGCTTTGACGAGGTTTCTTCTTCACTTTCTTTGCTGGACTCCGTATCAGGCTCTTCTGGCATTATGGCCTTTGGCAGCGGTATTGCCTCCAACACAATCTTCAAGCTCATGATTCCTACATGGATGTTATCTCCGGGAGATATTTTTCTCCATTGGTATGGTCCCACATTGCTTCCCGCCACAACAAGTCTACCCATTTGAGTAACATTGATGATCCACATCTTACAGGTGTCCTTGTTAATGACTAACTCAAAATGCCATTCCATCACACTAGTGTGCTGGATTACAACTTTACAGTAGGGATCACTACCAACTTTGAGAAAGATTTTTCTTGAACCTTGGTCCCAGTTGGTTCCTTGAACCAACCATTCTCTCTCCACACAAACTTTGTTTTCATAGGTGCTAAGAAAAATATCCATTGTTGGCTCTACAAGACAACACCTTAATTTGTCTTCTATTCTATTGAAGCAAACTGTTGAAGTAAAGAACACGCCACAAACTGCTAAAACAACTACTGCTGCACTGTAACTGTTGAAATCAACTATCTATCCTGACACTAGAACACGTCAAAAACTGCTTTACACAATTCTGCCAAACAAAATACTAAGGTGTTGCGGTTACTGAACTAGTCGCATTGATTTTCCAGAAAAGTGGTTCTACTTGTAAAAACGATATCTTTCTAACCAGATCTCCAAAAATCCTAAAATTTGGTGGTAAAATACTAGACTCAATAAGAAATTCAACGCCACCAAATTCAACTCCTAACTCATTTCCAGTGTTGCACTCGTTCTTATGAAAGTTACGCCTAGACAGGTTGTGTTCAGACGCTGCCTGTTGTAAATTACGCAGGAAACTCTCCAGCGATAGGGGTCCACTCAAAAATTCATATCTTATGATCCGTAATTCCAAAAATTTTGAAATTTGAAATGGAGATTCTCAACATAGGTGCTTCCAACGTGCCTATGCTTGACGTATTCCGACGTCTGAGCTAATAGCGCCGGTTGCCAGAATTCGGTGAAGGTTTTGTTTTCACAGAATCTGAAGTCCATAGGCTGGAGATATGGAAATTTGTATTCTGAATCGCTAAATTAACTTCTTTTCATACCAACTTTGGTTAGCACTAAGATAGGATAGTTATCTAACTACCCTCCAAAATTCAACTCAATTGGACCTCGGGAAGCCTTTGAACCAACGCCTTCTTCCTGGTGGACTGTCACTCGGACGGGTTCTGTCCGCCCAGTCTGATTCGCCACTAATGAGTCAAAAATGGAACTTTTCGTGTAAATTCAAGTCTGGTGGTCTAAATGACTCTTGAAGAACATTTAATTATGAAGCTTTTCAACAAATTTGAGGTTGTTCGAACTCTGTTTGCCCTGAAAATTGTTGTTTTACTGCTGCTGGCTGTTACAGTCCAAAAATCCGCAAATGGCTAACTAACACTAACTCTACCAACTGAAATCACCCTAAACTATCAACTGCCCGTGCTGCTGCTGTCTACGCTGTTGCTGCCCGTGCACCCTTTGGCAAAGGAGATGGGTTGGCCCGCCTGCAACCGCGCCCGCCTGGCGCCTCGGCTGCCACACCTCACTCTCAGCCTTGCTCAAAGGTAGAGCATAAATCACCGCACCCTCCTGGTGCCTCGGTGACGCACCTCGAGCTCAGCTACCTTCAGTTGTGTAAAGCACGCAACCCTATACCCGCTGCTATGAATAGCAGGTTAGGCCGTGAGTCACACCACTTACTTCTACTCCTACGAAGTCCAAACTGCTGCTAACCCACGACTGTCATGACTAATCAAAAGCTGAATACTGAAACTGCCTAAAGAAATCTAAGAGCATGAAAGCTGAAATATGAAAACACGACTCTGCCCAAAGCTGTGACAAAATTCTTCAGATGAATCTTCGATATCCAAGTCTTCACAACTGACGATAGAACCTCAAGATGGCTCTGATACCAATCGTTAGGACCAACCCTTCGACGGACTAGAAAAGCCTAAACCAATCGTTGAATCCTACTCCCAAGATCTCCTGAGGTAACCGTAAACCAAAAACCTAAACAAGTTATTACAATTGAACTACCTGGCCAGACAGGACCCCGGTGCAAACCCAGTAGGACAGATGTACAAGCAGGGGTATCCCCAAAATCCTAACTATGGTAACACCTACTACAAGATGACTAGAGGGATGTGAGGCCGTACAAGCACATGTGATACAAGAGAACTCTCGCAACTCACTCAACAAACCATACAAACTATTCCTAGTCGAAGCAAACCACACCCAATTCCCCTAGGTAGGATTGTTGACTAGTGGTCGTGTCTAGACCAAGGGCCGTCGAGGTACCACTGAGTTCAATGATTGGCCAAGGCCAAGCTAAAGCAAATGCGAAAAGCAATATTGAGAAAGTCTCATACCTTACTAGTGACATCTAGTGAAGATGGTGACAAATCGGATCCATCAAGTGAGCCGTATACAACTCCTCACAAGTTGGGGACATCTTATATTGAGAAAGTCTCATTCCTTGAGAAGGAAATACACCAGATGAGTCAAGAGTTCTTGGAGTGCCAACTACGACTTCGAAAACTCGATGAACAAGAAGAAATCAGGGAAATGTTAAGGGCCATGACCCCTTCTTCTTCCAAGGATCAAGGAGGCAAAATGAAGAAGATGAATGGTAACTCCAATTCCACGGGTACCACATGCAATACAGCCCCATCAGCTAGTATGGATCGCCACCCAAGGAAGACAGGAAACACAAAAACCTATCATGCAGGCCTTCTCATGCCAAGGTGTTGAAAGGCTGGGCATAAGTGGTGAAGCAGAAACCAGCAGCGTGTATAAACCTCCACCATGGAAAATGGGTGATTCAAAAGCTTATCGGCAGGCTTATGCTGTGAAGAATGTATCTATGGCAAACGAACCCCCTATGTAAGAGAAGGAAGTGGTGACCAATACGGTTATGGTTGCAAATAGTGTCACTCAAGCCCCTAAAAGTCGAGCTGATCCAAAATCAGTTACATCTAGTAACCAGCCAAAGCCAATGAAAGAAAAGGCTGAAAGTTTCAACAATATAGAGCTTATCACTGATAAGGAGATACTCAACAAAATTGAGGCAATGTGTCAAGCTCTAGCTGAACTGACGGAATATAAAAAAAAAAGGGTTATGTGAGCTTGATCTACTTGAGAGTATACTGCCGAATGATAGGACAGAGTTGATCCATTGTCCACTTCGAGATGAGCTCGTACTAGGCGCCAAGGGCTGTCATGTAGAGGAACCACCCATGGCTAAGGAAGGAGAGCCAAGAGTCGGCGGCTAGGGTTTTGGAGTCCTAGGCAGTTCCTTACCCGAATGACCAGATTACCCTCGCAAGAATGAGATTAATTAATCAATATTAATTGAATGCAAGTGTATGGTGATGTCACCGAAATTGCACCAACTGGCCGAAAATGAGGGGTCAGTCGCCGGAGGCACAATCAGCCTAGGGGTTACCCGAAACAGCTGATCGAAGGTGGAACTCTGGTCATCTCTAGATCTAGCCTCCCCAAGGATAAACCGGTGAGACTTGGCTGGGAGTTGCTGAGTGATCCATCTGATTAGTCGACTGTAACAAAAGGATGTGTGCCAAGATGGAGAAGTTAGCAATCAGTAGGAGGAAATTGTTAAACCGAGATGCCTTCCACACGGGTTGTCGTCTCCTCTATTGCAATGCTCTCCAACATCGATTGTCAACAAGGATTCATGGATGAAATCAATCGTGGATGAGCCAACATATCAAACTCATATTTCTATGGGTGGAAATAGACAATCCACACTCGATGGTGGCTGAGGGGAAATGCCCAATCCTCTCAGATGGAAACCTTGATCAGATCCGTCTTCTACCGCTTAATCCCACAGGAAGATGACCGAAGTCAGGTTGGACACTTGCCTTGGGGTCAAGGAGCCAAATGTCGCTGCTGCTTGGGGAGAATAAACCAGAACCACAGATGAATCCTTCACCTAACAGCCTTCCCGTTGTAGATATGTCCTCTAAACCTCCGTGGGTGTGCGGAGAATGCACCAATATCTACTTTGTCGTGCTAGGCTGCTAGCTGGGGTCAATCAGGGTTGAAGTCACTACCGTTCATCGAAGCTCACCTTGACACCTTCATTCGTTGTCCTTCGGTCGAGGGATTGAGAAAGAGAATCGGGATCGAGGAAGAGAAGAGAAAACCGTTGGATTTTTGGAGAGATCGCCGGTGGTGCCGGTCAAATTCTGTGCAGGGAATGGAGAAGATGAGGAAGAAGCAGATGCAAGGAGAAGAAAGGGAGAGGCGGGAGATGAAAGAGAATCAAACTTTCATTAACATAAACATGCTTAGGGTTAAACCCTAAAAAACAAACTTAAATATTCTTAATCTATCCCGGTTCACTAAAGCACCGAACCGAGATGCCACACCATGCAAAAGCAAATAACATGAAATCAAAATGAGATGAGACGTCTCAAGAGTTTAAAGTTGCCTCGAGCCTTGTGAGCTCGAAGGGGACTTGTCTGGATGCTGCCTAGACTCGGTCTTCAATAGTAGCTTGGCCTCACTGGGTAGGTTCAGCCCGTTGACTTGCCTAGGTCTGGCCCTAGGATGCCTCATTTGAAGTGGGTTTTGGACATGACACAAGTTTGATCAGATCTAGACCGGGTTTAAGTCCTTGTCTTGGCTCTGGACTGCCTTGAAGCTCTACCATTAGCTACTGGCACTTGACCGTTGATGCTCTGCCCACACTGCCCACTGTCGCATCTCCAAGTCTTCTATCAACCTCCTTAGGCATCCCTATGCCTTTCTCAACCACCGTCACCGATCTAGTCGATGCCCT
This sequence comes from Nymphaea colorata, assembly GCF_008831285.2. Classification (NCBI taxonomy): domain Eukaryota; kingdom Viridiplantae; phylum Streptophyta; class Magnoliopsida; order Nymphaeales; family Nymphaeaceae; genus Nymphaea; species Nymphaea colorata. The sequence goes on along the minus strand of NC_045147.1, from coordinate 4,161,174 downwards.
TCGGCTGTGTCGACTGCTTCAGCAGCCTCCTCGGTAATGCTTGGCAGACCTCTATGTTGGTCTGTAACAGATCCTCCCACCTTAAATCGAGCTTGTCCCCATGCACGTGCATCCAAAAATCGATGAGAGATCTGCTCAAACTCTTTCCATGAAGTTCCACTATCAGAGCCCTCCCATTCCACCAGAATCTCATGCCTTAGCCTACCATTTCCTTGGACATGGTGGTGGTGCAATATGTGGTAGGGAGTAGGTAGTTGATTAGGGACCTACTGAATCTGTGTTGGGATTTCTCCACAGTGAGGCTTTAGCCTGGTAACGTGGAATACTGGGTGTACCATGGCTGTTTGTGGGAGGTTGAGTCTATACATAGCTTTTCCAATCTTCTGTAGCACAGGATATGGCCCATAATATCTGGGTAGAAGCTTTGAATATGGCTATCCCAAGAGAGATTTTTGCCTCGTTAGAAGCCCTTTAAGCCAAACATAATCTCCTACTTCAAATTCTCGATCTTTACGGGCCTTGTTGTACGTTTGCTGCATGCGGTTTTGTGCCTTAGAGATGCTTTGCTCGAGAGAGGCCAACACCTCCTCCCTAGTGTGCAATTCACAGTCTACTCCATCATCTATAGCCATGCCTCCTTCATACCTCGGAATTACGGATGGTGGAAACTCGTAGAGGGCTTCATAAGGTGTGGTGCCCGTGGATGAGTGCCAGCTCGTATTGTAGGACCATCCAGCCCATGGTAAAAATCTCACCCACATATTCGGTTGTTCTCCCGCAAAGCACCTTAGGTATATTTCTAAGGACCGGTTAACAATCTCACTCTACCCGTCCGAGGGTGGTGAGCTGCACTAAATTAGATAGTTATGCCCATTAACTTCATATACACTTTCCAAAAAGAGCTCAAGAAAATTGAGTCTCTGTCGTAGACTATTGACTGTGGCATGCCGTGCAACTTTCCTACGTACTCCTGGTAGATTGTTGACACCATTGGCTCTTGATACATCTTTGGCAAGGGTGAAAGTGGTCGTACTTGGTCAGCCTATCCACTACCACTAGGACCCCTTCCTTGTTCTCTGATTTGGGCATTGCATCAATAAAATCCATGGTGATATTGGTCCATGGCGTAGTAGGTATAAGTAGTGGGTTTAAGTGACTGAGAGGCTTTATTGCCTCGTATTTTTCTCGTTGGCACTCCACACATACTTCTACACGTCTGTTTTTAATCCTTGCCACCAGAACTGTCCTTTGATTCAATTGAGGGTCTTGGCAACCCCTTCGTGGCCCACTAAGGGAGTCGAGTGAAAGTGGTGCAGTAGAACCTATTTAAGAACTGATTCCGGGGGAACCAATGCATGATTTTTCCACTGCAGCAAGCCTCCTTTCAGGGAGTAGTGTGGGATTGACCCTGGATTTTGGTGGAGAGAGGCTTTGATAAGGCTTAGTCCCCCATCCTCTTGCTGCTCGACGGCCAATCACTCCCACAAGTTTGTTTGTACGACCGATAGTGTTGACAGGTGCTCATTCAAGCGCAACAAGGTGTCTGCCGCAGTATTGTCTGCACCATATTTATACTCGATGTCAAAATCATAGCCTAGAAGTTTTGCCAACCACCTTTGTTGGGTTGGAGGGGATACTCTGCTTCAGCATATACTTCAGGCTATTTTGGTCTATTTTTACTATAAACTAGCAGCCAATGAGATACGGCCGCCACTTTTCTACTGCGAGAACAATGGCGAGAAGTTCTTTCTCATATGTCGATAGAGGTTTAGCCTGGCTGGTGAACGCTTTCGAGCATATATGCTATGGGGTGACCATCCTGGCGGAGGACTGCCCCGATGCCAATATCACATGCATTTGTCTCTATGATAAAGGGCTTGTTGAGTGTCAACACGGGCACTAACATGAGGGTCGACTTTAATCTATCGAATGCTGCCCGAGTCTTTTCAGTCCACACAAAGGCCCCTTTCTTCAACATTTGGGGTAACGGGGTGGCTATAATTCCATAGCCCTGGATAAACCTCTTGTTATACTTCTTAACCCCAGGAATCCTCACAAGCTTTTTAGATCTTTCGGCAAGGGCCATTTATGCATTGCATTCAGCTTTTCTGGATCAGCCTTTACCCCTTATGTGGACACAATGTGTCCTAAATACATGATCGAAGACTGGTTGAAGCTGCACTAAGACCTTTTTGCATATAAGCGGTTCCCTATCAAGAGTTGTAAGGTCATGGTGAGATGTACGGAATGTTGTTCGACAGACTAGCTGCAAATGAGGATATCATCGATGAAGACTAAGATGAAATAGTGAAGATGGTGTCTGAATACATCATTCATACACCATACACCTTTGGAAGGTTGTAGGCTCATTGGTTAGACCGAATGGCATAACCAGAAACTCATAATGTCCATCATGAGTTCGAAACGCGGTCTTTGAGATCTGCCTTGTCCATTCTGATCTGATGATACCCGACCCGTAAGTCTATCTTTGAGAACACAGTAGCACTAGTCAATTCATCTAACAGTTCATCAATAACCGATATGGGATGTCGGTCCTTTACTGTGGCCTCATTTAGCGCTCTGTAATCTATCCAGAAGCGCCAAGTGTTGTCCTTCTTTTTTACAAGAAGAATTGGTGATAAAAATGGGCTACAACTAGGTTGTATAATTCCCCCATTCAACATCTCTACTACCAATCTTTCAATTTCTGCCTTCTGATCATGCCCGTACTTGTATGGGTGCACATTTATAGGTTTGTCCCCTTGGGCCATAACAATCCAACGGTCATAGGCCCTCTTCGGGGGCAGACCTTTAGGCTCTTCAAACACATCTTCGAACTTCCCAAGTACTTGCTGAATTTCAGTAGGTTCTTTTTCATCTTCCTTTTCCATGGTGGCACATCTGATGCCATTGCTACTACCCAAAAAGCTGGTTGTTGTGCAATGATGGATTTAAGTGTAGCCTTGGGATCTACACTAGTGTTGACCATAGTCAAGGTGACAGGGTTGTCACCTCCCTCCTTGGCGAAGCTCATCTTCATGTTCTTGAAGTCCCAAGAAATTACACCAAGGGTCTCCAACTATTTGACTCCAAGAACGATATGTACCCCTCCGATTGGTAAAACCAATAGATCCATTGTAAATGGTAACTTCTGCATTACCAATTCGACTCCTTTGCACATATGAGTACAAACAAACGAGAACCATAGCCAACCATAACCGTGATTGGAGTTTGTAAAGTCAGAGGGCAATCTATAGATTTTGCTGCCTCTATACTCATGAAATTGTGCGTTGCCCCAGAGTCAAGCAATACCAGCACCTTTTTTCCTCCAACTGTTCCCATGACCCGCCTTGCGTTGGGTCTATTGGAGTCCATCATCAAGTGACATGTGCTCTCACTCTCCACTCTAGGTTCTGTGTCACCTTACTCTTCATGTGGTGGGTTTTCTTCTTGAGGAACTTGCTCTTCCTTGTTATCACTGTCGTCTATGACTTCAAATACTCAATAACTCTTGCACTTGTGTCTTTTTTCTCATTTCTCTTTGCAATAAAAGCACATATTCTTCTTAAGAATTTCCTCTCGTTCCTGCCTACTATGTAAGCAGTAGGCACCCTATCACAGAAAATAGGTTTAGGTTCCTCCTTTTTGAAGGGTGGAGGATTTCTAGGCGGAGGTGCTCTATTCCTGCTGGGCTCATTCATTCTATATGACTTTTTTAATGCAAGGATTTGACATTGCTTCCACTAGATCAGTATGGCGCTGGGATCTCATTTCTATTTGTACTTCCTCTTTTAGTCCTCCAATGAAAGCACAATTAAGGCCTTGTTCGGCCATTCAACCATACATGATAGATTCTCAAACCTGCTTTGGTATTCTTGTATTGTGGATGTCTGAGATATGTTCTTCAACTCGATGTCAAAATCAGTGTAAGAAGAGTCACCAAATCAGACTTGTAAGGCTTGTTTGAAATGATCCCATACAATCATCGGGTGGGTATGCTTTAGCCAGTGATACCAACACATAGCCTCGTCTTCAAGATACATATCCGCTATCATTACCCACTCATGCTCAGGAATGTGCTGACAGATAAAATACTGCTCAGCTTTGAAAATCAAATCCTTGACATCCTAGCCTTTAAAGCATGGGAATTTGATTTTAACTGAGATGCCTCTCGTATGATTTGGCTACCTATTGCTCTTATCCTTTCTTGCTTCCACATCAATGGGTCATCATCATCTACTTGATTTCCCCAAGGTCTGTTCTTGCTAATGTGAGCGAATGGGGGCTGTCCCAATCGTACTCGGTTATGCCCATTTGGAGGCCTGTTTGGGGGTCCATTTATGATATGCATTTCGGGCTCGGGCATGTGCTGCCATTCTCCATTCAATGTCCCACTCGCTCTACTTGTGCCAATATGGGAAAGTGGAGGATTCGATTCATTTCCATTGGGGAACGAAGGGGGACTAGGAGTTCTGCCAAGTATGCCTTTTCCTTAATCTAACCCAGGATTAGGCCCTTGGGCCGTTCTTTCTCCTTGAGCTCTCGTGTCTTGTTGATTTGCAGATATGGGTCAAATCATTTCCTTAATTTTGTCCAACTCACTAAGTTTGTTGAGTTGATTTTTATATCCTATGATTTTGTGCCTCATTCGCATCATCTCATTCTCAAGGATGGCCATACACTCAATATTATAGGTTTGTATTTCTACAGAACCCTTATTTTGTTGTTCTTCATGGCTAGACATCTCCTCCTCTTGTTCGGGAAAGTCTATGATGGGCTGCTTGTTTTTCTTGCCCATTGTTACAAAAACCTTATACATGGGTTAATCACTTTAAGCAAAAGTCACCAATTTCACCGAAATCCCAACTACAACTACCACCACAGCTAGACTGCCCAAGACCCGAATACTGCCACAGTTATGCTGAGGAAACTAAAGCTACCAAACTCCAATTTCTGCCTTCTTTGCTACAACTGCTGCCCGTGTGCTTGTCGACAAGGGAGACGGAATAGCCTGCCTATAGCCGCGGCCCCCTAGCACTTCGGCTGCAACACCTTGCTCTCGGCTGGGCTCTAAGATGGAGCCTTAATTACCACGTCCGCCTGACGCCTCGACAATTCACCTCGAGCTTGGCTACCTCGGTTGTGTTGTGCACACAACCCGTGCCTTGCTACTATGGATAGCAAGCTCGGTCGTGAGCTACACCTATACAAAACATCGACTACAATGCCAAATCTGCTACTATTGACTTCTACCAACCAAAAACTGAAAAACCCCAAAGAAAACCAATTGACAACTGTCGGCTACTCCTCAAGATGGCTTTGATACCAACTGATGGGACTTAACCCCAGCGTCGACCAGACCGTGACCCGAGTGTCAATCCTACGCCTGAATCTCTAGAGGAAAGCTGTAGAACCAACCATAAGGACAAGTTATTACAAGACACTACCTAGCCGAACAGGCAGTCCAGCGCAAAAAACCCTTAAGACAACGGTACAAGTAGAGTTTAACCCTCCTGAAAGTCCTGCTGCCTACTATAAAAATGGGGTTCAAGGCCATACAACTGCGAGCGGTACAAAAGAAACTCTCACAACTCACTCACAAACCATGCACATTTATAGCAAACAATTTACAAACCACAACCTAGAAATTGGCTAAACCACACCCAGCCTGTAGGTGGTCTTAGCAATCCCGCAACCATGTCTTTGGTTAGAAGGCCTCCAAGGGATCGCTACCAGATGCAAAGGCAAAGTTGAGTTCAAATGGAAACATGCAATAAACACCCATTAACCCACGTATCTATAGGGGGTGGAGAGATTACCAGCCGAGGATTCTCGGCTAAACCAGCAAATAGACACCAGGTGATTACCGATAGCTACAGAAGGAGATGAGGCTGACGGCTCTCGGCCGAGGTGGCCGAGATCATCTGCGGTCGTTGGCGGTGGTTGCCGATAACCCTATCGCTGCCGGAGTGCTTGCTGCAGCTGTTGAGGAGTCACCTTGCTGAGGTCGACTGCTGAGAGCGCCGAGTCCGCCAAGGGGTTGGAGGGTCTCGATCCGGGTTAATGAAGTTGACCAAGGGAGGCTAAGCAGGGTAAGGGAAGGTGAATCGAGGTTGTGAGGCTTGGGTCTAGGATGGTCAACATGACTAGATGAGGTTAGGGTGCACGGGATAGGTTTGGTTCCGGCTATGGTCAGATAGGCTAATGGAGCAGTTAGGGTTCGGGCGGTTATTGTAAGGAAAGGAGGCTGGCTGTGGCACGTGGGAACATTCCTAAATGGAAGGAACAGTTTTGATAAGTGGGGGAGGAGAGGTGGCAGGGTTTCCTAATCAATAGGGATGGTTATAGGAAAAGAGGGGACACTTGGTGTGAGAGAGGGGGTTACTTTTTAGGGACAGGTAGTTAGCTTCCTAAAATGAAGGAGAGGGGATGAGGTGGTAGCGATTTCCTTTTTTTAGAGGAGGAGGGCGCGTGGTTGATGTTGCATGTTCTTAGGAAAGTGGACAAGGTGGACCTCTTACCTGGCCTTCTTATTCTCGATGTCTGCCACACGTCACCGATGGAGAGCTGACATTGACCGAGGTTGGGTGCCTAAAACTCTTCCCAATTTGGTTGGGAACGGATAAGGAAAGAGAGCCAAGAGCCAGTGGCTATGTTTTTGGAGCCCTAGGCGGGTCCTTTCTCGAATGACTAGATTACCCTCACAAGCACGAGATTAATTAATCAAATATCAATTGAACACAAGGGTAAAATGGGGATGTCATCGAAATTGCACCAACTGGCCGGATATGTCACCAAAATTGCACTAACTGGTCGGAAATGAGGGGTCGGTCACGGAAGGCACTATCGGCCTAAGTTACCCGAAACAGCTGATTGAAGGTGAAACTTTGGTCGTTTCGAGATCTAGTCTCCCCTAGGATAAATCGATGAGACTTGGCGAGGAGTTGCTGAGTGAACCATCTGATTAGTTGACTGTAACAAAAGGATGTCTGTCGAGATGGAGAATTCAGCAATTGGCGGGAGAAAATTGTTAAATTGAGATGCCTTCCACACGGGTTGTCGTCTCCTCTATCGCAATGCTCTCCAACACTCATCGTCAACAAGGATTCACAAACGAAATCAGTCATGGACAAACCAATAGAACAAACTCAGATTTCTATTGGTGGAACTAGACAAGCTACACTCAGTGGTGGCCAAGGGGAGATGCCCAATCTCCTTAGATGGAAACCTTGATCAAATCTGTCTTCTACTGCCTAATCCTACAAGAAGATGACCGAAGTCGGGTTGGACACTTGCCTTGGGGTCAAGGAGTCGAATGACGCTGCTCTTAGAGAGAATACACCAGAACCATAGGTGAATCTTTCGCCAAACAGCCTTCTCGTTGTAGATCTGGCCTCTAAACCTCTGTGGGTGTGCGGGGGAATGCACCAATATCTACTTTGCCATGCTAGCTGGTGTAAATCAGGGCTGAAGTCATCGCAGGTCGTCGGAGCTCACCTTGACACCTTCAACTGTTGTCCTTCGGTCGAGGGATTGAGAAAGGGAATCATGATCGGGGAAGAGAAGAGAAGACCGTCATATTTTTCGAGAGACCACTGGCGGCGCCGATCGAATTCCGTGCATGGAATGGAGAAGAAGCAGAAGCATATGGGAGGTGAAGAGAGGGGGAAAGGCGGGAGATGAAAGAGAATAAAACTTTCATTAACATAAACATGCTTAGGGTTAAACTCTAAAAAACAAAATTAAGCAGTCTTAATCTGTTCTGGTTCACTAAAGCATTGAACCAAGATGTCGCACCATGCAAAAGCAAATAACATGAAATCAAAACGAGACGAGATGTCTCAAGAGTTTAAAGTTGTCTCGAGCCTTGTGAGCTCGAGGGGGACTTGTCTGGGTGCTGCCCAGGCTCGGTCTTCAATAGTAGCTTGGCCTCACCTGGTAGGTTCAGCCTGTTGACTTGCCCAAGTTCGGCCTTAGGCTGCCTCATTCGAAGTGGGTTTTGAACATGACACTAGTTCGATCAAATCTCGACTGGGTTTAAGTCTTTGTCTTGGCTCTGGACCACCTTGAAGCTCCACTATTAGCTGCTCGCACTTGGCCGTTGATGCTGTGCCCACACCACCCACTATCGCATCTCCAAGTCTTCTGTCAACCTCCTTAGGCATCTCTATGCCTTGGCCGACCACTGCCACACATCTAGCCGATGCCCTTCGGTTGTGTCGGCTGCTCTCAACAGCCTCATCGACAATGCTCAGTGGACCCCTAGGTTGGTCTATAACAGGGTCAGTCTTGTAGCGGTAAAAATTTCACCGCCAAAGCCCGATCCTACTCCCAAAATCCTTGGAGGGAGGCACACTAGAACCAACTTAATTAGATTTCTACAATTTTTTCCCTGCTGGATAGCAACCTTAGCTTAAATGATAACCGTAGGACAGATTTACAAGTGAGGTTAACCATGCCCAAGTATAACCTACTACAGAAACTAAGAGGATGTGAGGCTTTTACAAACATTTGCGATACATGAATAGCACTCCTCACTCAATCAAGAATTCACATTCACAAACCACTCTGTCAAACCATGCCTAAGCGTACGCAAACCATACCCATTTCTCTTAGGTGGTCTTTTCAACACACGATTGTGTCTTCGGCCAAAGAGAGTCTTAGAAAAACCCACGGTTGCTAACTCAGCCCAAAGGCTGGTTACAATCACACGCCCAACCCCAATTACTATAGAGTGATTAGAATTTTACCTCTTGGAGCCATGCCCGAGGACTCCTCTAGCTAACACCAAGGATGAAATCCAACAACCTTAACTACTCCTTGGTATTCTACGAGCCACCGAGATATGTCCAGCAACACGCTCCTTACACCTTGCTAAGTCAAGTGACAAAGAATCATCATTCAATCAAGTATAACAAGCATGAGTACTAAAGTAGATGCATTCACCTGAACCCTAGTTGACCCCAAGTTGCAAAAGAGAGTTGGGGGAAGCAATCGCCAATATCGCTTGGTGGACGTGGTTCCTTCAAGGTAGGTATGGTGCTAGGCTAGGTAGGTTTGAGCCTTCAAGATCCACGCATGTAGGTGGGTCCACGCCTCCTTGATCTGGCCACTGGTCCACGTCCAACTTGGTCAAAGCTGACTAATTATCTTTGTCCAAGCTTCTTTGGTTATGTTGACCATGTTGACTCCACTCAAACCGGGTTAGGAAAGGTTGACTAGGTCTAGCCTTCCATCCAATCATGGCACAAGCTCTCCTTCCAATCTTGGCATGGGCCAAGATTCCTCCAATCAAAGTCCTTCCACTTAGGTAACGAGGGTCACCTTTCGAATTGAGCGAGATCTCCTCTTAGCTGGCAATACCTTCCCTTTCTTCCTCTTTTCGATTAGGGCTCCTCCCAAGATGACGCCAAGATCACCTTCCAAATGGGCAAGTAGTCCTCCCCGATTTGGCTCATTGATCTTCCTTCCAAAAGAGTGGGTCGAATTCGGCTGCATGGTTTACACGTCAAGAGTGATGGGTCCCACTTGTACGCATGGCTCTTCCTCACCTTCCAAGTTAGGTGTCGTCTAGATTCAATGAACCTAGGTGGCGGCACCTTCTTTATTCAGCTCCTTCCGTATTCAAGGCCGTTTAGGTTCAATGAACCTAGAGGGCGATAAAGCACTATCCCAATTCTTTAGGAACGAATTGGGTAAGGGCGCCCCTTGCCTTTAGGGACGGGGGATGTGTGGCGCGTGCTCCATGCTCTATTCAAAATCATCCCAAAATAGTCACCCCTCCTAGACGGTTCCTTTTTCCTCAGCCTGCCACGTGTCCCTCCACCTTCCTCAATTGGTGCGAGCTGGTTTAAGCAGCTCCTCAAGACCTAGCCACCAGTCCCACCTTTCCTATTTGATAAGAGACAGAATAGGAAAGAGATGACTCCAAGGTGTCGCGCTAGGGTTTGTCCTCTTCTCTTACGGCGTTGTCCTCTCCTTAAGACCAAAATACCATCGTATAATTCTGATATAATAATAATGAAATTATTGTAATCCAATGGTAAAATGAGAATAATTCACTGAATCATTGTATGGACTGAAGTTGGTCAGAATAATGATCGGCGGCATCAAATGTAAGTCGAATTCTGTTTAGTGCAAATAGTCCTGATTCTCCTACTAGTTCACCTGCCAAACAAAGTCTGATTGCTATGAAAAATGAGCATGTTGTAGAGGACATTGAGATGATTCCAGCGGTACCAAGAACTCCTCCAAACTTTTGACGGCTCACCAGGAAAGTGCCTCTGATCAGGCAAATCTGTGGCTGGTCGCAGCAGAGTTGCGATGGGGATATTCGATCTGTTCCACTGCTGATTTGACCATGCAAACGATCTCTAAAATTTGAATATGTTGTAGACGACTTCCAAACAATTCCAACGGTACTAGGCTCATCTTCTAGCTCCTAACAGATCACCACATATGGCCTTCTGTAGGCTCATCTTCTTGCTCTGATCTTCTTCTCCTTAGGTTGTCTTTCATTCCATGCCAATGTTAATGCCCAAAATCAATCAATCAAATGGCAGGAATGATTGTGTCATACCCATGACCAACTCGAGATAGTCCCGGTGTTAGATCCTCACCGGAGAGATGAGTAAATGCGTCGGATCTTCCTCTAATCGCTCGTCTGGTTCAACCTTCAATCTAGATCGATACCACTTGATTCAACCTAATTTAGGCGAGATCTCTCCCGGATACTTAGGTTGATTCTTGCATTGATCTATTAGATCGGAAGCAAACCAACAAAACTATCGTAAGTACCTAAGTGAATCGGTACTTATCTTGTAGATTTGTTGTCGGTAGTCGATGTGCAAGGCTGAAAATCACTACCAAAGCCATGGATGCCATTCCTCCTACGCACGTTCCCTACTCCTTGGCCTCTAAACTCTCCTGTGGTCAGAGATAATGCACCATCGGATGGACTGTTCATTGTTGGTTCATCTGGTGATGGATTTTGGTGTCGTCCCTCTGGTTGAACTTGCAATATTATTCACACGATAGAGAGCATTTGGGTTGTAGTGCTTCTAAGAAGCCACGCCCTAGGGGCCAAAGAAACTCCACGCGGGAGAAAGAGAGAGAAACTCTCGATTCAATATTCCAAAAATCATATGTATATTGACTCGGTTCCAGCATTTATAGCTTGGGCTGAACCAGTTCCTATCTTGTCTCGGTTTGAGACGATGCAAAAGCAAATCAAAACAATGCACAAGTAAAGTGTTTCAAAAACAAAGAACAGGAACTAGAAATGCTTTCGGCACTTGTCCCGTGATCCAAATCTGCTGACCAGTGTTTGGCACATGATTGGGCATGCGCCCACCTTGCCTAGGTTGTCCCTAGGCTGTTGTAGAAGATGGCTAGGCACGGTCCTCCCGGGTCCCATATGAAATCTTCAACCATGTACACGTTGAGCTTGCTTTGACCTTGGACCGACTTGGTGCTGCTCATCGGATCCTCTTGTGCACTCATCCTCTTGCTAAGTTTGGATCCTTCTTCAAGTTGGCTTTTGACCTTCATCGCACCTAGCTGCTTCATACCTTCGCCATGTAGGAGTTCTTGGGTGTTAATACCCCTTGCGGTTAACTCACTAGTCTCAACCTTGGCTGTCTCACCTTGCCCATGACTCGTCGCTACAAGAATGGTACCCTCACTATGGTTTCGGTCCTTGGGGCCCTCAAGGCACTCCTCTGCCTTAGCCTCCCCAAGGATTTCAATGCACATCGCCGCCACTACACTTCGCTGCCCATTAGCCTCACTTAAAATGTTGACGTTAGCGCTTGTGGTTGCCTCTCAAAAGTTAGCTTCAGCTTTGGCCGCTCTTGGTAGTGCTCTAGGTATTCCTCGACGAAGTCCAACTATGGCATATATCAATTCCACCCTCCTTACATTGAGTTTGACCCCAAGCTCATCCTTCACAATCTTCTAGGGTAGATTGTGCCCACTTATTCATCAACTGACCCACCCAACATTCAAGCTTCGGGTGAGGTCCATAATCTCTTGGGAGTCACCCAAGCAAGAACTCTTGGTGTCCTCGAAGATGTTCGGGCCATGTGTGGTCACCCCAAATTAGGTTTGGGCAAGACTTCCTATGATTATATACCTGCCATTGTAGTCGTCTAGATCTAACTACATGCTGCTCAACGAAGTTGTTTTCTTGCACAATTTGAGTCGTGGGTGTAAAGAATGATGGTAGCCAGTTATCTCCTATGGCAATTTGTTTCTTCCATGCTTCCTCTGCACCACTCTAATCCATCTTTCCTTCATATGTTCCTTGGACAAATTTCAAACCATAGTCCCTTGGGACTATGCCAAGTTGGGACTTAAGTTGCATATGAAGCCACTTAAGTCTCCTTCGGTTATCCATCCTTGGAATATGTTTGCCTAGGTCAAAGATCATTCGAACTTGCACCCATGCTTTGTTCAAACGTTGGTGCTCAATAGCCGTCCTGTGTAGAGAGGAAGTGATCCAAGTTCTTCTTTGACATGCGTCTTTATCATCCTCAATGTCGACCTTGTCAATAAGACCATTGAGATTGGTGGAAGTCGTCCTAGGAAAACCCAATATAAGTTGCATTCCTTTCATCAAGAAGGAATTCTTTTTCCCCAAGTTGGTACACTCACTTGGCTGGTGTGGGGTGGTTCAAGATTGAATGGGCGTGGGCTATGAATCATGCTTTGTTATTTCTTCACCGTGCTTCCATTATGCTCATGGTTAGGCTCCTCATGTAGAATTGTACGAATGGGGATGGCAGCTTTAGAAGCTGCCAAGAATTGGTCTGCCCAATTCCATATGCCACGGGTACACCCTCCTTGGGCAACGACTTAACCGCTTGAGGGAGAACCATCTTCTTGTGACAAGTTGCCATGCATAGGCCGGTTGGTTCTATGCTTTCCTCATTGAGGTTAGATATATCCCCACCCTCCTTAGGTGACAACTTACTCTCCACAGAAAGACCCTCGTCTTCTTCAGCCACCTCGTGCCACTCGAGTTCCATATAGACTCGGTTGTAACCCTCCATATTTTCAAATCATTGTGTTGGCATATCCATAAGAGCTTCCTTCTTGAAGGACGTAGGGAAAACCATGGCTCCTTCATTGGCAAGGGAACGAGTCTTTGTTTTGGGCTTTTGGGTCTTAATTTTGAAAATATGGAAAGCCCTCTTATTCTTCTTGGCTGGCTTAAGTTTGGTCGGATTAGATTGGGCTTGTTCCTTGTACTCATTGGGAGTCTGGAATACTTTCTCTCTGTTCTTAAGGGTTTCTGATCCTTTTGGAATCGGTTTCTCTTGTGCCCTTTTTTCATTCACCAATTCGACAATGGACTTCTCCAATTCTTCAAATTGCTGCTTCATCTGAGAATACTCATTCCATCCTTTCTTCCTTTCCAACCGTAACTCCTTTGTTGGATTTTGGGATCTCGAAGCTACCAACCATGAGTTTTGTGCTTCACTTGAGGGGACTTTCGAGGGGGTGTTTGAGGATCTTGGTAGCTGGTCATTCTTCAAATACAAGTCGGCATCTCTCCTTACTTCTAAGTGCTCCATTTTGGTGTTTGACTTTGAGAGATGGGTTTCGTTTGAAGTTTGGGATACCGATTCCAGCTTCCACTCTTTACTTGAGTCCCCTACCTAAAAAATTTCTCCCATGTAGATTTATACAGTTTGTTGTGGACTAATATTATCTTTGGAGACACTCAATCTACCATTTCATGTTACATTTGTCACCCAAAACTTCTGGTATCCTTTGTCAATGCATAGCTCAAAATGATATGCATGAACACTTGGCTTTCTGAACACGATGACACAATCTGAACTTCTCCCAGCCATGAAATACTCTTTTCTTGGTCTTTTTCTCATGTCGGTTCCACGTATTAAGAGGATGTCCTTCTGATGTATACCTTGTTCGTATATAGCAAAAACTAGATCTTTTTCTTCCTTTTGAATGGGGACTGTTTGACCATAAGGATCATGATATTGCTTTGGGCATTGCTCTTGCTTCTCATTACTTCTATTCTTGTTTGTATAACTTGATGAGGGATAGGTGGTTTGAGGGTGGTATCTTGTTGGATCGACCCAAGTTGCCCCATAACTAAATTGGTAGGACCTCTCGGAACGTTCATCTTGGGATTGCTCTCTATAACCTTGGTCCCTTTCATCATACTATTCTCCACATGATTGACCATAGTTGTTATCGTCGGAGTATTTCTCATCCTCATAACACTTATTTTCATCGTATGAGTTGTATCCATGGGGTGAGTTCTCCCATGGATCTTGATATTCCCAATCCGATATTTTTGTTCTCAAATTTTTGTTCTGGATTGGGATTAAGGTCTGAAATGAATCTTTTATGGACTGAACTAGTGGGGACTGCTCCTCCTAGATCAGCCTTGGCTGCTTTTAGATGCAACCCTCCAAACTTTTACCAACCCACCCGCCTGGTGCCAATGTTAGTGTGCTGGTCTAATGACTTAGGCCAGCCCGAGATTGGTCTTCTACAATAAAGGCGAAATGGGTTTGCCTGCTACCGCACCCACCTGGTGCCTCGGTAGCTGCCTCTCACCCTTAGTCAAGTCCAAAAGTGGGACCTAAGCTGCCGCGCTCACATGGCACCTCGGCAACATACCTCGGGTTCAATCACCCTAAGGTTATGCCTTGTGCATAACCGCAGTTCTAAGTGTAACAATAGGCATATGGTAGCCTAAAACACAACTGTACTAGACGATGGAATTCAGACCTCAAACTTGGTCAGCACGAAGATCTAATATTTATCTAACTCTCCACAAAATTTCAGGTTGATCCGATATGGCTAGCCCACTGAAACTCCTCGATCGGTCAGGCAGACTACACTCCAGACAGATTCTGTCCACCCAGCTTGTTGAACTGATATAAGGTCAGAAATCCAAGTTTTCTGGGAGAATCAATTCCAGTGTCCTATATGCCCTCGAAGCCACAATAATTATGAGTCTCTCTATCAATTTTTAGAGAAATCCGAGACCGTTTACCTCTGGAACTTCACCTTCTTCTTCTGCTGGCTGCAACGACCTGTTTTCTGCAGACTGCTACTTAGCCATATAAGTGATAACTCGATGTAATCTAGAAGTCCACTGCAGGAAAACCCTGCTATGGTTGATACTTCCAACTGAATTAGGATGAGTCTGAGTCCCCCACAATGCTCTAATAACTCTACCGAATTGCAACATGAATCTGCCAAAAAAAACCTGTTAGGAAGTCTCGGTTACGGCTGATATGTCCAGCTGAATATAAGTTGTGCCTAGATCTCCATCTCACTTTGATACCAACTGTTAAGTTAGTACCAGTAGAGTCCAATATCTCTACTGAATGCTATTGAATCTACTGGAAAAAACCTGCTGGAAAGTCCCGGTTGTTGTTGATATTTTCGGTTGAATATAAGCTGCGCCTAGATCTCTATCTTGCTCTGATACCAATCATTAAGTTGGTATCGGTAGAGTATAATATCTTTACCAATGCTACTTGAATCTACCAAAAAAAACCTGCTGGAAAGCCTGGCTACGGATGATATTTTCGGCTGACTATAAGTTGCACCTAGATCTCCATCTCGATCTGATACCAACTGTTAGGGTCAATCTTGTAGTGGATAAAATTTCGCTGCCGAAGGCCAAACCTACTCTCAAGATCTATGGAGGGAGGCGCACTAGAACCAAGAATAGTCGGGTTATACAAATTTCTCATAGTCGGGTTATACAAATTTCTCCTTTGCTGGACAGCAACCCCAGCTAAAAATTAACCCATAGGATAAATTTACATATAAGGTTAACCCTGCCCAAGTATAACCTACTAAAGAAGCTAAGAGGTTGTGAGGCTTATTACAAATGTAAGCAATACATTTCAGCACTCCTCACTCAAGCAATCACATCCAATCACCAAACCACCCTGTTAAATTATGTCTAAGCATATGCAAACCATATCAATTTCCCTTAGGTAGTCTTCTCAGCCCGAGATTGTGTCTTCAGCCAAAGAGAGCTTTAGAGGAACTCACGGTTGCTGACTTAGCCCAAAGGCTAATTAGAATCAGATGCCCAACCCTGATTACTATAAGGTGATATGAATTTTACCTCTCGGGGCCACGCCCGAGGTCTCCTCTAGCTATCACCAAGGATGAACACCGTAGCCTTAGCTACTCCTTGGTATTCAACGATCCTCCACGAGAGTTCAGCCACATGCCAATGCACACCTTGCTAAATCAGATGGCAAGATATCACTATTCAATCAAGATAAACCAGTGAGATGTGAGAAGGTAGATGCATTCACCGGATTCACGTTCAACCCCAAGATGTAAACAAGTCGATTTGGGGATGCAATCGCCAATCTTGCTTGGCAGACGCAGTTCCTTCAGGATAGGTCTGGCGGTGGACTTGGTAGGTTCGAGCCTTCTTGGTCAAGGCTAGGTTGAGACCCCTAGTCAAGCTTTGACTCCACCCGGTTCGTGTAAGGAAGGTTGACTAGATGAGTCACGGTTAGGCCAGGTCAATCCCTTCCTTAGTTGCCGACTTGAGCTCCTCCTAAAGATGGCACCAAGTTCACACATCAAGAGAGATGAGTCCCACTTGCATGCATGACTCCTCCTCACCTTTCAAATTAGGTGCCGTCTAGATTCAATGCGCTGGTTGTTCATGATCTCCTTCCAAGAATATCTCCTAGTTGGACGTGATCACCTTCCTATCTCAGTGTGGGCCAAGATCCTTACCTAATCTTGCGCAAGACTCCTTCCTTGTCCGCCCAAGTCTAGGTTCAATGAACGTAGAGGGCAATAAAGCACTTTCCCAAATATTTTAGGGACGAATTGTGTAAGTGCGCTCCTTGCCTTTAGGGACGAGGGACATGTAGCGCACCCTCCATGTTCTATTCAAAATCGTCCCAAATTAGTTGCCCCTCTAGATGACACCTTTCTCCTCGGCCTGCCACGTGTTCCTCCACCTTCCTCAATTGGTGTGAGCCAGTTTAAGCAGCTCTTCACGACCTAGCCACGAGTCCCACCTTTTCTATTTGATAGGAGATGGAATAGGAAAGAGATGACTCTGAGGTGCAGCGCTAAGGTTTGTCCTCTTCTCTTACGATGTTATCCTTTTCCTTAAGACCAAAATACCCTCATATAATTTTGATATAATAATAATGAAATTATTGTAATCCATGGGTAAAATGGAAATAATTCACTGAACCATTGTATGGACTGAAATTGGTCAGAATAATGACCGGTGACACCAAATGTAGCTCAGATTCCATCAAGATTGCTGGTGCAGATAGTCATGATTCTGCTATTGGTTCGTCCACCAATGGAGTCTAATTGCCACAAAAATTGAGTATGTTGTATAGGACATCGAGATGATTTCAATGGTACCAAGAACTCCTCTAAGCTCTTGACAGATCACCGGAAAACTGCCTCTGATTGGGCAGATTTGCCGCTGGTTGTAGCAGAGTTGCAGTAGGCGATATTTGATATGTTCCGCCACTGACTTGACCATGCAAAGGATCTCCGATCACCACCAAATTTGAATATGTTGTAGAGGACTTCTAGATGATTCCAACGGTACCAGGTTCATCCTCTAACTCTCGACGGATTGCCGGATATGACCTTTTAATCAGACACCTCTACTGCGGTTTCCTACAGAAAACCGCGACCTTCTTCTTGCTTTGATCTTCTTCTCCTTTCTTCTCCTTAGGTTGTCCTTGATCTCTCGCCAATGTTAATGCCCAAAATCAATCAATCAAATGGCATGAATGACTGTGTCAAACCCACGACCAACCAAAGACAGTCCCGGTGTTAGAACCTCGTCGAAGAGATGAGTAAATGCGCCAGATCTTCCTCTAATCGCTCGTTTGTTGATCTACTAGATCAGATGCAAACCAACAAAACTACCGTAAGTACCTAGGATAATGGGTAAGACTTGTCGCTGGTGGTTGATGTGCAAGGCTGGAAATCACCGCCAGAGCCAGGAGCGCCTCTCCTCCTATGCACGTACCCTACTCCTTGACCTCTAAACTTTCTCGTGGTCTGAGAGAATGCACTGTCAGATGGGCTGCTCGTTAGTGGTTCGTCCGGTGACAGATTCTAGTGCCATCCCTCTAGTTGAACTCACAATACTACTCACACGATGTAGAGCATTTGCGTTGTAGTGCTTCTAAGAAGCCACACCCTAGGGGCCAAAGAAACTTCACGCGGGAGAAAGAGAGAGAAACTCTCGATTCAATATTTCGAAAAGCATATGTACATTGACTCAGTTCTAGCATTTATAGCTTGGGCTGAACCGGTTCCTAGCTTGTCTCGGTTTGAGACAATACACAAGTAAATTGTTTCAAAAATAAAGAACATGAACTAGAAATGCTTTGGGCGCTTGACCCGTGATCCAAATCTACTTGCAAGTGTTTGGCACGTGATTGGACTTGCGCCCACCTTGCCTAGGTTGTCCATAGGCTGTTGTAGAAGATGGCTAGGCGCGGTCCTCCCGGGTCCCATATGAAATCTTCAACCATGTACACGTTGAGCTTGCTTTGACCTTGGACCGACTTGGTGCTGCTCATCGGAACCTCTTGTTGACTCGTCCTATTACTAAGTTCGGATCCTTCTTCAAGTTGGCTCTTGACCTTCATCGCACCTAGCTGCCTCATACCTTCACCGTGTAGGAGTTCTTGGGCGTTAATACCCTTTGCGGCTAACTCACTAGGCTCGGCCTTGGCTGCCTCGCTTTGTCCATGACTCATCACTACAAGGATGGTAGCCTCACTATGATTTCGGTTCTTGGCACCCTCAAGGCACTCCTCCGCCTTAGCTTCCCTAAGGATTTCAACGCATATCGCCACTGCTATGCTTCGCTGCCCGTTAGCCTCACTTAAAATGTTGACGCTAGCGCTTGCGGATGCCTCCCAAAAGTTAGCCTCACTTCGGCTTTGGCTGTTCTTGGTAGTGCTCTTGGCACGTATTACAATTTGAATGTGGTGCCTTGGAGGGAACATATATTGCTAGATGGCAGCTGGCAGTGGTGCCAGGCAGCACCTAGCAGTTGCAGGCCGAGGGAACGTGGCAGGTGATGGTTCTGCAGCACAGATGGCTCGCGGGTAGCAGGGCCCGTGGCCAACCACTGGCATGTGCAGCAGCGGTTGTGGGACAGGTGGCTGACGGGCGGTTTAGGCCTGTCGCCACATTTGAACTTCTGCGGGATGGCCCTGGCGCCTTAGTTTGAATTTGAACTTCCGCAGGATGGCCATGGCACCTTGGTTTTGAATTTGAATGTCAGCGGAATAGTGTTGCCGCCTAGTGCTTGAAACTTGAATGTTCTGGCCGAGTATTTAAATCGAGTCGAGCGTTGTATAGTAGGATGTCATGTGTCTGCTTTGAGTCTTTGTAAAGTTCTACTATTAAGAAAAAGATTAAGTCCTTGAGTTGAGGCAAGCCTGGTTGTCCCTTGTTCTTTGAATTTTCATATGGGTGGTGAGGTAAGTCTAGCGAGGAGACGTACGTAGGTGAAAAATGAAAGAAAAATTCGTCTATGTGACACGAACCTACTTCTAAAACGACCTCACTTATAGCGAGATTTCAATAAAAGGATTTTATTGTTTGTTTGTTTGTTAAAAGGGGTTTGATGATCACGACCGAACATTCTCCTTAAGGGGGCATTTGATGTGCCAGAAAAGAACTGTTCATCGAGAAAAATAATTCAAAAATTTGAAATTTCTTCCATCGTATCAAACATGGAAAAATTTTTTTGACCGTTGAAGTCGAATTCTGGAATTTTTTTCCGGAATTTTATTTTTGCCCGTTAGGGCACGCGAGCGCGTCTTCGCGTCTTCTTCTTTTCCTTCATGTGCCGCAGCCGCTCCCTCTTCTTTCTCGTCGACGCACCCGCAGAAGACTCCCTCGCATGCCTCCTCTCCCTCTCCGCATCAGAGCTCGACACCTCCACGCCTCCTCTCAGTGCAGCCGCTAGCCTCCCGTCCCTCTCTCTCTCTCTCTCTCTCTCTCTCTCATTCTTTCTCTTGTTCCCCTCTCCAAGTAGGCGTTTTGAATCCCTGTGGGTGCGTCAACTGAAAACGAAGCTCTGATGTCTGCACTGTTGTTTATCCCTCTTTCATTTCTTTTTTGTATTGCTTGTTGGATCTCTGCCGTGAACATCAATCCCCTTTTCTTTTCGTATATTTTCCTGATTTCTTCTCAGGTGATGTCTGCACGCATGTTTATTATGTTGATTGTGTTCTACTGAGAAAAGCTCGTACTGTTCTAGTGAGCATTTGGTTTCATAAACTTTTTGTTTCCCTGTTTGTGAGCATCAATCCCTTTTTTTTTTCAAGTTCTCATGATTTTGTCCTATATGTTCTGAATCCCCTTTTGCTTGATAGCTTCTACAGTTACATGTACTGATCGTGTTATGGCCAATGGTGTGATCTTGTAGTTTCTATACCTTATTTGTGTCATGTAGGAAGATCTCATTTGACTTAGTTGGATGTCGTTTGACTTAGTTCTTCCACTAGATATCAGTTTGTGGGTTGTTCGAAAGCTTCTACATTGTGATGTACTGTAGGTGTTAAAAATGAAAAAGTGCACAATGCACATATTATGCATCTGTATGAATGTGTATGCCATAGTTACATCTCAAATGTAGGGAACAAAATTGAAGGATGGGCATCATGCACATATTCAGTGTTTATATGAATGTTTTCTTTGTTTCAATTGCTTCAGTTGTAAAGGAGGCACCCTTATTTTGATTAAGGTGACTTCACATTTGCTATGGTAGACATTTTCTTATGCAGGTTCTTCATTTGTCTTGGTGTAGTTATTTTCTTATGCATGTTCTTCATTTGTTTTGGTGCTTCAACTTAAATAAACATTGCTTGACAAGAAGCTGATCAACTCTTCGAGTTGTTGTAAACCCCATCCAAACATCTTCTTGAAACAAATCACCATAGGAATGAATGTCTCAGTTGCTCTACTATTTATGCTGCTAGCCATTGTTTTTTGTTCCTATCTTGGGGTTTGCATTTACTTGATGTTTTTTCCCATATTGTAGTACCTATGGAAGGATCAAGCTCAAGAAATTATAGTCTTGTCTGGAGTGACGCTCAACTAGATCATCTTATACATCTTCTAGTTGAGCAAACAAGACTCCCTGGCATGAAGTCAAGTACAATAACAATTTCATTTTATCGCTTTTTACGCTTTAATCTCTTCGAAAATGTGATGTCTTTGTTTATGTTTTCAGGACTGATGGAAGATGAAGCACTGACATGATTGTGACGAATGTTTGAAGGTCGTGCAAGGGGAAATTTTGATTTTGTTTGAGTTTTTTGTTTTCTTATGGTGCAGAGACACTGCATATGTATTTGCTTCTATGGATACTCGACACATGCACTTGGCTTTCTATTGAACATTGAAGCTCTTCTGAACAGTGAACACTGATGGGAATATGTAAATATTTTATCACTGATGGGACTTTGTATGTGGTTTGATGCGCATTTTATCACTGATGGGACTATGTATGTTTATTTTATCATTGATGGGACTATGTTTAGTATTTTATCACTGATGGGAACAATGATCCGATCCTTCTTTATTCACTTTGTCCTGCTTTATACGGTCCTCTTTATTCGCTCTGTCGTGTTGTCGTTGCGCTTTGTTGTTGAATTGTATGGTATGTTTGATAGTCTATTGACGTGTTGTTGAATTTTGGTTTTTTTATGGCTTCCATATTTGTTATATGTTCCTTATAATTGAGTTGTTGCATCCGCGTAATGGAGCGTGAGATGCAATTGAGCAACAATTCAGTACTTCGTAATGAATATCTCAATTTAGAATGTTAAAATTGTGATTTTGTTTTCATGCAATCCTTACGGTTGAGGAAGATGGATCCTCTCAACCGGGTGAATGAGTTCATCATTAGACAGGTGGGTGAATTTGAACCGAAAGGTTCAAATCGATGTCAACTAGAAAAAGGGCAGAAGGTCAGCAAATCAGAATTGTTATAATCGATTGTGTGGGCGATTATATCCGGTCTATACATCCATACATTCATAACCATGTTCTTGCCATATTTTTGTAAATCTGGATAAATGTTTCCTTATCATCATACAGAATTAATTTTCCGAAAATATATTTTTGTACCATCAAACTCAGAAATATAAAATTGAAAATATATTTTGAAAAAAATCTTTCTCATTTCATTTTTTCATATCTTATATTTTCATCAAGCCATCAAACGGCCCCTCAACGATCTCCAGCTGCTCCCGCTACTGTTGAACGTGCGCTGGCGATGCACAGCCACCCTCGTGGCCACCTCCGACGGTGCACCAACGTTCACCATGTAATGCAGCTTCACTCCCTCTTCATCAAATCCGCCCTCGATCGAGAACCCGACGCGCTCGCCGGCCTCATCCACCTCTGCGCGGTGTCGCTTGTTGGCCTCATCGACTATGCTCGCTCCATCTTCGACCACAGCCATGGGCGATCCTCCCTCTTCGCCTGGAACGCCTTGTTCAGAGGCTATTCCAGGAACCGATTATCACCGTCTTCACTTGTGTTTTCAAGCTCAACGAAATGCATCCAATTGTTCAACCAGTTCAGAAGAAGCGGTGTTCTGCCCGATAACTTCACGTTTCCCTTCGTTCTCAAGGCATGTTCTTCTTCGCTCATGTTGGGAGTAGGGAAACAGATTCACTCTGTCGTTCTGAAGATGGGTTTTGCGCGAGATTTGCATGTTCTTAATACTCTTGTTGGCATGTATGGGGCGTGCGGCTCCATTGAAGAAGCAAGGAAAGTGTTCGATGAAATACCTGAGACAGATACGGTGTCATGGAGCTCCATTATGGCGGCATACGTGCATCGTGGTCTATATGCTGATGCATTATTAGCATTTTGTGATATGAAATTTGCGAGTGTCATGCCGAACTCTATCACCTATGTAAGCCTTTTGTCGGCCTGTTCTGGTCTCGATAGTCTGAGATTAGGTGAAAGCGTTCACAATCAGATTATTGTTAATGGCATTGGTCTGGATGCTCCTCTAGGCACTGCTCTTCTGAATATGTATGCTTCTTGTGGAAAAGTTAATAGTGCTTTTCAGGTTTTCAATGGTTTGGTTGTGAAGAATCTGGCAACATGGACAGCCATGATTAGTGCTTCCGCTAAACATGGTCGGGCAGAAGAAACCGTTGCATTATTCTCACGAATGCAACTTGAAAATTTTGAACCTGATAGTATGGCCTTCACAATTATTCTTTCTGCATGCAGTCATCTTGGTTTGGTAGGAGAAGGTCGCCGATTATTTGATAATATGAGAGACACTTTTAATATTGAGCCCACAATGGAGCATTACGGTTGCATGGTAGACATGCTGGGGCGCGCTGGGATGTTAGATGAAGCATATGAGTTCATGATGAAGATGCCATTCAAACCTAATAGTGTTATACTGAGAAGTTTCGTTGGTTCCTGTAGAAGCCATAGTCGGTTTGTTGGCGTTGATGAAGGCATGATGAAACTTCTTGAAGTGGACCCAGATCTTGGAGCAAATTATGTGCTTGCAGCAAACATTGCTGCTCTATCAGGCCGTTGGGATAACACGACTAAGTATAGAAGAATTATGAAAGAGAAGAAATTGAAAAAGACCGCTGGGTGTAGTTTGGTTAAACTGTAAAAAAAAATTTGTTTACAGGCATGCTGCATGGCTTAGGACCGTGTCAAGGATATGCACAGGAGGACTAAGTGTGCCATCAAGGAAGATAAAATCTTTACAGAATGTTCAACGACCAAGAGACTGATTAAATAAAGGATTCATTTAATGCCATGGATTTGCCTAATGGCAGCAAATATGGATACAAAACTACTGCTATTTTGCGTCCTTGTCAAGGTCACGCGGGGCCAAGAAAAGGAGGATCAAAAACTTGCCTCCTGCATAGAGGAGGTATCCGAAAATGCATTGAAACAGCTAAAACAATCGGATGCAGTAATTCTAGTTGTACACATGGGTGGATCATGCGATTCGAGTGTGACGTCATGCTCTACCATGTTAATCTCTGTCTTGTAACTGTACATGAAGAGGAAAGACTGACCTAAAAAATGTAGAATTCGTCTACAAATGTCAACTTCGTTCGAGTTCTGAGGCTGTATCAAGCTTATAGTTTGAATTGGACCTATGTACAACTTGATCAGCGGTTTAATCGTTCACCAATATTGTTTCTTATTCATCCGATAGAGTTGGGGTATCAAAATCTTGCTGACTTAGTGTAAACTTTTAGACTGTGAGCTGGATATGTACAAGTTTCTGCCTAACCTGATATGTGTCTCATCCTCAAAAATGCAAAGGCAGGTGGGTAAATGTAATGCTTGGAACAATTGGGTTGCTTTCTTTATATAACTGATAAGTCCGATTGCTTTTGGAAGATGGGGGTTTTAGATACTTTCATTGGTAAAAAGCGTTCACTTTGATCAAGCAGGTAAGTACTTTGAAAAAGAAGGGCCTGTCCTTATCCACTGAGTTTGTTGAGGTTCAGTTTGGCCCGGGAGAACAGCCCGTGGATATGGTGGATTCTGAGGAGGCCTCCTTGATCAATGTTGGTTGAGGGAGTGTGGAAGATAATCTGACACTTCCTGATCTTGAAAATCATAGTATGGACTGTCAGAGGGCTTGCAAACAGTGCAGCCCAAAGAGAATGTTTTCACTTTGTTAGATACTATGATCCAGATAATTCTTTTCCTATTCGACACCATGCTTTCATAGGAGAGATTTGGTAGATTTGTGTTCAGACATAGAGATTATGATATGGATCCAATTTCAAAGCTGAGGGCAATTGGGCCATATTGGTTTTTAGTGGAAAAGGCGTGACTACAATCTCACCAGCTGTAGGTTTAGTTCTTACTAGGTGGACTGCAGTTCGAATGATTTCTTCAGGGAGAAAGTTTGACGCAGTGGGCATCTACTTACACATTGATTTCAGACATCAGAGAGGGTAGCTACTCATGCATAGAGCAGTTTTTGCTAATATACAGATTCCTACTGTTATATTAGGAGACTTCAATACAGTTGTGGTCCAGTCAGAGAAAACAGAGGGCACTGACCTCCATTACTTGCTGCTCTTTTATCACTTTTTCTCAGTATGCAGGTCTAAATGAAATAAGAGATGCAGAGAAAAAAATCACTCGGTCTAATAGGTTCACAAGCCCTGGTCGAAAGCAAAATAGGCAGGTGCTTTGTCAATAGCTTGTGGTTGGATGAAATGAATAACTGCTTATTTAAGAATATAGTGCCATCTGATCATGGGATATTGATGTTTTAGACTAGCAGTCCTACTTTCAGAGAAGTAGGCAAGGGCATTTAGATACTTCCACTATTGGGAGGAGTACCCACCATGTAAAAGAATTATTGCTTGTGCTTGGGCTTCTTCCGTTAAAGGTTGTCCTATGGTCCAACTGACTTCTAAGCTGAATAGAGTCGGAAGATTTGCTCAATGGAATAATTATGATTTGGAGAGGGTTGATGTTCATGTTTCCAAACTTCAGCAGGATTGGAGGAGCTCAATGCAGAAAGTGTTCATGATTCTCCCTCATGGGCTTCAAAAGAAGATCTTCGACACTCCTTGCTTCATGCCCTTAAAGATGAGGAATGTATGTGGAGGCAAAAGGCGAGGATTCGTTGGCTCAGCACAATAATGGAAATATTTTATTTTATTTTTATTTTTTCATTCTGTTGTTAATGGTGAAAGAAAGAAAAAATCTATAGAAAACATTGACAATAATGAGGGTTTATTTGAGGATACAGGTGAGATTCATGCAGCCCGCTACCGGCACTTTAAAAGGTCCTTTTCTAAAGATAATTCTTCAGGGATGTTGCCTGCCCATTTATGGAATGGCCCATTGATTTCTTCAAAAGAAAATGAGAGTCTTCTTAAACATATTTAGGCTGAAAGATTGCTTGGGCTGCGTTAAAAAAGCTAATCATGATAGTTCTCCTGGTCCAAATGGTTTCCACAAATAGCCTTTTTCAAAAAGCATTGGGATGTAGTGGGGGTGGATGTCTCAGGCTGTAACAGACTTCTTCTCGAAAGGCAAATTGAAGAAGTGGGTCAAAATCACATTGTGTTACTTCCCAAGAAAGGAGATTCGAGGCACATCTCTAACTTTAGGCCTATTGCTTTTGGGAATAGTATCTTTAAATTCATTTCAATGGACATGGTTCTTGAATGAAGAATATTCTTGATAAGGTCATTTCCAGCTGTCAAGATGCTTTCCTCTTTCATAGAATCATCCACGATAGTTATCTTCTTGCACAAGAGATGTACCATTCCATGGCTGTTCAGCATTTCCTGGTTTTTTTGCAAAAATTGATATCACCGAAGAGCATACGCTGGGGCAAACTAGAAGCTCTTGGACTGTCCCTTTAAGTTTTTTTTATTTCATTCTTTATGGGTGGAAAAGGTGATGACTAGTATTTGCGCCTCTTTGTATGATCTTTTGATTAATGGGAGCGAGAGTGAAGTTTTTGATAGTGAGAGGGGATTGCACCAGAAGGATCCACTATCCCCATACTTGCTTTTAATAGTAATGGAAATTTTTTGGAGTGACCTTTGGAATAACAGTGTTTTACAGCAGTTAATTCCTAGCCATGTGTATGGTCAGGTGGTGAAACAACTGAATGTTTTGGTAGAAGAAGCTCTTAGGATATTCTGTCTTGATGATTTAAGATGGATAAATAATCCAATTATTATTGATAGACTTAATGTTCAGCTCAGCCTGGGACAGGACACACTCATCTGGAAGGAATTGTAACCCAGTGAAATCTAGAGCTCAAAATTGGCAATGGATCAGATATAAAGGCTTTATGGGGTGAAGGCACAGAATGTGGATTGGTGGATCTTTGCCTTGCATATCTTGTTTCTCTTATCTAGCTAGATTTGGCTGTCTCTTATGTAGCTAGTTTTGGCTGACTTTCAACAGAAGTCGAAGCCCAGAGAATTAGACTCGTTTTAGGGTCTCGATGCAGTCTATGTTGGTGGGCAACTGAAGATCAGAACTACTTACCCTTTATATGTACCTTTGCAAGAAGAATTTGGATGCTCATTCTTTTATGGTTTGGAGTGGCCAGGTTTCCATATGGTGATTTCTGCTTAATCTTTTTATGGTGGTTCGGAACAAAGTTTTGTTGCAAAGAGTTAAGGAAATGTTAGCGACTTTGCTTTAACTCTGCGGTTGGTGCTTCCATAATCAGGCAGTCCATAATGGTGTTTTCAGGTCACTTGACCATGCAAAATCTGAAATTTGGAATGCTTGGTCTGAGGCCATTCTGAATTCACAATGGTCTGAACCTGCCCTTAAAGCTATAAGATGGTGGTTGTCTACTAAGGTATTTAGCCCTTTTTGGTGCCATCTTCCAGTGAATGGGTGAATGGTCGAATTAGTCTCCTCTATGATGAAGGATGTTTGACTTGGTGTTGTTGTTCTTTGTTTTAAGAAGACAATGATCCAAAATTTTTGGGACTCCTCATAAGACTGCTTGATTTTGGGACAGGCTGCTCTATTGGAGCCGGTGGTGTCTTTCATTCCTGCATCTGTCAGTTCGATCGTGCTTAATTGAAACAATGGAGTTTGGAAACGATTATTTCAAGATGAAACACTTTCTTCTCATATCTCAATGGTCAGATTCTCTGATCTTTGTAGAAGATTGGGAGCTTTCATTTTCTCAATTGGCACCCTTTGTAAAGACGTTATTTCACTGCTAGCAGATATTGTTGATTGAGTTTCTCCCTTATGTTGTTTTTCAGCTCTGATGAGCTTTGTTGAACTTCTGTTTCTCTTGTTTTTTATTCTTTTATTCTTTATTCCTATGTTGTTCTTATCAATAAATGGATGGGGACATTCCCCTGCCTGCTTGAGTGAGAAAAAGTTCTGATTAATTTACCCATGGAAGGGAATGCATCCATTGGTTCAGTTTAAAGCCTATATAAACATTTTAACTTTTTGATTCAGCCCTATTATATATAACTTGTAACTGACTCTAACAAATCCTCATACAACTGCAATTATAAGGATTGTGTTGAAATTAGAGAAAAAGTTAGCTACACATTCATAGCGTTAATCTTCCTAGTTTGGTCCCTTTTAGACTTGTATCGTCCATCACAAATTAGTAGATTTTGTTTGATCCTACTGTGTTGAGTATAGATGCAACTTTGATTAAATCTAGAGAAGCTGGAATTCCAAATTAGAAAATTATTGTGCATGTGACGTCAGGTTTGTTTGCAACCAAAGTAGTCTCGTGTGCTTGTGCTTTGTCAAGCTATCACGAATGAAGTAGAATTCATTAGGGCAAGGTTCTTCGACAATATACCTGAAGAAGATGTGACCCTTTGTGTAAATCTAACTCAACCTTCCACGTAAGTCAGATTGCTTAGAGGTCAATAAAGATAATAAGAGCCATACATCAGGGTCGGATGGTTATTGTCTTATTTGGCGCTTGGGTTGATCATGGAGATGGAATTGAATGCGTGCATTCCTGATAAGCTGTGCCATACATAGAAACTTCATGTGTCTTCTTCACTATGCAGAATAAACGCTTTCTTCTGTTGTGCATAATTCACCGAGATTAAGCTTCATTGGCATTGCCTTATATAGGTAAGTCCCTTTAGAATAGTGGCAACAAGCTTCAAGAATGAACTTTGTTAAATGGTTCAAGCAGGGGCAGAGGCAGGTGTAGGCAATTGCCCACATAGACCCACAAAAAATGCGTATGTTCTTATTGATACTTCGGGTTTGTTTTTCTCATTTACATATTGATGGACCTTAAACAAAATTTTCGGGCTCCGGCTCTGTGTTCATGCTTGGCTTATTCTTTCTTGACGAGATGAGGTCTTTGCTGAAGAGCACGTCAACCCGGAGTTGGGTGCCTCAGTACTTCGTAAAAGTGCATATCTCTTAATAGATACAAGAAATTTAAGCTCCACCTGTTGAATATTCAAATTTAAACTGACTCATAAACGGACCCGATAGCATGCTTAAGACCCCATACAAGCCAAGCTGAACACTTACTCATCATAACAAGTTTGTGAAGCCTATTTAACAAGTCTAAATGATCTTATTCTGAAGAGAACAGGGGCCAAGCCAGGAGCAGTACATCTTGTTTCTGGAACCTATTTGAGAATGACTGGCTGCAACTGCTGAATGCACTGGCTGCTGCTTAATGCCATAATGTGTTCTCTTTCTACTAATTAGTAGCTCGTTCAAACTGGTGTTTCTCATATTAGAGTTCAGTTTAGAAGGTCATAACAGTCTTTTGACAATTACAGTTGAGATGACTCTGGAGCTGAGCCTCTCGTACCCCACCCCCACAGGGAAACAAAATTTTCATCTTTTTCAGGTGCCATTTTTTTTTCTTTTTGGCTAATCACACGTTCCTGTCAACATTTCTTTATGTGGTGCGTCATGATTGTGCTCACATGGTAAGGTTGGGTGTCTTGGTCTCGTTCTTTGTGCAGCTATTGGCCCACTTTATTTGCTTTTCCTTGCGGGTTGAGAAAAGCCAAAGAAGTGACAATAGGGGAAATGCCTATTCTTTATTAGCAGGCACAAATGGAAGAGGACGAATCCAAGGGACCCAGTTTCTGTGGTAAATGTAAAGCGTTAAATGTTAAATATATGACTCATTTGTCAGTTATGCTGACGAAAAGATACCTAAAGTCTAGGACTTTACTTTCCACCGCAGCTGCACAGCAATTGTACCCTTAAGATCAGATTTCAAAAACCATGCAAAAGCTTTTGGACCTATGTCAAATGTAAACACCTGAATTGATGAGATATATCATTTTGTGCACTTACTTGATTAAGAGGGATACTTATCGAGACTAAGATCAAGTCTTAACCCTGATTCTGTTTCTGAGATTTTCCCTTGTGTTGTTCTCTCTTTTTCTCTCTCTCTCTCTCTCTCTCTCTCTATACATATATATATATATATGTGTGTGTGTGCGTGTGTGTGTGTGTGCAGAGGGAGAGGGAACAGCAGGGAATAATATATACAAAAAGTCCAATTTCTCATTTAATGCTTATTCAGGGACTGTTGTTTGAAGAATTATAACTTCTGCTGGGGCACAATCTGATCCTTCTGGTGTTCATGATCTTCATTCTTAACTATTCACTAGCTAACAAATTGCATAATCTAAAATGTTAGATGTGGCCTTCACCCCAGCCAGAACATGGTGTTCGGAAAATCGAATTCTAACTGTAATTCCAGCAGGTTGACTGAAAGTTGGAGAGAGGGAGACAACCTTCTCTACTAGTTTGTGTAGGAACACCTTCAACATCAAACCCTTGAAGTCTAGTTAGGTCAAACCTCACCATGTAAACCATGAGGCGTAGATAAGCTCTTACTTACGGCAGGTTGGATCTGAGGCAAAATTTTTTTGTTCTTCTTCAAGCGGGTAATTCGAAGCGGTAGTCTGATATATTTAGCTATCCACAGTCCTTCCATGGACCATGGCTTCAACGAATATTAATTTTGAGTTTCAAATGTGCGTCTCTACTGAATATGTCTCTTTGATTTCAAGGTGAGAATTGCCTTAAGCCATGCACAAGTCTGGAGACTTAGGTGGTGTTTGATTATTTCAAATTTAAGATCCAAGGATCTGATGTAGATCTGTGGCATGTTTTTGCTGCTGTGGCAAAGGATCTATGGCAAAATCCATGGTTTATCAACTAAGGATTGTATGCCAGGCTTGAGAGATCCACACTTGAAATCCTTATTTTATCTTTTTGTATTGGGAAAAAAAAAGTTGGAATCCTTATTTTATCTTTTTGTATTGGGAAAAAAAAAAGTTGGATTCAGATCAGAGGAGGAGGGTCTGATATTAAATCAACTGTTTTCAAATCCTGAGGATTTTAATCAGGAGCAATCAAACGCCCCCTTTATGATCCCGGGCACGATCTAGATCCACCATAATCACTGTGATTGCATTTAATTGTTAGTCCTCCAGTTATATGTGCAACCAACTTGAACCCTGCGACAAGGGATCGATGAAGGTCATGATGCTTCATCACTTGTGACAATGACTCCATTCACTCCTACTGAATGATCGGAGCGTTTCCGGGGATGGACAAGGTATTGCAAACAAAAGATGAGTGATAGCATGAGGAAATTCATGAAGTCACGGCATCAAGAGAAGTTCTCATATCGAAGTACACGACATATCCATGAGACAAAGCACACTTCGGAAAGCGTAAAGCAAGCGACATGAGTATTTGAGCAATGAGTATTTGAGCGATGACCCACCCTCATTCTTTTACAAAATAAAATTTTACTTGTAAATTTTAAGAATTTTAGTTGAACCGGTATAAAAATTAAAAAAATTACATTTTGGTTCCTGTTAAAAGTTTGAAACTATAATTTCACTCCTGCAAACACAAAATTTTGAAGGTGTTCACGGGAGACAAATATCATGCTGGAGTCCAATTGGCCCCCAACTAAGAACATGTAGATTTTTCCCGTTCCTAACGCAGGTGGTATTTGAACAAGCTAAAAGGGAATATTGTCCTCAGTCACCAGGCCAAACTTGGTCCAGTGTTGCTGAATAGCATAGTTGGCAAACTCATTGAGTTGACTCGGGAATCGCTCGGTCAGCTTGGATCGTTAACAAATCCGGCTACGAGTCAATGTTGGCCCAGTTTGACTCAGCCTAACTTGCTCTTGACTTGGCCTATTTAACTGCTGTGATTTACATTTTGGTTACTGGAATATTTGACTGAGCCGGTAAGTTAACTCGCTGACCCAGTGACCCGATAGATGATTAATGATATGAATCTGAGTTATGGGTTTACCACTGTATAGGATCCTGTTTTGGAATCAAACTCTGGTGGCAGCCAACGACCAGATCGATCAATTAATTGACCCGTAGTTTTTTATGGCTAGTTATGCAGGTGGTCGAGTTTTAGTGTATACTTGTTAGTTATGAGTCCCAGTATCACATAATACACGTTTTATTCGAAAAAAATAACAAAGAGAAAAAAAAAACAATACAGTTAAAACAAAAAAGAAAAAAGACGTGTTTCTTGAACGTCAAAACAAAAAAACTCCAAAAAACAAGTTTTATTCGCAGTTTTTTGTGTTTTCAACACTTTTCAGTTACCAGATTTTTATTTTTACGTTTTATTTTAGTTTTTATTTTTTAAATTTTGTGTAATTTTTCTGAAAAAACAAGTTTACCATATTATATCCGAGAAGAACATCGTAGTTTTGTACCAGAAAATGATATTTATAACGATGGTTATGAGTGACAAGTACATGTTTGGACGCTGCTGATCGAATGACCAGTGAAAACCGCACCCATCCGCCTCACCGTCTTTTTATGTGACAAACTTCCGTCCACCTTTCCTCTCTCTCTCTCTCTCTCGCTCTCTCTTATGGCTGCCTTCCACTCCTGCACTTCCGGGAATCAGAAGACGACAGATGATGAGCAGCTGTTGTGCACCTTCGTTATGATGACCTTGATGGGTTTCTGCTGGTACGTGCTGTACGAGGCCATGGTGGTGGCTGCGGCAGAGCAGCTGAAGAGACTCCTGGTGGTGTCCCCTTTGCTGCTGATGGTGGTGGTGCACTGGCTCTCCCTCCTCCCTGACTCCCACCTTGCCCATCGAGCCACCGCGGGTGTTACAAGCTCCGCCTGGGGCATTGCCATTGTTCTCTTCCTTCTCATCCTTGCCTTTCTCCATTAAACCAAGCACTCCCTTAATTTTCTACTAGGCAAACTAGTTTCTATCACCAAATACACACCCCGAGCGTTATTACTCCCAATTTCCTTTAGCTTGATGATCTTAAGTCGAAGGTCCCAACCAGGCAGATGGAACTTTTGTTTTTTCCTTCTTGTTGGCTTTTCAGAAAATAACGAGAAAGTCTGTCATTATTTTCATATAGCTTCAGTTGGCCAGTTTCTTTTACTGTAAATTAATTTCTTGAGGAGTGAACATTTACATTTGCATAATATATACCTATACATATATGTAGCGTCAACTAGCTGCTAATTGCTGCTACCCGACAAACACTGTCAGTGTACATACTTTTTTATCCACTCAAGAAGCGTCAGCTGCTCTCTCTCTCTCTCTCTCTCTTGTAAGGCAGCATTTATGTTTTTGTAAGCCATGGTGTGGAATTATAAATCTGGTCTCTGCTTCAGTATGATCTGTATAGTTCACTGTGTTGATCATGTACTCAGAGAAGCAAATTAATTCATCAGGATTGTAATTTGCAAATTAAGTTGTGCATGCCCTTCATGGAGCTCTAGGTAGAAAACATTTATCGGGTATAGATTAAATTGTCCAGGTCTAAATCTTGTGTGCAAGTTGTATTGGCTTAATCTGAACCGTAGATGCAGTCACATGGTTAATTTCCATAGCATTAATGTAGAGACATGTTCTTCAACCTGAGCAAATCTAAATTTGTGAGTTATCAATTTTTTGTAATCCGAGTCATTAATTGATATGAACTCTCGACTTATGCAGCTCCATTTTGTATATTGTGAGGGCAACTGAAATCAGTTGGCTATCTCCATGGCTGATGGTTATTTTCTATTTTGTGCAGCTAAAAGCTGTCGCTAAAGGTGTATTGGCAACTTGTTACCAGTTGCTTTGCCACGAATGTATCTTTTATTATGAAACTCACTCACACTCACATAAACCACACAAGAGAACAAAGTTTTTACCTGGTTCGGCTTACGGCCTACATCCATGAAGGAAGAACAACACAGATGTTTTTCATTACTCGTTTTTCAACTGAGACACTATATATAATTTTTGCTTCAACGGTAGGGATGAAGATGACAAAGGCAATGTGCACAACTATCATGGCAACATGCGCTACACCTTCCATCTTAATGCCTTGACACAGGAAAGGCAATGACACACTTTCCTTGTCAAGTGGTGGAGACAGTTACTAACAATCTTCCCTCAAGTTGGTAAGCTGATATCCATCAGCCCCAACTTCGTAGTGATCCAATGGTGGCGATCTTTCCCTATTGCTTTAGTGAATATGTCAGCCAGCTGTTCCTCAGTTTGCACATGAGGAGTCCATATAATTTTACTTCAAATTTTTTCTCGAACGAAGTCACAATCTACTTCAATATGCTTTGTTAGTTCATAAAATACTAGGTTAGCTCCAATATAGATAGTTGCCATATTGTCACACAATAGTTTCATAAGTTTTTCAACTTTAATTCCTATATCTTGAAGGAGTGTCTTGACCCAAACTAATTCACTAGTACAAACCAACATTGCTCTGTACTAGGCTTCAGCACTTGATCTTGCCACCACTGATTTTTTTTATTTTTTCATGAGACAATGTTCCCTCCAACAAAAGTGCAATATCTGGTAGTAGACTATTCATCATTCTAGTCTTCAGCCCAATCAGCGTCAGTATACCCAATGATGTCAAACATGTTACCCAATCAACGTTAGTTCTCCTTTACTTAGACTAGCTTTCAAATATCTTAATATACGACGAGCAGCTTCTAAATGCGTCGACGAAGGATCCTGCATGGACTGACTGGTAAGGTTGACAGCACATGTAATGTCCAGTTTGGTGACAGATAAATTAATTTCCCAACCATCTTTGAAAACTTTGAACATTTCAGTAGAGTTTCACCTTCGTCTTTTCTGAGCTTTCAATTAGGATCTAGTGGAGTTGACACTGGCTTAGCTCCTAAAAAACCTATGTCTTTGAGCAAATCAAGAGTGTACTTTCTTTAACATAAAAATATACCTTGTTTTTAATGAGCTAAATCGATTCCCAAAAAATACCAAAGTTTGCCTAGATCCTTGATTTCAAATTGGTCATGTAGTAAACTTTGAACTTTCTTTATCTCGTCCTCTCATCCTTGTTCACATGTAACAATTATATCGTCAATGTATAGAATGAGTATGAGTGTACCTTGAGGTGAGTGAGAGGTGAACATGGTGTAATCTGAGCTGTTTTGTTTGAATCCATTTTCTATCAAAACACTGCTTAGCTTGGAGAACCACAATTCTGGAGATTGTTTGAGGCCATAAATAATTTTTTTTAGTTTGCATACAAGGCCTTGTTGATAATTGATGCTTGGAGGTGGATCTATATACACCTCTTCTTCTAAATCACCATGTAAGAAGACATTTTTCATGTCTAATTGAAACATATCCAAATTTTTGTTTGTTGCAACTGATAGTAAAATTCTAATAGAATTCATTTTTTGCTATTGGGGCACATGTTTCTATAAAGTCAATACTTTTATGTTGATATACTCCTTTGTGACTAGATGGGCTTTATACCTTTCTACTATACCATCACTATTATATTTTATCTTGTATATCTATTGACGTCCAACTGGTTGCTTGTCAGGTGGGAGTGGAACCATAATCCGTGTCTAATTCTTTTCTAGAGTCTTCAATTCTTCGCTCATAGCATATCTCTACTTTTTATCAGAATTGGCTTCTTCAAAAGTAGATGGTTTTGGTGAGAATAAGTGTTGAGGACATAATTTTGATAAATGGATGACAATTTTTTAAAATAAACTTGATGCTCAATGGGATGTTTGGTGGGTGACTGCCATAGGTGAGAACAAAAAGGATAGAAGTCACTAAAGTAAGTAGGGGTCAACTCTCACGGCTAGATCTTCTCACTACAGGAGGTTCATGACCATGGACAATGGGTGAACTCTAAAGCGGTGACTCTAGTGTGGGTTCACTGTGTGGATAAGCTGGTTGGATTTGAGGTTCTAGAATGGAGGGTTCATAGTTTATTGGATCATTCAATTCTTGATTGGGTGAAGGTAGCGTAGGTGATGACAATGGTATGGATAGAGTTCATGGCAAGGGCGACTGGCTAAAAACATCAAAAAAATGGTAGAACTGGTTGGATAGATTCATCATGGCATCTATAGGTCTCCCTCTCCCAATGAAGAGTGTCTTGAAAAAAGGTTCAAAAATTTTTACATCCCATGAATATAGTGTCTCTTAGAGGTTGGATCAAAGCATTTGAAACTTTTTTATAAGAGGAGCAACCAACGAAGATACACTTGACAGCCCATTTCTGAAGTTTGTTTCGAAATGGCTCTAGGATATGGACAAAACACTTACAACCAAAGATTTTAAATGATTAATGGAGACTAGTTTTTGTGTAAGAATGTGCATAGGAGCCATTTTGTCCAGATTTTCACTTGGAAGCCTATTGATAATGTGACAAGCAATAGCAACTGCACCAACCAATAGTTAGGTAGAACATTCATATGAAACATTAACGCCCGAGCCATGTTGAACAAGTATCGATTCTTGCGTTTCAGCCACACCATTTTGTTGTGGTGTGCCATCACAATTGGTTTCACTACAATATTTGTGGGATTCAATGATGTGGGTCCATGACGGGCCATTAAAGACCAACCTTTTATGGCATTCCACAATGTGTACCACTCCGAAGGCCACCTATGGCACTTGGGTAGGGTCATCATGATGGTTTAAGACATTGGCATGCTTGGAATGGCAAAATAAGTTGAAATCAATTATGGCATATAATAAAGGTCATTAAAGAAAAGAAATTAGGGCGTCTCTCGGAAGCCATTGAAGATGAAACTAAGGGGTTGCATGAACGCCACTTAAGAAGAAATTGGGTTGTACTTTCAATGCCACCAAGAAATATTTCCCACTGCTTCCCCCTATTCACAGGTTTGCCAAAGCCTTTGACTTTTACTTCCTCTCGAGCTTGGAGAAGATTCCTCTCCAGCTTGGTCAGTCTTGTGTTTGTGGAGTTCTAAACCTAGTCGTTGTTGTTGTTGAGGAAGATTAGCAAGTTAGTCTTTGCTTCTTGCCTCTTCATTTTTCCTTCACTTGGAAAAGAGTATGCATACATCATGTGAATGACTTCATGTAGGATCTGAAGCAGCACAAGACTTCAGTAGCTTCATCTGTCATCTCAGCAAGTCACTAGTGGAGGCACCAAGGTCTACACATGAACGCCAAGAAGCTGCTCCAGCAGCTAAAGAGAAAAAGAAGAGACAAAGGAGAAAAAGCAAAGCAAAGATTAAGTGGTTTGCTTCTATGAGGTTCGACTAGGGTAATCCCATCGGATGAAACCCTAGATTGAGTAGTGTTGGGCTTAAATAACCAGCCTCATAGGTTTTCTTCACGTCTAGCTCATGATTACAGCCAATGAGAGATTTTTGGAGAAACGGGTAATGTAAATCTCAAGTTTGTTAATAAAAATATTTTGTTTAAGAAATGTTTGCAAGTCAAGCTCGTAACTGCAAGTGGGCTCCCGAGATAAAGGGATAGGGATCTTGACCACTATCCAACATCTTTCACTTGGCCATGAGACCACCAGTTTGCTTCCACTATTTATAGGTTTCCTTAACCTTTAGTTACATTGTTTTATATTCATTAGTGTTCTAGCATAACTCAAATATTCAATATATTTAACATTAGTTACAAGGTTTTCCTCAAAAGGTTTTACCATCATAACATGTTAAAAAAAATATACATGTTTGAGCAAAAGGAATAGGAAAACACCTTTGTTCTGCTCCGCTCTTGTTTCATGCTAGTTAGCAACCCTCTATTGAGAGTTAGTGTTTGTTCTTTATCCTCATCTAAATGCTAATGGGTGTCTTGCTCGTGTTCATGACCTTCTACTGGTGCATAACGGGTACCAACCCTCTCATGGACCTCCATCAACTCTTTCTTAAACAGTAAGTATGATTGACAACATTGATGCCCCTATATTGTTCTTGATTGTCTTATAGACAAATCTAAAGTAGAAGATGGTTCACCTATTTTATTCAGAAAAGGAAGCACCAATGTATTCTTCATCCTATCTCTAAGTTTGCTTATATTGACAGACTTAGAAAGAACATGCAGTACTTTACTTTCGCTTTGCCTACAACATCCATTCCTATCAATTATCAACAGACTCAACTAGACCCTAAGTGCAGGTAGGCCTGGTAGGATGAGATGGATGTGTTTGTATCCGAAGGCACGTGGGAACTTGTAAATCCTCATCCTGATATTGATATTGTTGACTCAAAATGAGCATTTACAATTAAGTATCGTTTTTATGGCTTGGTGTAGAGATACAAGACTTGCCTAGTGGCCAAAGGCTATTCCCAAATTTATGGCATGGATTTTTTTGAAATCTTCTCTCTTGTTGCTCAACTTGGTACTCTCAGATTTGTTATTTCTATTGTAGTACATTTTGGTTGGAGTATATCCCAATTTGATCTTGACAATGTATTTTTATATGGTGATCAATCTAAGATTGTGTCTATGCAATAACAACTTGTATTTGAGAGACAGGAGGAGTGTGGAAAGGTGTGCAGTTTAAAAAAGGTATTTATAGGTTGAAACAAAAGGCCATGTGCCTGGTTCATGTTATTTGAGGTGATGTCATGGTCTGATTTTCCTATTGATCACGTTTTATTTATCAAAAAGAGTGTGGTAGTAATGGCAGTTTATGTGGATGATATTATTTTTTATGGCGATAATGACTAAGAAGTAAAACCAAGGAAAATTCACTAGGATGCAACCTTGAAGGTTATAACTTGTCTAAAGCCTTCTGCAGGTAAGGGACTGTTAATTCAAAAGGGGTCATCTCGAATGGTTGAAGCATACTTCGATGTTGAGTATGCAGGTTTGTCGAAGATAAGAAGTCTACTACTAGCCTTTGTGTTTGCTAATGGGAATTTGATATCACGAAGAAGCAAGAAGTAAGTTGTTGTAGCCAGATCCACTTTTGAATTAGGCTCAAATAGATCTTGAAATGACATGGACAAAGACAATACTTAGTAGCTTGGGAGTATAGATGAAGTTACCTATGGAGATGAAGTATGGTAATAAGGTGGGCACCTATATTGCCAACAATCATGTGTTTCATGAGAGAACCAATCATATAAAGGTTGACTGCCACTACATTCATGGTATGGTTCAAGCATGAATTATTTCAAGCATTCATGTGTCCTCTAAAGATCAAGTAGCTGACATGCTTACTAAGTTTTTGTTGTTTTTACAAGATGCTACAACAAGCTGAGCATGGTTGACATCTATGCTCCATGCTCCAGTTTCAGGAGTGTTGACCATCAATATTAGTTGTTGAGTAAAAGAACTAATAGTTGTAGGCCTATTTTTGTCAATAATTATAAGTTGCAGGTTTATATTTATTAGTGTGAGAGGTTCTCTTTAATATTTATGCTTGATGGGGTGGACCTCTTTAATATTTATGCTTGATAGGGTGGACAGATTTTGTGATTTGTATTGCCACCTCCTAATCCCTTTTGATGTGGGATTAGGGTTTAATGCAATGGATTTTATTCTCTCTCCTCCCTATGTTCTTCTTCTTTACACTTTAACACTTTAATCCAACAAAAACACCAATAGCAGTTGCCAAAGTGGACAAAATCATGTGAAAATGAATAACAACATGGTAAACATGAATGAAATGCACTATCTAATGATAACATGTGAAAATTCATGCTTAGAAATCCAATATGAATGCATGTTAGATAAATGCAAATGATACATGTTATGGGTTTACTAAGATGGAACATAACATGGTAGACTATTGAAGAACAACTAAAATATCCTAGTATGACCCTAGACTTGATTAGAGTCTACTTGCCACGTGGAAGGAGCCTAGTTCAATGAGAACAAGTTGAAATCCTACCTAAAATCCAAGAAAGAGTAATCAAGAAGGACAATGCCTAACTTGTTATAAAACTAAAACACAGTATATGCTAAACATGATGACACACTAAACTATCCATAAAATGAACTTAGATATCATGGAAATTAGTCTCAACCTTCCATATTTATGAAGAAAAGATACCAAGATGTTGGATAGAGTATATCTATTATAGACGAGAGTTGGAGGTCACACTGGCCTGCTAGAATTCGTGTTTTCTGTAAACAAAAAATTGTAACATATACAAAACAGATAGGTTTATGATGGTGGTTGTTTATATGCAAAGTTTTTATCAAATATTACATGTAGACCATATAAATATGATGTAATTACTAGTTCTGGCTTCTGTTTTGTGTGGGATATCGAGTGACAAGACCCGACCTGTTGGTACGAGGTCCAACCATTCCTGATGTATTTATTAGTGGTAATCAGACCAAGGCTAAATGTTCTATTTCTCAAATTTAAATGTCATCCAAAACCTAAAAAAGCAAACACACCCTAATTTTAAAATCACACATGTTTTAAAATCTAAATAGATCTTAGAAATGGAATGATGAAAAACAAGAAATTAATATGAAGTCAGTTCATATCTGGATCATCATAGATCAATGCAAATCGATATCTTGATTTTTAATATGATGCATGCAAAAACTAGGTCATATAAACCTGGAGTCCAGTCTTTATTGAGACTTGGATGTAGGACATAGACATAACAAAGAAATTTAGATTTGAATCCAAAAATTGAATTCAGGATCTAAAAGGTTTATAAGATTCTTGTTTTAAGTTTGAAATTAGAGATGTCATAGAAATCCAATCATATTTTGTCAATAGGACTCTTGATCCAACAAGGAAGGTCAGAAATCCAGTAGGTTTGATCTTGTATTCATGATTGGATCTTCTTAAAGTCCAAATTCTAAAAGGATAGATCCAAATCTGATGTTTACCATGTTTAAAATCTTGTGTTTGGATCTGATTATGTGAATATTGATCTAAGATTGATAATCCAATGTTCATGGTCAAATCTAATCCCAAATTCAAAACTTGAGATCTTGCATCCAAAATATGAAACCAAAGATCCAAAATATTTGGCTTGAAATCTAAAATCCAATACACCAAAATCCATAATATGATAACCATAATTTGAGATTTATGATAAAAAACCCATTAAGTGAAAATATGATCCAAAATCCAAGCTATAATGTACAAGATCCAAAATCTAAGATTTAATATCTAAAATCCAAGATCCAATCCATAAATCGAGACCCATAATTCAATATTTTAAATCCAAATCTAAGTTTGTTAAAATTGGGTTGAAGATCCATGTTTAGATCAATATGAGGTTTGTGAGTTGAATCCAACATTTCAAATTGAGATCCAAGATCCAAATGGGATAAGGGTAAGTTGGTCAAAGTGATTGGGTTCAATTTTACGTAAACTGGGTTAGAATCTACGTGGGTTTGACTGTAGCAAGTGTATTTGGTCTTAGTCAAATCATGAGGTATATGATATACACTACATTCTTTTTATATGAATGAG
The DNA here is from genome assembly GCF_008831285.2 of Nymphaea colorata. NCBI lineage: Eukaryota > Viridiplantae > Streptophyta > Magnoliopsida > Nymphaeales > Nymphaeaceae > Nymphaea > Nymphaea colorata. The sequence continues at coordinate 4,119,929 of NC_045147.1, read as the reverse complement.
TGTTTATTAAAGTTTAACTAGACCTAGGCTATGGGACTAGACTTATAAGTAGTAGGCTCTAAAACTGGTCTGAACAAGGTCTTAAAGAAATGAACTTGGTTTAGACTCTATGTCTACATGAGCTAGGGTTTTTCAAATTATTTAAGGAGATTGCATTTTAAAACATTTTAGAGAAAACTATGGTTTGAAAATGATTCATGTATGAGGACCAGGCTAAATTTATGTTTTCACATACCTGGGCCGATGCACATTGGGTGTGCTGCTCTACTGACCTAGTATGGTTTTAGGAAAGAGGTGCAAAGTGGTTCAGTGTATGTCAAAACAGAGGTACACAGAGGTACAAAGCATGATTAAAGAAAATATGAAAGAAAATTATATTCTATATGCATGACTTAAGTAAAAATACATAACCAAAAACTTGAAATTAGAAAAAACAAAACAAAGAAGAGAGGGGTATACCTGGCCACCATGCTATCCTAAAGACATTAAAATAAATCTAATTTAGAAAATAAACATCTAACCTATGACATTATTAAAGCAACTGATAAAAATAAATTAAATTAAATATGCTAAAAACAAAGAGAAAACTAAGCTAAATATGCTTGAAAGCAAAAACTAAACTAAACATGCATAAAGAACTAAGTTACAAATAAGAAAAGAAATAAGAGGGAAAAAGAAATTACCTGAAGCTCCCTAGCTAAACCCACTCCCACGACTCCCACATTGAATGTGGTTGGGTTTAGGTTGAGTGCTAATGCAGCTCGAACTAAGACTTAGACCAAGACTCGTAAAAGTTTTAACTTATTTTGAGCTATACCTTCTTTTAGCACCCAGTTGAAGTTTATCAACCTTTTGAACTTTTCAAAAAAATAGCTCAAAGTGTGTAGTGAGATGGGGTGGACCTCTATTTATAGTGGCTTGGGATAGGAGATTTTTCTTCCATGATCAATATAGGCCTAAACTTTTCTCCTCTCTCAAAATCACAAGCCATAGGTTGAAAGCATATTTTCAATCGAATTTTGCTTGTGCAATCTAGTTTGGACCCCAAATTCGATTTTGCGAAAAGTTACGTGTGCATGGAGAAGTGCTAATTGGTTCTTGCTAAACCATTCACATCGACATTGAGTGTGAAGGACAAATGGCACAAGAATATGAAGAGTAGGAAACACACTTTTAAAACCTCATCCTAAAATTAGGAAAATGTTCATTTCTGCTACATACAAATAATGATTTTGATTCCATTTGCACCAATGTGCTCAGCAAAGAATTCTGTACGTTTCAAGTGCTTATGTGCTAATACACATTAAACGTAGAGTGAGAAAATCTGCATTTTTGAGATATAAGTACATTAAGCTCACATGTGGATCTTGAAAAATTCTAGAAGATGGATCTAAATGTGGTATTGGAAGTTGGATTATGATTTGGTATTTAGGATCTAAAATGAGAATAATGGATCTAAATTTATAAACATAAATCAGATATATGACTTGGATATGAGATCCAAACATAAAAATAAGACTTGGATATATGGTATGGATCAAAAATATGAAATGGAGACCTAAAAATAGCAAAGACCTTAACCTGGCTCGAGTTGGGTGAGTTCGGCTCAAGTTGTATGACATGGACTAGACCCGGGTTAGGTTCAGTTTTGAAATACTAGGTTCAGACATAGGCTGGGAGCAAGCTCGAGTTGGGTGAGTTCGGCTCAAGTTGTATGACATGGACTAGACCCGAGTTAGGTTCAGTTTTGAAAAACTAGGTTCAGACATAGGCTGGGCGCGCAAGCTCGACCTAGGTGTTATCTTTGGAAAATTCAGTTTTAATGGGAAATTGGATTAGGTTGAGCCTAGGCTCAAGCTCACCAAATTTATAAAATTTACATGAAAAGCTAACTTAAGTTCATATGGTTCATAAGTAAGGTTTTATAAAAAATTATGTGTGTAGTAGCAAATTACCAAAATACCCTTGTGTGTGATTTTAGGTGAAACAAGTTTAAATAAAGGGATTGGCTTGAACTAACGTTCTAGAATAAAAAAAATCATAAACCAAGGTATATGTGACCTATACCTACGTTTATGCAAAAGAATATAACTAAAAAAAAAATGACTATTTTACCACTATGTGTACTTTTAGAGTTTCGATTATTTTTCTCGATTTGATTCGACCAGCCTATGGCCTGGCTCCAAATAGGCCTTGGTTAAAATATCGCTGAAAAAATTCATCTCGGATTGCTCTAAAAATAAAAAAACAAAATTTTACCAAGCCGTATACAACACATTTATAAAGGGAAATAGAGGAAAGCCATAACAATTAATTTTTTATTGAAATTTTCACAAGTGGAGCTAAGGGTACTTGGAATGCTATTTACCTTTTTTGGCATGCTGAAAATAAGAGAAATTGGCTTTAATTTTTCAAAATTGAGCTTGATTGTAGTAGCTTAGAGAGTGCAGCAAGTGGTAGGAATGAGCTCCACGGTCTTTGGAACTAAATTGAACTCAAATTGAAAGGAATGAATTCAAACCAAATAAATTATTATTTTACTCATGATAAACATAATCTTAACTTGATTTCAACTCACTCTGTTGAATTGAACTCAAATTTAGCTCAAACCACTGAAAATATAAGAGAGAAAGTACTTAAAACTGAATTAAACTCAAATCAAACTAATGGATGCTTGAATTATACAAGATAAACATGGTTGTAGTTCGGTTTTAGCTCACTCTTGATGGTTGAGCTCAAATTCAGCTCAAACCCCAGAAAATGAGAGTGCGAAAGTTCTGAGAATTGAATTGAAGTCAAATCAGGATGAATGACTCAAACCGAACTAAAAGGCGCTTGCATTATATGTGATAAACATAGTCTTAGTTCGGTTTCAGCTCATTCTTTCGAGTTGAGCTCAAATTTAGCTCAAACCCTTGAAAACATGAGAGAAAAAAAAACCCAATAGGCAAATTAATATTTGATTGAAACTTAGGTTGAATGACTCAAAATCAGTAAAATAAAACTTTCTTTCCATTAAGGTAAACCTGTTTTGACTTAGTTATGCTAAAAATCACAATTTTAAGTTTTGGGAGCTTGTTTGAACTACAAGTGAGGTAGCTTTATATTGGGATAACTCTGGTGAGTGGACTCTAGCGGCTCCTGAGGTCATGCAAAATTGAGAAATGGTGTAATCATACAAATATTAGGCAATTCTTAAAAATTTGATGAAAAGTTCCTACTTTATGGGTACCGTATCAGGATGTAGGGGCAAAATAATAATTTCTACCTTGGACGACCTAGGTGATCTAGGTGTAGGTGTTTAATATTTACGACAAAAGTGCTTATATGGCTCTGAAATAGCCTATTTGTTTTTGAAACTTGGTCTTTCAAAATCAACTTGAAATTCTCATAGTGAATGGCTATTTGGTTTTGTAAAAATGTTGAGCGTTCACAAATGCCCATCTTTGCTACTGAGCCAGAAACCATGCTTAGTGACAAGACCGAACACCCTTCTTGAAAATGATGATAGTTTTGAAATCGAACTTTCAAAAAGAAAAATCCATTTTGAAATATATATAAAGAATGCCCCGGTGTAAATACTACTATGATGCTTGTAGCTTAAAAAATATTATAAAATCAATGCATTGGAGTACTTGTTTGTATGTGTATACTAATGCGTGAAAATCTCACATAAAATGTGAGTGCTTGTGAAAATGCTTATAAAATTCATGCAATGTACTTGCAATAGAGCGTGAAAATCTCACATAAATATGAGTGTTTGTGAAAATGCTTGTAAAATTCATGCAATGCACATGCTTGTATGTTTGTTTTCATTAAAGCGTGAAAATGTCACATAGATGTGAGTGTTTGAGAGCTACTTGTGAAATTTATGCAAATGGAATGCATGTATACGCCGAAGGGATGAAATTTCACATAAAAATGTGAGGGCTTATGTTATGTTTGAAAATGCTTGCGTGTGCCAAGGCCTAGAAATCTCACGTCAACCTGCGAGTGCATTTGAAATGCTTGTAAATTTTGATGAAAGTCCTTCTTGTATCTCTTGTTTATTGCAAAGACCTACATGATTTTGTTCTTGTAAGGACAAATTTTTCAGTCAATACTATCAAATTCATTTAAAATAATTTTTCTTTCATTTTCAAATGATAATCCAAGAAAAATTGCTCTCCATGTGGTGGGATTTCCTAGTGCAGGATTTGTCACTATAACAAGAAGGCTACATTTTTATTCATAGAGAATTCTTGACTCGGGTCACCTTGACCTTCCAGATAGACATTTTTGCTTGTTTTTTTGGCATTTTTTGCTCTTTTCATTTTTGTTCTTGATTTCTTGATCTTTTTCAAGCCGACCATGCAGGAGAAATATCTTGGCCATCGCTGTAACGAGGGATGCACCGCCAAAGACTAGGATTAGGGAGTGGGATGCAACATTGCAGAAGTGACAAACACTGTCGTTATGCTTCATTGTGAAGAGCAAGGGGAACAACAGAGGGAAAGTAGCTGAGGGAGAGAGTGAGCTCTTTTGCAAGCCTTCTTCCATGGTGTATATATATAACACCAAACCTTTTGTACCTAGTGGCCTACTATTCCATGCATTCTGCTAGTTATGCATTCAATGTTTGCATCGGTTCAACAACCAAACGGAAGCACTAGCTCCGTTCCCCTGCTAGGGATGCCAATCAAATTGCCTTTTTTTTTCTTCTTAGGTTTGCTTTTTTATAAATTTAGGAAATAAGTTAATTTTAATTAACATAAACATACTTAATTTTTAAAAGTTTATTACTAAATAACAAAGTTGACCTTATCAGGGTTTTTTTTTATGTCATAAATCACGAACTGACTCGTTAAAGTTAGCCCAGGCCGGGCCACACCCTTTGAGCCAACTGCGGTGACAATATGGCAATAATGGTTCGTTAATGTGTATATAAACTTGTAGGCGTTAATAAATAAAATAAATATTTGAAACAGTCAATGTAAAAATAAATAAATATTAAGGGGTTGGGGTAGGCAACTGCCCACACCAGCCTACAGTGGTGTAGTTCCACCACTGGTGAAATCCCCTTTTTCATAAAAAGAAACCTCTTTGGAGGAAGGTGATACACAATTCTCTTCTTATCCATTTAACACGTTTTGAATGACAATTTAAAATCAGGTTTTTGAAAGTAGAATTACCTATTTTACCTGTAAAACCAAGGGTTTCGCAATGTTTGTCTGCCTGAATTATTCATTACAAAATAGATTTTGGATGGCCCACCCAAATAAAAATCCCAAGTTTACAAAATACTTCAAAAAAAGTCGAGTAAATGAATGAGATGTCATCAAACGCCCCCACAACCTTTTCAAATAAGGTAAAAAGTTTGCCATTGGTTTTCCAAGTACGAACGAATGAGGATGTCATCGAACGTCCTCCAGACTTTTTCAATTGGGGTAAAAAAAGTTGGGTCTCAAAAGAAAAATTTTCGACGACTCGGTGGGTTCAAGAGGACGACTCCGTTTCGGAGCCGGGAACCCATTCGGGCGCAAAAGTTCTTCCGCAGGAGGCACTGGAAGCAAGAAGCTGTTCACTGTCCCGCTGCGTCTGCCTTCCTTCCAAGCGCTCCGCTCGCTTCCCTTCTACCCTGCAGAGCTCGTCGCCCTCGAAACCTAACCATGGAAGATGACAGAAACGGAACGGAAGCGGCGGCGGACGACGGGGAGGAGCCAATGATCGGGCCGGGCCCCGCTGCTCGATCCCGTCCTAAGCGCCCACTCCAGTTCGAGCAGGCCTTTCTCGACTCTCTTCCCTCCGCTAACATGTAATCTCTCTCTCTCTCTCTCTCTCGTTATAGTTTCCGAGCCGTTATTTTCGTACTCTTTATTTGAAGTCTTCCTCCGAGATTTCGAGGGTTTTCAGTTCCATGTTTCTCGCTGGTCGTGTTTCTGTTTAGTGTTATGTAAACACTGAGACTACTAGGATTCTCTTACGTGTTGACGTGTGCATTATGTTTTTGGAGCTTTCATTAGCGGTAGCTCGGGGGTGAAAACTTTAACCATCGTGATTTCTCTTCTCTCGGTTTTATCTTTTTCCGAGTTGAGCTGGTAAGTGTTAAATCAGGTTTTATTTCTTGCGGTAATCGTTTCTCCTCGTTGATTTAGAACAGAACTTTGGCGAATTCGATGGGATAATAAAGAGCGTATTCTTTTTTTGATCATGATCTTCTTCTGCTTCTACTACTACTAGTATTACTGTTTTAGCCTGCAAATGTGTTGTTTGAGTTCGTGCCTTACTTAAAGTATTGTGCAGAATATACATATGCTCTTACTTGACGTCACTACTTACAAATTTCTGTAGGTATGAGAAGAGCTATATGCACAGAGATGTCGTGACGCACGTTGCAGTTTCTGCGGCAGATTTTTTTATAACTGGAAGTATTGACGGTATGGATGTTCTCTGGGGGTTTCTTTCTCCACCCTTTATGAAACGTAGCCATTTCAGTCAAAACGTTCTTCTCGACAATTCTTGCAATTCCTTTTTCTGCGTCCACAAGTTGTTTTTCCCTGGCAGATCGTTTGTCATGAAAAAATATGAAAGGCAGTTTAAAGAGAGAGAGAGAGAGAGAGAGAGAGAGAGAGAGAGAGAGAGATCATTTTGGCTATTCTCTCAAAGACTAATCAGGTTATGAAATAAAATGTGATGAAGGTATGGTTTAGTCTCTTTTAAGCACGAGTTTGTAGTATGAACTTTGACAAAACTAGAACCAAGAGCCGACTTTCAAATGGATGAGTACTAGATATATGATATTTATTTAAAACTAAATACAAAGCTGTTTCTGTTTGGGTATTTATATTTATTTAAATCTGAATCTAAATCCAATCAAATGTCATTTCTTAAATCCAATCTGATTTCTTAATTGGATGTTAAATCTTTTCCATATCTGACTTTTTGGAAATAGTTTGGTCGGTTATGCAAGTCTGAATCAGATTGGTTGACATCCCCTAGCTCTATGATATTGATGATTATATTGATGGCTAACAAGGTAATGATTTTTATACAAGTTTTTTTTCTGTAAAACGTTTTCACATCATGTCAGCAGATCACATTCAAATCGGATGCTTATTCAGTACCATATCCACTTTATCTGATGTTCACATATTCATATTCGAGTTCAAATTCCAATATGAATGAAGCAAAGTCTAAACCATATCATAATCTGATTTTTAAATTCACAACAGAATCTGACTCTTAAACCGAATCTGAACTGCCTCAGTTGCACAACATTTTGAGGTCAGAAGATATAGGGCCAAGACATAATATTTACCGCACCCATCAACCCCCCTTCCTCTCTTTTAATTTGGTTCTTGCTGTTACAGAGTAGCAATATCTGATTCACATCATATTAAAAATTGAAATGGTACTACATGTAAAAACAAGGGATAGATTGTCTTCCTATATGTGGTATTTCACCAATTCATGTGCATTGTTTCCAGTTTGGAGGTTAGAATTTTAGATTCATCTTTAGAAAGATATATCTTGTTTTGTAATCCTCAAAAGTATTGAATATCTTTTTATCTTTTGTTCCTGATTTCCAGGGCATTTGAAGTTTTGGAAAAAGAAGCCTTCTGGCATAGAGTTTGCTAAACATTTCAGGTCTCATCTCGGTGCCATTGAAGGGTTGGCTGTGAGTCATCTTTCATGCTTCTTATTGGTCAAGGCTTTATTTTTTGTCTGTTTCATATGGCTCATGTTGTTTCCTTTTTTGGCACTCCACTCCAGATTTTCCTTTAGCATCAATATGGATTGAGAGCCTAACATAAGAAAAAAAGTAAAGTCCTGTTTATGTTGCCATCCATCTCTCTACTTCAGGTCTTGGAGGTGCTATGTTATTTCAAGAAAAAAGGGATAGCACATTTCGAAAATTCACATGCATATCATAGTCCCAAATTTCAATAATTTCTTTTATAACAATAATATGACTGGATAAGTTAAAATGATGTACTGGACACTTTTTTTTGATCTTCTTCTATTGCACTCTGCATAAAATCGTGAATTTTGTGTATGTCAATAAATATCTGTAAAGATTGGTTTGGAAATGGAAAAGAAATGGTTTTAGACGTCATTTTCCTTTTAAATAGGCAGCTGTCAACCGTAACGTCGTTCAGAACTGCAGGTTAGTGTTGATGGTCTTCTTTGCTGTACAATATCGAGTGACCGATCTGTGAAGATTTATGATGTTGTCAACTATGACATGATGGTTATGATGCGCTTGCCATATACACCTGGTACAGTTGAATGGGTATATAAGCATGGTGATGTCAAAGCTAAACTTGCTATTAGTGACATGAACTCCCCTTATGTTCATGTATATGATGCTCATTCTGGTTCCACTGAACCTGTAATATCAAAGCAGGTTGGTTCTCTCTGTAGTTTTTTTCTGTTAGCTCATGTGGCTTTAACTTTTAGTTGGTATGATAGTCTTCAATTGATCTTTTTCTCCCTACAAGTGAGTGCACTTATGCCACTGGCTTCTTTCTAGGTTCACATGGCACCAGTTAAAGTTATGAAGTATAATCATGCATATGACACTGTGGTATCTGCAGACACAAAAGGTGTTCTGGACTACTGGTCTCCATCCACTCTTGAGTTTCCGGAAAATGTGTATGTGGAACAATTTTTATTTCTTCAAATGCATTTTCTCCATCATTGATATTTGTTTCTTTTCTAAATTTTTCTTTTGTTCATTTTTTGTGTCTATGTTGTTATTGAAACAAGTGCTCAAACTTAGGTGCTTGGAACTGTCTGAATTCTGTGGGTTAAATTTGGTTCTTATTAACTTTTCCAGAATAGAATAAAATTATATCCCATGTTCACTAGCATCTTGATAAAGGGCAGGGTTATACAGGATGTATGCATGCATGTAATTTTTCTGACTATGAGTTGTTTACGCTGTCTTCATGTAATTTTGTCTGTACTAAAAATTAAGCATGTGGCTGAGGTTTTTGTTTTTTGTCCTTTGAGTTTTCTTAGTGGTTGAATTGAATTCACTTTTACAAGCAACTTAAACATTCATGCCTCCCTTTTGGCAAATTTTCAAGTTAACCTGAGCCTTGACTAAGGTTGTCTTGTATCTGCAGCTTTGTAAATGGAAGGCAAATGTATGGAATATAGATGGTGTGTATATTTGTGTTCTTGTATAAATGGCTGTGTCATGACTAATACAGGTTATCATGAATAGAAAAATGAACTAACTCTCTTTTAAGAATGAATAACACAATTGATGTGAACAATGTGGTTTCTTGGCCTTATCTAATATGCCCTTGGACGTGATAAAGTTACCCTTCTGATGGATTGCCAGGGGGAAAGAGTGTTGTGCTGCACTTGCACCTTTATTCAAAATGAGTCAAGTGACACTGAAGATGTCCTTTAGGCATGATATGTGCAGCATGTGATGCAGCCTGCGCCTCCTCCTTGCAACTTAGGTTTTAAAGAAATGGGACACCTGAATTCTGTGTATTTCTGCAAATCTTTCCTTGATAGTACTGCTTCACTATGAATGTAAAAGCAAAAATTAGGTGTAAGGATTTCTGTAGTCACGGTTCTTATTCTCCATGATGCTTGTTCCTGATTTTGTCCATATGTTTGTGAGAAATTTGTTTATGCACAATAGGTCATACTCTAGAGTCTAGACCTTCATTCTTGCCTGATTAATTTTCATTGGTGCTTGGAATTGCGTCATGTTTAGTGACGAGCATTGCTATCTGAGAATTGATGACACTGTATTTCCTTCATTGCAGAGTAAGCTTCAATTTAAAATCTGATACAAATCTCTTCGATATTGCAAAGTGCAAGACAATTGTCTCTGCTATAGAGGTAAATCTTGATATTTTGTGATTTTCTCTTTACTGCCAAGAGATTCACAATTTTCTGTGGAAAAACCATTCTGTATCTTTTGGCTAGAATCCAGGCAATGCCTCAATGAGCAACTAGGCACTGTTGGCTACATTTTTCTGGTATTTAATGTTGTCAAAGCTTTTAAGCAACAGACAATTATTATGGCTGCTTAGTGAGAAACATACCTTCTAGTAGATAGTAAGCAATAAGCATGGTTTTTGGGGATGTGGGAGAAGGGCCATTTTTAAAGCCTTCTCTAGTTAGAAGCTTGATACTAATAAATGGTTGACCTTGTAATTCATTTTCTTCCAAAATTGTACAATTTAAATTTCGCATGCAAGCATTGCAATCTTTGGTTTAGTTTCCAATATTGTCTTTGTTGTTGTTCATTTCTCCATTATTCTTTGTCTATTCATACATTCTCAGGTCAGTCCAAATGGGAAGCAGTTTTCTGTTACATCTCCTGATCGCAGAATACGCGTATTTTGGTTCAAAACAGGGAAATTAAGGCGAGTATATGATGAATCATTGGAGGTAAAGCTTCAAATTTTCTTCCTAAAGTATTTTATGCTTTAGTGTATTGGACATAGCTACGCTAGATAGCTATTTTCTCCAGTTAAACTGCAAAATATCCCTGCAGTTTATGCATGTAAGGCCACATTCATTTGCTGGAAAAAGAATCTAGGTAGTAGGTCGCTGGTTCACTTGATCCTGTTAAGAGCAAGTCTCTTACTGTGGCTTTCTTTTGGTCTGTCATGCTCTGAAAGAATGGAATTGCAGTGTTTACAGTGGACATCTATTTTCTATGTACTAGGTGGCCCAAGACCTTCAAAGGAGTGATGTTCCACTGTACCGGTTAGAAGCGATAGATTTTGGGAGAAGAATGGCTGTTGAAAAGGAAATAGAGAAGACAGAAAATGTTCCGCAGATTAATGCCATTTTTGATGAAAGCTCTAACTTTCTTCTTTATGCAACCCTGCTTGGTATAAAGGTAAAATTCTCTTGTTTTTGTTTATTTTTGCAACTTTCTTTTTTCTGCCTTGTCTCTATGTTGCACGGTGGATGAACAGAGTCCCACACTTTAACAGAAAGGAAAAATCTGTACTGCATATAGACCAACCGATTTCCACATCAGTGTGTACAAGTTCTTAATGGTATACATCAATGAATATGCAGCTACATAGATAAATTGACAACAACCGTGATGTTTATGTCTTTCACATAGAGGAGTCTGGTTAAGTTTAGGCCAGGTCTTTGAGCCACTTGGTTGTCCCCACTCGGCTGACAGCAAGCATTGGGTTGCAAGTCTGCTTGGCTGGACTATGATACCAAAAGGCCATTTTCATGACATTTTACTTCTTTTCCTGCTTCCAGCTACTGTACCTTACCAATGGAGTGTGTGTGGCTGGTGTATGTGTGTTTCCTTTTAGTTAGGTTTTCCTTTTTCTTTTTTGGAGGGAAAAGAAGAGGGAAAGGGGTGTTGAGGGAGCTTGTATTGAAATTGTCATATGTGTTTTTATGAGGCATGATGTTCTTATGTGTTTTATTCATACAAATCCCTGATTCTGTGTACTTTGGTATATGATGTTTTCTTTTCTTGATTTCTGATGCATGACTGACTTAGTAACACTCACATGGGTGTGGGTGTAGACATGGGCACGAAGCAATTTCAGAAAACTTAGGTGAGAGAGAGAGAGTGTGTGTGTGTGTGTCTCACTCTCTTTCTCTCTCTCTCTCTATATATATATATGTATGTATATATATATATATATATATATATATAATTGGAAACTGCATACAGTAGAGCAAATAAGTAAATTGTTTATGAGACTAAAACGATTGAAACTATTGCTTATAAATTTTTGACTCACTTAACAACATTAGAGTCTTGTCTAATGTGCCTATATGTAGTTATATATATAATTGGAAACTGCATACTATTGAAACTAATATATATATACACACACACACACACACACATATATATATATATATATACACACACACACACACACACACACACACAGATATATATATATATATATTTAATTGGAAACTGCATACAGTAGAGCAAATAAGTAAATTGTTTATGAGACTAAAACGATTGAAACTATTGCTTATAAATTTTTGATTCACTTAACAACATTAGAGTCTCGTCTAATGTGCCTATATGTAGTTATATATATAATTGGAAACTGCATACAGTAGAGCAAATAAGTAAATTGTTTATGAGACTGAAATCATTGAAACTATTGCTTATAAATTTTTGACTCACTTAACAACATTAGAGTCTCGTCTAATGTGCCTATATGTAGTTAATGCTCTTGTCAAAGGCTTCGTTGTCGAAAGTGCACATAGGCCCTAATCTGCTGGGTGATGCCAACCTCCTAGGATCAATCAGGTTAGGATAGGGCTAGGGTAGGGCCATCATGACAAAGTCTGGGGTAGATAGGGATTCAGGATCATTGGGAAGGAGGCTGCAGGTCCTTGATGCATATTGAGAGGGTCGAGGGCAAGTAAACAACAGAATCAAGCAATGGAGAGCATTTTGATGCTATTGCTGAGAGGATTCAGGACAAAAGGGGCTGAGCAGGAGAGCCCCAGACCGGCAACATGATACACCAGTGGCCAGCAGTGTGCGAAACAGCCAATGGCTTAGAATGGCCGAAGGATCAGCAGCAAGGGCCATCCATGACTGACTAAGTGACCAATACACGGACACTGGTACTTCGACACACTTGGACACATTTAAAAAAAAAACATTTTAATTTTGCATTTTTGCATAATAATTCTCCAACGTATTTTTCACCTGTTTTGTATTAATTTTGCAAATCTTTGTGGAATTTTGCAAACACCATACATATATGTATGTATACCTTGTGATATTCCTCCAGTATCCACAATTTTTTAAGATTGTCAGTGTCCATAACCACCTTTAGCAGGCAGCATGTACATCTATCAAACACCTTTCTTGGACTTGTTTGAATGAGTGACCAAATTTCATCAGGTCCAGCCTGGTATCAAGAGGAAATGTGTAGTCGAGGCTGGATACCTTGAAGGCTTGAACCCATGAGGCTTGGGAGCTATGTCACATGGGGTGCGGGGTGCGGATATGCCAATTTTCAAAAAAAATTTAGGTGTGGCTGTGGCGACTGGCGAGGATATACACACACACACACACACACACACACACACACACACACACACACACACACATATATATATATATAGTTAATTATCTGTTTAATAGCCCTATCTATATTTACATTTTAGTTGTTATAAACATTTGTTCTAGGGCTGGTTTATTCAAGTGCACATCTAAAATGGTCAGTTTTGGTCTAGTTTGGCTGACCAACGTGGACGGGTCATGCCGAAGTGGCACTAGCACCCGACTTGTGTTGACGAGGGTGCAGCAGCTCTTTAGGAGCACCGATGTGACATAGTTTGGGAGTTTCTTGGTTGCAGCTTTACGTAGTCTACAGTGTGAAGCCTGTAGGAACACGAACCACAAGGAGAGAGCAGAGAAAGAACACACAATATACGTGGAAAACCTCAGAAAGAGGTGAAAAACCACGGGGAAGCTCTGACCTAGGGGCAAACCGCAACCCTAGGAGAGAGAAAATAATATTCACTTAACTCAACAATTACATGTAAGTGAAGAATATATAGGAGGGAGAGAAAGAGTGCCGCCTAGGGTACCGAGTCCGCCTCGGTATCCGTGCCCCATAGGGCCGGGTCCATATATGGACCCGGTTCCCAATACAATATATTCTAACACTCCCCCTCAAGCTTGGCATACATGTCAAACATGCCAAGCTTGCTAACATTTTTCTCAAATTGAGATGTACATAAAGACTTAGTTAAGACATCTGCAACTTGATCTTCAGACTTCATATAGGGCAGAATCAACTCCTTTGAATCTATGCGTTCCCGTATGAAGTGACGATCGATCTCCACATGTTTGGTCCTGTCGTGCATGACCGGATTGTTTGCCAAGTTAATCGCAGACTTGTTGTCACAATACATCCTCATCTTCTCTTCCATTTTAACCCCAATATCTGCTAAAAGAATTTTGAGCCATAACATCTCTGTAACCCCCATAGCAACCGCCCTGTATTCAGCCTCAGCACTGGACCTGGAACAAACTTCTTGACGTTTACTTCTCCATACCACAAGGTTACCTCCAAGAAATATGCAGTATCCTGTGGTAGACCTCCTAGTATCTGTGCATCCTGCCCAGTCGGCGTCAGAGTATCCTTCAATGCTTAGTTGATCTTGCCGAGTGTAGAGTAGTCCTTTCCCTGGGTCATTCTTTAAGTATCCCAATACTCTTTCAGCACTTTTCCAATGACAATCAGTAGGAGCATGCATAAACTGACTTAACACACCCACAGCATACGTAATATCTGGGCGAGTAAGAGTGAGATAAATAAGTTTACCAACCAGACGCTGATACCTCCCTTTTCCTTCCTCATCCAAGATAGTCCCAGTTTTGATACTTATCCTTGTGCCAGACTCCATTGGGGTAAGAAAGGGCCTGCATCCCAGTTTACCTGTCTCTTTTAGAAGATCCAACGTGTATTTTCTTTGGCTCATAACAAGCCCAGTCTCAGATCGCGCGATCTCAATCCCCAAGAAATACCTTAGTTTACCCAGATCTTTGAGATCGAATTCTGCAGCTAACGTTTCTTTCATCTTCCTTTTCTCCCCCTCGTCGTCGCCTGTGACAATCATATCATCAACATATACAAGTAAAAGGCTCACCAGACCATTTCTCTGCTTGATGAAGAGGGTGTGATCACCATTTCCCTGTTTATACCCATTAGTCTTCATTACAACCCTTAGTCTTTCAAACCAAGCTCTAGGGGATTGCTTGAGACCATACAAAGCTTTCTTGAGATAGCAACACTTCCCGTTCCGAGCATACCCAGGCGGCATGCTCATATAGACTTCTTCCTCAAGGTGACCATTCAAGAAGGCGTTCTTTACATCAAGTTGGTCCATTCTCCACTTCTTTTGCACTGCAAGAGCTAAGATGACCCTTACGGTCTTCAGTTTCGCCACGGGAGCAAACGTCTCAAGATAGTCAATCCCATATTTCTGGCTAAACCCTTTAGCAACAAGACGAGCTTTATAGCGTTCTACAGTGCCATCAGGTTTGTACTTCACATTAAACACCCACTTGGAGCCAACTAAGTGAGTTCCCTTGGGGATATCAACAACCTCCCACGTATTGTTCTTTTTCAGGGCGTCCATCTCTTCTGTCATGGCCTGTAGCCATTTACGATCCTTCCTTGCATCTTCCACTGACCTGGGAATAACAGCCATAGATAAAGAGGTAACAAAGCACTTGTAGTCTTTACTGAGTTTTGCATATGAAACAAATCTCTGAATAGGATGAGAAGTACATGACCTGGTGCCCTTGCGCAGAGCTATGGGAAGTTCTTCATTCATTGGACTTGGATCATCCGGGGAGGTCACAAGATTGGGAAGATTGGGATTGGTAACATCAACATCTTCCATCACATCCTTCTTCTTCCTGCTGTAAACCTGACCAAATAGGTGATCTCGAGACTGTTCTTCCACAGGGCCCCCCTCCATCTGACTGTCTCTGTCCTCACTGACAACGTTTTCCACACTTGGAGAACTCACCGTATAATCCAAGAAATCCATGAACTGAATCAACTGATGCGAAGAATACTCTTCCCTTCTGTCACCTAAACACTCCCCCTGAAGAGGATTCGCAGGAAAGTATGCCTCATGTTCATGAAAGGTCATATCCCTGGAGACATATACTCTGGAAGTGCTAGGGTCAACACACCTGTATCCCTTCTGGGTGGAGGAATATCCCAAGAAGACTGCTTTGATGGACCGAGGATCAAGTTTCTTGAGAGTGGGACTATGATCATGGACAAAACAAACACACCCAAACACGCGAGGGGTTAGAGGCCAGGGATTCTGAGTGGGCCACAACACAGAATAAGGGGAATGACCATCCAACACACGAGTAGGCATACGGTTGATAAGGTGGGCACTAGTGAGAAGGGCGTCCCCCCAGTACCTCTTAGGGACATGACGTTGAAACATAATTGCCCGGGTAACATTCAACAAATGACGGTTTTTTCTTTCAGCCACGCCATTCTGAGGAGGGGTGTAGCTACAGGATGTTTCATGAATAATACCCTTGCTTCGCAAGAAGTCATCAAGGGATTGGGAGACATATTCTCGGGCATTGTCAGTGCGGAAGGCTTGAACAGTGGTCTGGAATTGAGTTTCGACAAATGCCACAAAGTTTTTGACAATGTTGGGAACTTCACTACGTTCTTTCAACAGATACACGAACGTACACCGGGAGTAGTCATCAATAAGAGTCATAAAATAGTGAAAGCCACGACAAGTGGGTACTCCCGAAGGACCCCAAACATCAGAGTGAACCAAAGCAAAAGGACGGTTGGCTTTATTGAACGAAATAGGGTACGAGGCCCTAACATGCTTAGACAACTGACACACTTCACAGGCGAAGGTGTCCAAAGAAACAGAATGAAACATCCTAGGAAACAACTTTCTAAGCAACTGGAAGGGAAGATGACCAAGTCTCTCGTGCCAACGCATAATGACGGATCTGGCCTCCACGCCAGGCAACTGACCACTGGTGGCTGAAATCAAAGCAGAAGCAACTCGAACGGGCAGTCTGTAGAGCCCATCAATAGCCGAACCAATCCCAATCTTCTGCCCCGTCCCCAAGTCCTGCAGGAAACAACAATCAGCAGAGAAAATTAGATTACAGTTTAGCTCTTTGGTAATACTGCTGACAGATAACAAATTTACGGGAATATTGGGAACATGCAGGGCATTATGAAGACAATATTTGTTCAGTAGTGATAAACTCCCTTTTCCAGCCACAGAGATAGAAGAACCATCAGCCATAGACACACGCTGCTGCCCAGAGGTCAACTTGTACTCTTGAAACATCGTAGGGTCCCCTGTCATATGATGAGTAGCCCCACTGTCAACAATCCAATCACCGAGAGAAGAATTACCTTGATCACTAGTAGCAACCAGAGCCTGGGCTAACTTAGCACCCTCAGAAGTAGAAGCATCATCCTGGGTAGACAACCGACTAATGTAGGCTTGCAACTCTCTGAGTTGATCTGAGGAGAGCTTGGATTTGGCAACATTGGACGACCCCGGGCTAGGCTCTGGCACAGAAGAGGCTCGGCGATGAGGAGGAGGACGACCGCGGACGAGACGCTTCTCAGGATGAAGATCCCAACAAAAATCAACAGAATGACCCACTTTGTTGCAATGGCTGCATCGTCGAGTAGGACGCTGCCCCGTCCCAGAAGTATGGCTCACAAAGGCTGCTGGAGAACTCCCCTGATGGGAGTCAATATGCATAATCTGGCGCCGTTGCTCCTCAGACTCAATACGGGCATACACCTCTTCGATTCCAGGAATCTCATCACAGTTAAGAATCTGGCTTCGAATGGTTTCAAACTCATCACGCAGGCCTCCAAGGAAGATAAAGGTGCGGTCCATCCATTCCTTTTCCCAATACAGGGCATGATCTACACCACATTTCCAGTCATCATTCACATGATAGTCAAGTTCCTCCCATTTGGTCTTCAGGGCGGCATAGAAGGAGGCAACAGATAAATCTCCCTGTTTAAGAGCATATATGCTACGTTTGATTTGATAGGCACGTAAAACACGCTTCTTACGACCATACATACGGGCAAGAACAGTCCACATATCATACGCCGTCGATTTACGCAAGATCAAAGGCTGAATATCTGCGGAAACCGAACTAATAATCCATACTTTTACCTGACTATCCTCCAACGCCCAGGTCGGCCAATGCGAATCAGTTTTAGAAGGTGCAGGCTTCTCCCCAGTGATATAGTGCAGGCGACCACGACTAGTAATTCCGATTTCTAGGGCAGCAGACCACGAGAGATAGTTATCCTTATTCAGCCGAATGGAGGTGACATGAACAGGCAAGTTCTCACCCTTGGTATTGCTGCCCGTGTCGAGGGCATCATCAAGCTTGGGCATCGCTGCATCAGCCATCGCAATCCCCAAAGGTCACAACCGGCGGTAGAGAGGGCACAACCCACGGCGGCGGAAACACGACACCCGGCGGCGGCGCAGCTAACCCAGGCGACGGCGGCAGGGCAGCACTGGGAACAGCGACGATAACCCAGGCGACGGCGGTGCTGGGAGCAGCGACGGCGGCCGGGCAGGGCAGCGCAGGGAACCACGGCGGCGGCGTTCCTGGTCGGCGGAAAAACGACGGCGGCGCTGGGAACGATGGACGGCGGCGGCGTTCCTGGACGGCGTCAGACGGCAAACAGCAACAACAGCGGCGCTGGGAACAGTGTCGGCGGCGGTGCTGGAAACGGCAACGGAGGCGGCACGTGAACGGTGGAAAAAACACTACTTGCACACCAACGATCTCACACGCGGTGGCTCTGATACCATGTAGGAACACGAACCACAAGGAGAGAGCAGAGAAAGAACACACAATATACGTGGAAAACCTCAGAAAGAGGTGAAAAACCACGGGGAAGCTCTGACCTAGGGGCAAACCGCAACCCTAGGAGAGAGAAAATAATATTCACTTAACTCAACAATTACATGTAAGTGAAGAATATATAGGAGGGAGAGAAAGAGTGCCGCCTAGGGTACCGAGTCCGCCTCGGTATCCGTGCCCCATAGGGCCGGGTCCATATATGGACCCGGTTCCCAATACAATATATTCTAACAAAGCCCATGCTCACACCAGTCTGTTGGTCAAAGGCCTAAGGCTGCTGAGTAGGATCGACCCGTGTTCTGGCCTAGTCAGGCTGTGTTATGTCTTAGTCAGGCTGATTGTGTTTCTTTGGTGCAACACCCCCTCCTGTGCACTTGGCCGGACGCAATGGTTGTGCCTTGAAGCCACACAGACTCCATTGTTCCTCTTACCTAGAGTGCATAGGTAAAGAAGTTGATGCTTGCTGCCAACCATAGTATGTTGTGAACTTGTAATGTTGATATAATTGAAGCACTTTAAACTTAAAGCTTAATGTTGATATAATTGAAGCACTTTAAACTTAAAGCTTAAAGTTTATGGATGCTTAGTATGTTATTGTGAATCTCTGATTTCTCATTTTTTAATGTGTTGATACCACATGACACAGGTGCGTGTACGGGACACTACCTGGACACAACATACTTCATTTTTATAATGTTTCGGTTTATGGTTTATTTTAGTATTTTTTTGTTTAGTATATATATTTTATGAATATTAGGCAATGAATTTATATGTTATTTGCGTAAAATCTTCTTATCTCTATATTTATATATGTGAAGGTAGAATATATTTGTATATATGTACTGCAGTGTCCTCATACCAATGTCTGCACCACCACCCGTGTTGGCACCCATACCCGCACCCATGTGACATAGCTGCGCATCAAGTGTCAGCTAGGGCACGTGTGAAGGATCTTTGGGCTAGGCAATTATTAGGTGCGGTACCACTTGGCCATCTAGGCCCCAGGTAGGAAAGTGTAATAATAAAGTTCTTTTCTCTTCTACTTTTTCTGTTCATTAATTTGCCCTTTCCCCCTCTTATTTTTCTTCTCCTTTTTCCTTCCACTTCATATTTCTTTGATTTACTATTTTTGGTCCGCCTAGGTGCCATTTGAAGGTCCGAGTGCTTTTGACTACATGCATCAAAGGTGACGATTGCTTTGGTGACCTAGAGCTGCACCAATACCTAGTGCAGGTTGATGGGGTACAGTGACATGGGTCCTGACCAGGATCTTGTTGTCGGTTGATTCTACCTATGAAATGCCAAAGTGATAATGGACCTAGCTCAATGGGAAGCATGCCTGTGAGAGTCTAGGTGAACTGAAATGTAAAATAGATTGTCGGATGGCATAAACATTTCTTATTTCTTTCTTGAATTGACTCAAAGAAGTGTGTTTTTGTTTAGAGTATCAGCAGTTTTATGTAGAGCCAGCCTGCCTGTTTGTTTTAGCCACTGCTGACTCAGTGCACATGTAGATAAATAAAACAAAATTCTGGTGGGGGAAGGTGGGGTGATTCCTTTCTTTGACCGTTGCTTCTCCTATTTGTTTGTCTGCCGTGGGAACTAGGTGTGGTTGGCCAGGGGGAGAGGGAAGCTTTGTCCTTACCCTAATTAATAGGACCCCAACAAGGAATGGGAGCTGTGGGAAGACTATCTGGTTGTCCTCATTTGAATTTTTCGTTCTTTGATTTTCACAGCAAATCATTTTGTCTCTGCCTACTGGCCTCTCTTCTGTACTGAGTTGTGTGTGCCTGATGTTGTGACTGTTAACTTTTTATGGTTGTTATCTATATATAGTTTTTATATTTTTTTGTGCATTTATGTGTGAGTGTGTGTGTGAATGTATTGAAAAATGGTGCATCAACACACCATGGCTGCACTCGTGACATATTTTCTGGCTGATTGCTCCACAATGTTTGTTTTTTGTTCTTTTTAAGTCTTTCATAATCGTTAATAATGCTCTAATGATGTCTGATTCCTTTGTTCCTTTTATTCAGATTGTCAACTTGCAGACAAATAAAGTTTCTCGAATTCTTGGAAAGGTGGAGAACAATGAGCGCTTCCTAAAAATTGCTCTTTACCAAGGTGACAGAAGTAGTAAAAAAGTTAGGAAAATACCTGCTGCTTCAGCAAATGTTAACGAGAGCAAAGAGCCCTGGACAGACCCCACTTTACTTTGTTGTGCTTTTAAGAAGCACCGTATATATTTATTCAGGTTCACTATATATTTCCTTGTTGTGACATGCTAATCCTTGTTGTCTTTTCTCTTATTAATTTTGAACCTTAGAATTGCTAGGTTCTCAAATTTGCACTCAACTTCCTTCTCCACTCCTCTCGGTTGATCATTATAATTTTCTTTATCAGCGCATGTGGAACAACAGTAGAGCCTAAGTTACTTGCTTTGATCTGAAACAATAAATCAATTACCATGTGATAAACTTCTGCAATTGCTAGGGAGACACCGTTGATTTTGTAATTAACATTAACATACTCAATAACCAAGACTTTTATCTTTCAAGATGGTGCTGCATGATGATAAATATAATTATATGCTGCACGATGACAGATGTAATTATATGCTGCATGATGTGTGCTGCAAATTTTGTTCTTTTCCTTTTTGTTCCTTTCGCTTGTTAAAAAAGTTGTCCAACAGTGAATTCTTTTCTGATTAAGTAAATCAGTTCAAGCTATTAATAACTTTTGGAGCATTGGCTATAATTTAGTTTTACTTTGCACCAAACATTGTTGAAGATTTTGCATAAGAAACTTGAAAATGTCAATATATGAAGTCTATGTGGAATCAATTTGCATTTGTTTTTGATCTGCAAATAAATGTTAATTTTGATTACGATACTTTTTTTTTTTTTGCTAATAGCCGGAGGGAACCAGAGGAGCCTGAAGATGCAACCAAGGGAAGGGATGTCTTCAATGAGAAACCACCTCCTGAAGAACTTATGGCAGTTTCTGATATTGGGAAGGCTGTAACCACATCTTTGCCTGACAGTGTGGTAAGGTTTTGAGCCAGCACTCTCCATATCTCTGTATGCATGCATGTGCTTGGCAATTGCATGCATGTGCTTGGCAATTGCATGCTTAACATTAGTACTCTGACCAAAAAGGGGACAAGAAATCCTCCTTTATGATGTGGAAAGAAAAAATTGCTGATGGTTGAAAGATGAATTTTGGCTGTTAAGTTTGCGTCCAAGTAAGGGCAATCTCTTTCAGATAAAAATTTACCTAGTGTTCAATCAAAATAGTTGAAAGTGTTACCTTGAAGCTTGTCTTTTTTATTCCTATCACCTTGAAAGAAAAGGGAAAGAATAGTACCTCTCATGGTCATTCTACATCCAGGTGAAGATTTATGTAGGGTAAGTTTCACCTTCATTTAAACCTTGTGCTGAAGCTGGACATGTTCACAGGTACATTGATAAGAAAAATATCAAGGGTACTGTATTATGCTTGGTTTCTTGGAACGTGGTTAAATTATGTCACACAGGTGTAGAGTATGGGTGGGGATGCGGGTCCAGCAATGTGTTTATATATATATATATATATGTATATATATGTATAAACAACACAAGTAACAAGCTACTGTTGTCTAATTGATAAACTAGATGCATCTTTTATGATATGGTTTGGGTTTATATGCTTTGCCAATTGGCACTTTTTCACTGTTGGTGGTAAATGTATCCTGTTTTAGTTTTGGTGACATGAATCTGGGAACTGGTTATAGTTCTGATTTAATTGATGGGTTGTTATTTCTATTGGCATCACTCTGATGTTTTTGTTTGATTTGCCATTTCCTTGTATCTCACAGATCTTACACACAACACTTGGAGACATACACATGCGACTGTATCCTGATGAATGCCCTAAGACAGTTGAAAATTTTACAACACATTGTCGGAATGGGTATTATGACAATCTCATTTTTCATCGGGTGATTAAAGGATTCATGATTCAAACTGGTGATCCATTAGGAGATGGTACTGGCGGACAGTCCATTTGGGGAAGGGAGTTCGAAGACGAGTTCCACAAAAGGTAAGTGAACACGTCATTACCATTGTGTTTTATTGGTGTTTCTTCCTTCTTTTGCCAATTATTTGGTCGTTACTTAATAGAGGCACTTGAAATTACGATTTACTAACAGTGCATATGTTACCAAGCATAAATTACTGTGATCAAATATGTAAAATTTTTTGGGTCTAGGGCCAAAATTTGGTCATGGTACATTTTAACCACACCTGGTCTAGTCATGCTGTTCACAGATATTGCTTCTGATGATGCATTAGGAATGTCAAGCATATGTTATAATCTTATCGAACATGGACATGCAACACATGGTACATGTTGAGAGTGTGTTCTCATGTGATGGATTAGGATGTCTTTCGATGCCTCCTGAAATTTAGGGCTTAGGATCAGATAGAGGACAAACAAACCTATTGACCTTTTGGCTATTTGGAAGAATATTTGATTCTAGCTTTTGGACCACTGCAATTGCCGGGCCTTGTTAATTCTTTTGCAGTTGGATTATTAGGTAACAAAGCAATTACAGAGAAAGAGAGTTGCAGTTTCACATTGATGTGCTTTTTACAGTAAGACTAGAATTTGGCACGAGCCTTCAATTTGTTGTATGTGGATCTATTCTGAAACACTGTTGCCAAGGTGCCTAGACCCAAGTGGGAGACAGTGGAGAATCGGGCTGTTTTAGCTCCTTTTTTTGGCCAAGTTTTATAGTAATGGTCCTATTGATTGTTCAAAATGCAGTTCAAATTGGTTATACTTTTGTTTCTTTTGTTTTCTTCCAGCTTGAGACACGACAGGCCCTTCACTCTGTCAATGGCAAATGCTGGACCAAATACAAATGGTTCGCAGTTCTTTATAACCACTGTTGCAACTCCATGGCTGGATAACAAGCATACCGTTTTTGGCCGTGTCGTAAAGGGCATGGATGTAGTTCAGGTACACAAACCGATACTGAGCTTCTCTATTTTTTTCATTTCTATTATGAACATACTCAAGGTAATTCCTTCAGTTTCCAACTATGGTAGTGTTTCGTAACCATATAACACAGCTCTTCATTCTACGTCACTGTTACTGTGGGTTTTGTTATTTGTGATTGTGATTTCCTTTATTGCAATATTATGGGTTTTGCAGGCAGTAGAAAAGGTGAAGACAGATAGAGCAGACAAGCCATATCAAGACGTAAAGATATTGAATGTGACGGTTCCTAAAACCTAGCCCATTTTCGTATTATTATTAATTTTTTTTTTCCAATTGCGCTACAGCATCCCACAGTGAAAAATTGCATGCCTTTACATGCTTTCTTGGGGCAAGGCTGAATGGGCTTTCCTTCGTTTGTCCGGGGGAGAAGGGGGAATGGTTTCTGGTTCATAATGAGTTGCTTGGAGATGTTTGTAACCTGTAGGATTCTTTGCGTAATTTTCAAGTAGCTCTGGTTGGCATCTCTCTCTGTCTCTCACATACATGTTAAGATATCGAGTTTCTTGGATACATTTATAACCTGTTTGCCTTATTTTCTGGTAACTCGTTGATTGTTGGCATCTCTCTCTCTCTCATACATCTGTGTGTTTGTGTGTGTTTGCAGTTTCAAAATGAGTGGTTTTCTCCATCCTTTTTTTCCCCTCACCTGTTTTCTTTTCCCCAATTTTCTTCGAAACTATCATCCCCATCCGTCTTCCATTTTTTTGCCCCTTGCCTCTTTTCTTCTCCCCTCTTTTCTTCCCCAACCCTAAGATGGACTTTACGGGGCGTTGGTGGAATTCTGGAATCAAAATTCCTTTTTCTTAAAGACGGGAACCAGTTTTCAAACACGGAATGTGTTTTAGGGTGCTTCCACGAACATTTCTCTTTCTCTCAGCACTAAGAACCATATGCTTGCTACATTTCGCTCCTCTCCTGCAGTGTGGGCGAGGTGAAGTCTGCCTGCTACTTGGTGCTACTCAGGTATCTCTCTCTCTCTCTCTCTCTCTCTCTTGACTCATGAAGCGTGGCAGACATTCTTACAAGATGATTGGACCTAACCGTACTCCTCTCTCTCGCTTGCATCCATATTTTATTGTATTCATATTTTATTGGCCAAATGATGCCAAGGTTTTCTCTCTTTTTGTTTTTAAAGGGTAAATGGTTCATCTTACACTCCTAAGAAACGCCACAGCCCCTTTGCCCACCATCCTTAGGATATACAGAGTTTGTTTCAGGACCTATTGCAGCTCAGATGAGGAGCATACTAGGGTGTAACAGTGACTGTTACAAGATTTGAACATGAGAGGTCGCTTGGCCGGATAAATGATACCAACGTTAGAATGTTAGTCATTTTCCTTGCTTCATAAGCTAAGCCATTGGGATTTTTGGTTCAATGGAATGAGGAGCCAAGGAGGAACCTTGGGTTGGGGCAAATATTTTTTTTTTACAAAATAACTTAATCTAAAAGATAATTTATATAAACTTCGTGCTTATAAGTACGTTCCAAGGTTCATATTTTGTTTAAACTGGTTTTTATCTCAGCCCTCGATCTTTTTCATGGTTGAGGGAGAAAAACAAGGAGAAAAAGATACAAGCGTTTTATGCATGTTTTTCTCTCAACCATCAATTTAAAAAAAAATCAAAGGTTAAAATTGTTTGTTATTTATATCTAGCGTTTAAGTGTCTACCACATCTGAACCTTATGGGGCGTTTTACACCATGAGCTGATTAACTCTGTTGGGAAGAACGGATTGAGGATTGACTAAGAAGAGAATGAACTAAACTTAGCCCATATGCCAGTAAACCAGTATTTTTGTAAAGATAATGAATCTTACTATGATCTTGATCTGATATGAGATTTCCTCAAATCTCTTTTTTGTTCATTACTCCTATGAAATTGAGCGAGAGCCCAAAAGGTACGGCATAGCTGGTGAGCCATCCTGCTAGTATGAGGCCGGTCGTTAGCTCGACCATTGTGAGCGTCAATTCAGGCTTTTGGGGTGCCGCGAGAGAGAGAGAGAGAGTAGTAGTCGTAGTTGTTCTGACACACGGGAGCCAGTAAAGCCTTCAAGCATCGGTGTTGGGCATTGTTACTGTTCTGGCGAATCAGCTGCACGGTTGTTACGGGCTCATCGAAAGCATTACAAAGCTTGTGTTGAATGTTATAAAGAAATCGGTAGAATAAAGGGAAAATGCAAACAGTCGATAACATGGGAAACATGGAACTCAAATTTATAATGGAGTTAAGTTCAGATTCTTGCATCTCTTCCAAGAGAGCAAGTGAAGTGTGCCTCCTACGAGGACAATACCGTGTAAAAGTTCGGGGTGCATAATGCATTGTTGAGACTCTATTGAGAGTCTTCAATTTAATGCATTTCACAACCCTCGCAGCACCTATATACCTCTCGTGTTACTATAAAATCGGAGTTGGCTTTGCTATTTGAGAAAAGGCATTTCAACTGTTTGGTTTGTCAGGAAAATCTTGGAGATTTCTTTGTTTTTGTTTTTGTCTATTGGAAATCAACATAAAAGATAGAGAAACAACTCCTACTACATCTTATGGCTCCACTTCGAGTTGTTATTGCTTGTAGTTTTCTTATGAAAGATAGTTGGGGAAGACCCCTTTTATTAAGAGAGTTGTAAAAGAATAAAAGATTGAGCTTCAATGGAGCATAGTGTAGCTGGTCGAGATAGGGGTTTCTTTAAGGCGGTTTCTAATTTGATTATAGTGGGAAATATGTCCCTTTGACTTAAATGATGGGGCATAATATCCAAGTTGAAGGGTATGCATTTTCATCACAGATGCCGAAAGCAGTCCAAGACCCTAAAGGTAGAGGGAATGCGAGGGACTTGAGGCCTTTTTGTTTTTTTTTCAAGCGATGGGTTGTAAACCACCTGCTTACCCGGAAAAAATAAAAGAATGAAGAGAAGAAAGAAATCTACATAAAACAAAACAGAGGCTAAACATTTTCGACATTCTTTTGAAACAAGGAATGGTCACATTAACGACCGCTATCACAAACAGAAATGGTTTCCGTTCTAGCTGGATCCCAGTGAGCAACAATAGAATTCCTTTTTGAAGCGTATAAAGCCTTGACTGATGCCATTTGTTGTTGGTAACCTCACGAAGATTTCCTTGTTATACAAAGAAATCATGTTGATTAAAGCTCGTGGCAGACTTAATTCATGCTCACTAGAAGAATGACTCTGGAAAGAAACAAATTTAAGGATCAGTCCATAACACAATTGTTCCATTTAACTTCTACTAATCACTGAAGAGGCAAATCACTCTTAACCATCCAAAACATGGCTCCACCTGCCAAAATGGGGAAAAAACTTCCATTTTTTAACCACTTCTAAATAGCATCTATAACTTGAGGCTCCCATTTTTTATTCAGAAAAATCCTTGAGAGGGTCTCCCAAACCTCTTCTTTAACATCCTTTACGGGTTTCACCAAATCTTTATGAACAACCTTCCAAATGACTACATTAAAGTTGTGTTTGTTTATCGTGGATGGATCCGAGATCTGCTGTCACCGAGGATCCTCATATCCGTGGATTAAGGTCTGATTTAAGATCCATGAAACTATCAAACATGGCCCAATGGAAAAAGACCGAACCTTCCAAATGACTGCATTAAAGGAAAACAAGCAGCATTTTTGCATTTCCCTGCAAATAAACTGCTTCCTGGTCCACCACTGGAGTTTAGCGTAGAAGTCCTTAGATGGAACTTTTTGCCGCGCCAAACCATGCAGCAACATGCCACCAAATATCTTTTGCATATGGGCAAGAAAAACATAAATGTTGTTCTGTCTCTATACCAGCCTGGCAAAGGGCACACACAACTCGATGCCAGAGAGATGACCCAGCGTAGAAATATGTGCAAACCAACAAGCTTTAGGAACAGAGTTTGAAATCCATGTAATTTTTCCACAGTTCCTTTGATCCTTATTCTATGCAAATATATTTTTTGGAAGAAATGGGACAACCGTCGGAAGCCCAAATAATAAAATCATACTCTGAAATCAAACTAATTTGACAACAATCCCAAACCCCATCCACTGATCACCACAAGATTTATACTTCTGAATAGCATTAGTACAGGATGAGTAAGAGAGTTCCAAGAAATCAAATGGGCTTTTCTCTCGACATCAGAGTCGCCCAAGAATTTGGCAAATAGGTCTTTATTCAACTATCAAACTAATGAAAGACATTTTAAGGCCAACAACCATTAGTTTAGCATAGCCACCAGAACATACTTAATTTGAACACAGGTTTCTAGAAAAACTTAACATTCTATTTTTCTGAGGACTTAATTTATTCTGAACTGAGTGCCAAGTTGAAATCCCAAGAGCCTTAGTTGAGAAGGTTGGCCCAAGACACTTGGTGGAAAAAGTACCTTGCAACCATCCATTCTGCCATGAATTTCCTCCATCCCAGTTTCATTCATATTGAATGGAAAAAAAAACACATATTCATTTTCATACTAGGATGTTGCTCAAAATCTTCTAATGATTGAGAGATATTGTTAAATTGTTATTGGCCTTGGCAAATGTCATCATAACATTTCATATATTGTCATTTTAGTCCTACCAGTTTCCCTGCAAAAGATAGGGATATCAATCTCATGATCATGCATAGCTGAGCAACATCTTCTACAATAATCTCAATGATTGCTAAACATAAACAAGGGGAAAAGAGTCATCCTGACAGAGACCCATTCAACTAGTAAAAATACTCTTTTTTTTTTTTACCTTTGATAAGTATCGCATAACAAACATTATCCACACAACAGACAATCTTTTTACCCACTTGTCATTAACGTCCAAATACTTTAATGAAGCTTTCAAATGTATTCCTCAATTTTCATGAACATGTTCAACATTTTAATTAACCACCCCTAAACTCAAATACTTAAATTTTAATTAATTTAAAAAGAAAACGAATTACTTGAAAATCAAACCCTTAATTTTAATGAACATGATTAGGAAGCTGTATTTTCAATTAAAACTTAAAAGGTACTTGGGGGTACAAAAGGGATTTCTATGAAACACCGGGGGAAGATTGCCATTTTAACCTAGATTGGAAATCTTGATGGTAAACAAGGAAAAAATACACCTAGATCTTTTGAGTACCTGGTGGAATGTGTTATGTGTACAGTAAAAGAACACTTTGATTTATAAGTAAATTTAGAAGTTTCAAACTTAATGATATGATGAACATGAAAATCACTAAAACCTGAGGGCGTTATTAGAAAACCAACCAAATCAACCCAAAATGTGGGTTTAATAGGTGGTTGAGAAGAATCGTTTAAATATTTTAAAAAACATAAACTAATATATGTTAAACTTGGGTTGCACCACCTAGTAGGCTAAATAAAAAATAATAATAACTATTAATTAGCTTAAATAAAACTAAAAGATAACTTAAATAAGGAAAAAAGGGTGTGTCGAGTGAGTAAAGAACATGACGGGGGAGAGAGAGGAAGGTCATGAAGGGCCGAATAGGTAGGTTTCTCCCTTTTCCAATTTCGCTTTTCTCTTTAACTTAAGAATGAAAATAACCAAAGTGAGGGACGAGATTTTTATTTCCAGCACCGGAATTGGATGGGAAGGTTGCATACCTTCCCAAATATCAATTTTCAGTCTTGGTAGTTATCAAATTATGGGATATCACTGTATTTAGTGAAGTTTACATACGGAGTTAGGTTAGATATTTAGGGTTTAACTTAATAATGTGTTTTGTATAATTTTTGTTTTTAGATGGTTAATCGAGTGGTGTGTGTGCTAATTTGAATCGATGTGGATTTTGTAAAATTAGCACTAGTGAAGTTCTTTTTTTTTTTTTTGGTGAGTTACTTTTATAATCTTGAGATGGGCCCTCAATTATGTATTCAATTTCCTTGTTCATACCACCGATATGCTGCATGCCTAAGGTGTATATGGCTTGCTATTTGGGCCCTCGAATCATAATGACTATGGATGAGATTAACATTTGTTAAATGTATGATGCTTGTAAAAGTTAATCATACCCATTCGTTTTGTTTAAGCAATTAAACATGATATATCTTGTGTTAACCACATACATTTTTCTTAAAAATGTACTGTTACTCTTACGGGAGGATAACCTGAGGCGATGTGGCGGTCATAAGGCCGGAGTTAATGAATCAGAGAAACGTATGGTTGAAAGGCCGGAGGTAAATGTATGTGCGAAACCTTAGAGTTTGGCCTCTTTAGACTTATGGCACAATAAATATCTTCCCCCACCTTCAAAGATAAGAAGGCTGGAGTTAAAGGTACGTGCCAAAGCACAGAGTTTGGCCTGTTAAGGCTTATGACACAATAAATGTCTTTCCCCACCTTCAAAGCTTAGGGGAAATGTACCGCTTGTACCCGAATGGTGGGTGCCTATACCACTGATGCTGTGATGTTCTAGTGGAGTTTCTGCTACAGCAGGGTAATATCTAAATTAATGAAATGGAGCAAATAAATAATTAGCAACAAGGTTCTGCAACTGTGCTTTGCAGGATTTAGGGTTGAAAAGTAATGGAGTTTGAAATATTTACGTGAATCATGATCTTATTTTATTAGTTTAATTATTTTTTGATGGGTTTGAGATGATTCATGTTTCGATTTGTGTTGGATTATTCATTATACATTAGGCTTCATGCTGTAACTGTTACTGAACATATTTCGTTTGATGAATTCTAGTTGTATGTGAACTCACTTAATATAGCCAAACTGGGGACGACCTACTGAGTATAGATGTATAATCATGACATTTAATTTCTTATTTTTCAGGTGGTCGTAGTGCATCTTATTGTAGTCAAAGCTTGGGAGCACGTTCTAGATCTTGTGACTCACATACTTGTGCACAATTATGATTTTGATTGTGTTTTGGTTCTTTGTAGGAAATATGTGTATATGGCGCATCTTGAGACCTAGATTGCAAATAGTAGAGTTTTTTCTTTTTCAAACTTGAATGCTTGTGATGCTTCTTATATGCTTCAAAATCCAAATGTATGACCTCTAGAGTCTTTACTTGTTTATGGCAGATCGGCCCTTGCATTAATTACACAAACAATAATCCTATTAGCCAGTGATCCCAATACCCACTACATATAGCCTTTATATGTTTAGGACAGGTTGTGCTATATGCAAATTACATAGTTGATATTGACTTGTGATATGCTATGCATAATCACTATATTATTATTGATTCCTATTCATGTTGTCACACTGCCACGAACCGCTCTCCAGCCTCATGGTTGATGGTGGTGCAATCGATAGTAGTTAATAGACCATGAGCTATTGGATCCGCCATGATGGACGGTTGAAATAAAAAACAAAAATAAGAAAGTGATTTAGGCATCTTTCTCAACAAGGAAAAAAATGTGATTTAGAACTCTTTTTCATTGTTGTTCTCTTAACCATACATCATGATATATCTCTTAAGTGGGCAAGGTAATACTAGCAATCTAAAGTCACCATTCGATTGTCATATATATGATGGAAAACAGCTAGTTACCTCTATGGTCAGATTTTTTTTTCACTTTT
This sequence comes from Nymphaea colorata, assembly GCF_008831285.2. Lineage (NCBI taxonomy): Eukaryota > Viridiplantae > Streptophyta > Magnoliopsida > Nymphaeales > Nymphaeaceae > Nymphaea > Nymphaea colorata. The sequence continues at coordinate 4,088,948 of NC_045147.1, read as the reverse complement.
ATTTGTTAAAAACCATTAAATTTTGTTATTAAAAACTGTAATAAAGCAAATGTCATCACCAATGCACATTTTTGTGATGATTTTTAGCCACACAAAATGAAACACAACCATCCGATCAAAAACATTTGCCTACTGCTTTTCATATATATATATATATATATATATATTGTTTTTGTCCTCTAGTTGGCTGCAAAGATGAGTGATTCAATCTCAGCTCTTATAGTGTTTTTGTCCAATCACAATGAGTCGAGCCAATTCGAGTTTGACTCAAACTCGCCCAAGTAAATTTGACTTGAGTAAATTTGACTTGAGCTCGACTCATTTTTTATATGAGTTGAGCTCAAGCTTAAATATAAGCTCGAGTATATTAGCGAGTTTGAGTTGGTTGGACTCAACTCAAGTAAACTCGATGGCCTTTTGTTTTTTTTTGTTAAATTTTACAAACTTTTCATTATTTTTTTGTTTTTCTTTTTTCACCTCACTTTTTCTCAACCCCATCATTATTTTTTTTTACTATCTTTGCTTTTTTCACGCGTTTTCAGTTTTCCCTCTTTTTTTATCTGTCTTCACCCACACTTCCTCCCACTCTCATCATTACTCTTCAAAATCAATGTGCTTCATTTTCACTCTCATTTTCTCTCTCCTCACCCACGCTCATCTTTACTCATTGCTTTCCCTTGACATCTTGTCTCTCCTCACCCTTTCTCCTTTACCTTCCACGGAAACCCTTTCTTCTTCACCTTCAACTAAAACTAAAAGCTTCCTCCATCCTCTGATAAAATATAAGCCAAAGGGAGAGGGGGTGTACGAGCACCCTTGGTAAGGGAGATAAAAGAGGAAAAAAGAAAGGAAGAGGCAATAGAAGAAGGAGAAAACGTGTAGAGATAAGTCCCCTTCATGAAAAAACATTGGAATTTCCATAATTTTATTTCTAAATTTTATTAAACAAGAGAAATGGAGGAGTTTAACACGGGTCTAATTGAAGATCCCTTCTATTTCCATGAATTAGAGTACCATGTTGAATTTAGCATGTTTCGCGTACGATCAAAATTTGAAAAAAAAAAATTATTTTGAAGGTCTTCAGGGCTCACGTTAGATTGGGACTTGGGTGTAAAGTCTAGATAAAACCCATGTGGTTTAGGATTAGCGTTTGGCTAATTGATTCCAGTTTAATTATTAGAACTCCCCTAAATTGCTTGGATTCATGAGACTTGAAAAATGGACTTGTCGCCAACTTTGTAAGTTGGAGAGATGGGGAGGGCTCTGCGAGGCTGATCTGATCTATTCTATTGAACATCTTATGCCCATTAGGTGTTCATACCACTCTCAGATATATACATCCGATTATGCTTCACTTAATAAATGTGCAACAAGCCCAAACCTCATGTATGTTATGTATACGTTTTGAAATTCATGTATGAATAATTCTACATCTATTTGCATTGTTGTTAGCCCACTACTGAAATTATATGTGCTTTTGCAATTTTGTAATGATTTGAATTTGAACCTGATACTTTTCATGATTGAGGCTGATGTCTGAGACATCAAGGATGCACAAATGTATGCATTTCGTTTCTAATTTATGAGCTCCGGAAATAATTGGTATACATTCATTTAATGTGTTAATGTGCATTTGTAAACAATAAAAAGTATTGAGGTTACCCATTATGGGAGGCACTACTTTGGGAAGTGAGTGACAGCTCATGGTTACTTGTACAAGATGATGGTCCAATGTCGTATACGGGTGATGGCCTAGAATTTGCACAGGAGATGGCCTCCCTGGGAAGTTGCGATCCGGTGGGGTCTGGCCTGTAGTGGCCTCGGCATGGTAGATGCCTCGTTTCTACTACTTCTAGAGTGACTCTTTAGAGGGGAATTGTGTCATCTGTGCCTAAGGTTCCGTTTGATGCACAACAATTTTTTTGTGCACCGGGGTAAAGTTGTGTTTTTTGTACGGTTTTTCCTTTTGCATTTAAATGCAGGTAAAATTCCTCTGTGGAATTCGATGGATCATGGTAATTTTACCATGGAAAAAAGTCAGACCACCCCCCCCGAGGTCCTACTTTTTACCATCCATTTTATTTTTGCCCGTTAAGGCTTCCTCTTTTTGCTCACCTCTTGTTTTCACTATCTGGGCATCGTCTTCTTCGTCACTTCAGGCTACTCTCTCAAAGCCGCCAAGATCAGGTGCTTCTTGTTCTTCCTCTTCCTCCTTTTTGCGGAGCTCCATTGGCTTCTTCAGACACCACTTGCATCTGTATCTGCCTTTTAGGTTAGGAACTTCAGTCGTAAACGAATTCCTTTATTTTTCTCTTGATTTCTAGTTTCTAGTCTGGTCAGACTGGATTCGAGTAAAGCAAGGTGGATGTTTATTAGTTTCATGCTCCTAGTGAGTCGCTCAGTAGGTGAGAGTACGAATGTGAAGTACCAATGGCACCATACACTTCTTGATTGGTCATTCAAAGAGGTTGCTGGAAGACCTATTCTTCATCCCTAGATAATGAAATATTTTCTCAAAATCTTATGGTATTGGAAGTAAATTTACCTATGGTTTTTTTTTTTCCTGTGCACCAAACACAGATAATTTTTGAACAAAAAAAGCTTCTAGGCCATCAAAAGTTGAAAAAATCAAAATTTTTCATTTTGTAAGCTTTTTCTAATTTTTTTCATGATAAATTTACTGCTCAAAAATTTACCCTGCCATCAAACATGGCATAAGGGACCGTTTGATGGATTGAAAAAACTAGAATGAGAAATAAGATTCTGAAAACAAGTTTCCAGGAAATAGAGAATTGGACATTTTGCCTCATTCTCATTTTGTTGTGTGTTTCATAACTAAGAAACGAATTTAACTTGAAACATGTTTCTTAGTTTGATGACATGGGAAGTGAGATAACGATCACAACTAAGATTCTGCTTTGGTTTTGAAGGGATTCTCCTTTTGAGAGAACAAACTTTTTACTCTCTTCGCAGAACTATTGTTTTCAACTTTCCTGTAGATATGGTCATCTCTTTTCTTGAGAACTGCTCATGTGAAAGCCTATCAATTTTAATTTGCAATCGGTATGTTCATTTCCTCATTCCAAATCTCAGTCTGATTAAAACAAATGGCAGCGATGCATTTAAGATGTCAAGGACAGACTTTCCTTTGGTAACAGGAAGAAACAAACAAAATTGTCCGTAACAAAAAATCAGAAACACAGGTAGAGGGGAAAGGGCTGCAAGCAGCAGCCCTTGCTGGAACACAACAACAACGAGTGAAGAGGGATTCCACACTCCCTAAGCAAAGACATCTAGCAGAAGAGGGATTCCACAGCTCTAGCACCTTTTTTTCTCGTATGTGCCTAAAGCAGGTTTGGGGATGATCACCAAAGGCGTCGAGGTCAGCAGCTCTGATGAAGCTGCCGAGCAGCAGGAAGGAACGATGGGGTAGCATTTTTTTTTATCCCGAAAACTTCCTTCGACCCGTTGGGGTGGGATGAAGTTTTCGGAAAGATGTTTCTGAACCCGTCAATGGTAATTTTTTTTATCCTATGTTTGACGGGCACCGGAAATTTTTTAAAATTTGGATCTTTTCTCTCATGCGACAGGAACTTTCCTGCCCTTCAAACGCCTAAGATAGATAGGGCTGTCAGAGTACCTCCATTTTAGGTATCTCCCGATCCTATCAAGGGGGCACTGAGGCCCCTCTGCAATGATTGAGATGCGGCCTTTTTTTCTTGCGCCTCCTTTCTTCCGTCCTCCAAGCCTTACAGTATCAGATCTCCCCATGTCCAACTATAATGATCAGCATCTTTATGCTCCTCCCCTTTGACAGAAAACCCAAGTGCAATAGAAAATTTCACAAGCAATGTATCCATATGTTCGACTGCCTCTCTGGTGTGTTTGTTTTTAAACGAATGCAAAAAAGCTTATATTTAAAAAGAAAGAGTTCTATCAAACAGTGGCCAAAAGGTTTACTTTGATAAATAGAGTATGTTGACAAAAGAGATGTGTGAAAATCTTGAAGCTTGCGATGGTGTTACTTGACCAATTGTTCAGTCGTTGTTGGTTACTATTGACAAGTGTACATATCCTGTGTAACTGAAAATTTTTGGTTGTGATATAGTCACGTAACTTGACTCACCTTTTCGTTCATGATGCTCCCCATAGTTCTTTGATGTAATTAATTGATTCATGTTTCATTCAATGATGAGTGGAATCGCTTGTCAAAATTTGTCGAACACGCAAATCCTTTATTGTGTTTTCTTCTCTCAGTGTTATCTTCATGTTTATTATCTATATTCCCCTTTTTTACATAGACAAGTTTTCTTCACTATTATATAGAAGCTGTCAACATGTTCTTTTCATTTTTATTGTTCTTGAATCAACTGATTATACTATTTTAACACAGCTATGCAAAATTGGATTTAGCTGCCAAAATTTCTTGTGCAGTTTGGAAGTTTTTCCCTTAAATTGTAGGCATATTTATGACCATTATTAACTTTGGTGTACTTATTCAATCCCTTTTGGATGACAGAGCCTTTATATGAGATTCATTTTTTCATATTCTATTTACTCAAAACATGACAATGATGTATCAAATGCCTTGAAGATAGTGCATTCATCACATATGTTATTTTTTAATTATATGGTTTGAATTCATCTTTGGAAATTTTTTCTTTCATGTGGTTTGAATTGATATTGCTTTTAAGACTTTTAAGATCATTAACAAAATTTTGGTTGTGATGCTTAGGCATCGCTTCACCTTGTTAGGAATTGCATCACTTCATAGGCTTAATGCATCACTTTTGCCTTATCACGTTTAACAACATTGATGTCAGAGCCTACTTTATTAGGAATCAACACAATATGATTTCTTCCCAGCCTACAAACTGATTTACTTTTTGAAAAAGTGCCCTTATGGCTACTGAAATCTCTGCTCCAGCAATGTCCTAATAAAGCTGAAAAAAATGTTTGGAAAACCATCAAGTCAATGGGAATTGCCTGCATTTGCTTCCAATATTGCCCAATGAATCACTTCATCTAACACAGACATAAGTAACAAATCATCCTTTTCAAAAGAAAATCTCTCACCAACTTCGTAATCAAAAGTACTGCCCAAGGACTAATTCTTCTCAAAAAATTTCTGAAGGTATGCTTTACATGCTAAGAAAATTTGACTCTTCCTCAAGCTTTCCTTAACCAATAGTCATTTGATCAATGTGGTCCTTTCTAACTCTCCTCTTACATATTAATGAGAAAAGACATTATTCATGTCACCTTCCTTCAGCCATTGAAGCCTCGTTTTTTTTTTCCACTTGATTTCTTCTCTTTTCAAAGCATCTAATAACATATGATGAATTTGAGGATCCTTTTCAACCCAGTTATTTGAACTAAAATTTTTCTCTAAATGATGATTCTACATTTTTTTTTGTAGTTGAATCACCTGCAAGTCCAGTCAAGATCTTACATGATTTAGCTTGGGCCAAGTTTAACCATGGGCCATCCATAAAAATCAATTTGCCAAGCATATTTAATTATTTGCCTACACTCAACCTCACAATCCAAATGCTTGAAAAATCTAAAAACATCCCCACCAAACTCTGGCCTCCTCATATGTCTTGAGTTGAAAATTTTGTGCTGCATGGTTTGACAATGCTTTGACAATGCTTTGACCTACATTGAAAGACAAAATTTCCCCCCTTAACTATGTGTAAACAAACCTTGTTTTATAAAGCATCTATTAATTTTACTCAGCACAAGAAAATTGGAATTCAGGTGATTAGCCTAAACTATATTTGTAAGACTAGTCATTAACTCCAATCTTATAAACTAGATAAAGGAATTAAAAATAATATATGCATAAACACTGGGAACCCTCATCTCCTTTCTTGATTCCATTATATTTCCAACCACCATAAGGGGATAGTCATATTGACAATAAAAGCCTCCAACATAAAATTTTTCTCCTTTCTAATTTAAATATTATTAGTATGAAGATAAACCCTATTTCATTGAACTTGAAGCCCAAAAGTTTGCATTTTAAAGTGCAGTCCATCCAATACAAATTAAACCTACTGATTATGATAAATATGTTTGAATCACAACCAAACAGAATTTTAGCCCAAATTTTATAGCAAATCAATATTGAAATGAGTATTGAACTCCCCAAATCCTCTTTGAAACTGAATGAACCTTCACCTATTAAACTTAAAATCATACACAAAGAAAATTCTAGGATTAGATTTTGGAGAAGATACATCCAACCTTTTTGGGCTCTTTTCCTTGCTAGTCCTTTTACATTTTAGCTAATTATTTTAATGAGAAATTAAAACCTTCAAATGCCTCTACCAAGTCCCTCAACCATCATCGATTCCTTTACTAAATCCTTTTTGATAGGACAAATATCCTACATGGCAATAGAGCTTTCTAAATTCAGGGAGGAAACAAGATTAGTGTTGTCGAAAGTAGCCGGTTGTTCCCTCTCCCCTGTGAGAACTTCCCTTCTGCATGAAGGAGCTCACTTTCTTGAACCTAAGACCATGTCTCCTGCCACTTGTAGCAGTGAAATTTCCTTTTCCTTTCCTAAGCACCTTGCTATTGATATAAACTACTCCTCTAATTATCTAAGATTTGTCTAAAGGAGCATGAAAACTTGTAGGAAAATTATCTTTGTTAAAATTTGTCTAAAGGAGCATCAATAATCACATTGTCCTCACACATGTCAATCTCCTAGATTTGAGTTTGCTCCATTGGAATCAAGGATGCAGCCTTCATTTCATCATCCCTAGATACACTGGCCACTTTAACATTTTCTATACAATCATTGTCTTTACAAGGTATTGATTTGGAGTTTAGAATCACAATCATTCTCTCCTTATCGGGCTTTGATCATGGTTCTTCCAATTCCAATAACATAAATGAATTTGGATCAACCAATTGGGTATTGATCATATCTCTGACCCTTTTTTGGGCGATGTTGACCAACCTTGAGTGCAATCACCAGTCATCATGGTTTTTTTTTCTCTCTAAAGCCTCCACCAAAGTGTGTATATTACTATCATGAGATGTGACATCACAATTAGGATACTGCCATGTTTTCCATTCATATTTCAAATATTGTTTCGAAACATTCTATCAATCCAAAATAAAAACATAAGCAACTAGAGAAATGATCTATCTATTATAAGCTTTAATAAATCTATCTACATCAATAAGAGTTGCACCATTAGTTTTATCACTATGGCAAAGATTCTTTGATTATTCATCTGAATAGGAAAATCTGGAAAGTTGAACCCAAATGAGATTTAAACACAGAAGATGAATCAAATGGGAATTCTCAACATAGCCTCCACCTTCATAGTCATCATGGGGTTCTAAATGCTCAACACAAAAATCTATCTGCATCTCTTCACTTCCCTAGATGCAAAATCACTTCAATGTCAACTTTACAAGAACACCCCTATCAAAATCCATCCTCCGAGAAGGGTTGTTAACTGAATACCCAAGAGAGAACTCCATTGCTTCCTTGAATAACTGAAAATGACAGTGAAGTCAAGCTGCTACGTAGCACTCCCCACAACGTCGCAATGGATGCCATCTATATTGCATTGGCAATTTCTCATGTACATCTATTGAATAGATAAACATATTCCTAGCATTCACCTCTTGAATAAATAAATCGAGGAGACCCATCACCTCCTCCCAATGTCCTTGACTGTGATTCACTGTGTTCTTCACGACGCTTAGCCATGACATGATAGGGTTATAGGACAAGAAGTAGGACCACCCACCTGAAAACCATCTCCATCTAGACCATTCTTGCTCACATCTTTTCTTCCTACCTCAGTGGAAGTAGAATCTATCACATCAAATGTTGAAGAATCTCCCATTAGCAATGATGGAGGCATCTTCACCCTTGAATACTTGTTCATGCTCTTGAAACTTTGTTCTTACACCAGAGATACTTGGGTGTGTTTGTTTCACAGTGGATCTCTGGTCTATGGTGATATGAGATAACTAGCATTTCAGATCTACAAATTTAAGGTCTGACTGCTCCCCCCATCCAACCTTGAAATCTATGGTTTTTTATATGTATCATGCATCACAATACTGAAATCTTCATTTTACAAACTGAGGATCTTCCAAAGCACACCTTTCAATGCAGCCGAGGCTATCAAATGTAACCTTATGAAAGAGTCATGCTTTCTTGCCAAGCCCCTTAGCTCTCTTATTGCATGTAGTTAAAAGTGAGCGAGGACAATAAAAGGACGGACAAAGTGATCAAAGGATCCTTATCTACTCCATGGTCAATTTCAGTTCTTGTTAAACAGGACTACTAACCAAAAAACTTGGAAGTATGAACATGAATGCATAAATTATTGATAGTTATTAGAAATTTTTAGCATATGATCATTTTAAAGATTTGCGCAAATGAAGGATGCACATTTTACTTATTTCAAGGAACATACATCCTCATGTACTACACTACAGACTTGAGTGTTCATTCAAGTTATGAAGCCAACCATAACGTGCCTTGGGCTAAAACTGACTGGGGTGCTCAATGTGGTGTACCCCAGCCCCCTCCTTGAGGCCAACTCCGGTTTTCATTCAATAGACCAAGACAACTAGTAAATAGTGCATGAATGACAGATGTGATGCCTATACATATGGAAAAAATAAAATTAGGGTCCGTTTGATGGCCAGGAAATTTGCTATAGCACATAGATAATTGTCTTTGTTTGAACTTTATCAATGTCTTGGCACACATGGATAAAAAATCCACCCCTGTTCGATTGAAATATGGATTTTCATTCACAGACAAAAGTTGGACATGGGGACCTATATAAGTCCAAATTTTGTCCACAGACAATATTTCTACTTGCTAAGACTTCAGTGGAAAAGAACCCCGACCTCATGCATCTTCCTCCATCCGACCTCACGCATCTTCCTCCTCCACAATTGCTCTCCAACCCTTCCTCCTCTGCAGCAGTAGTGTAGGGTGGTGTCCTCTACACCATTTGTGACCTCTCTCTCCATCTTTTCCTCTCTCTATGCCACTGATACCGTCACTCTTTCACCCTTTGCACACCCCTTTTGATCGGTGGGTGCATCATTTCTGGTGTAGCATCACAACTGGTTCCTCAACATCGGGTCAACAACAACAGGTATGTGTTGTCTGACCTGTTTCCCCATCTCCGCATCTCTCTATCTCCATGAATTTCTCACCTATTATCACCCCCTCTGTAGGCTCCCTTTGGTTCAGTTGAGGTAGGCATTAACAGCCTTCACTGTTTTCTTCAACAACACATGGCTGCTTCTTGTGCATCAGGTAGCAATAGTAGGTGCATGCTCTCTCTCTCTCCCCCTCTCTCTCTCTCTCTCTCTCTCTCTCTCTCAACCTTGCTTTTTCCCCCATTTGCTGCAAATCATCCTCTCTAAGCAACTTGGCCGCAAACAACAAAAATGTATAGGATTTTTGTTCTTGTCAATCATGCAGTGGACAAATTTTCGTGAATTTTTATCTCTGCCCATCACACAATAGACAAAATTTTTTGTGTAACGACCTGACTCACTCTTGAACTCAGGGTCTTAGTTGTGCGGATCCCAACTTGCCTTCTAGCATTTTCAGTTTCAACTGAAAAGCGGTAGGAACCATGACAATCAACCACTTGACCACCCTTTTTATAATCCCTTAAAAGTTCTTTCTCAATCTTCAATGTGAGCTAAAATTTTTGGAGTGTTACAATCTACCTCCTTAAAGCACACTCATTCGTGCATGTGGGACCCTAGGTCTGAGGTTGAAGTGTGCTCTAATACCACTTTAATGACCCAACCCACTCCCGAGCTCAGGCCTTTGGTTCGGCAGATTCTAACTCGCTTCATAGTAGTTTCTGTTTCTACTCGAAAAATGCTAAGAACTAGAACAACCAACCACTTAACAACCCCTCTTATAAGCCCTTGAAGGTCTATCTCAATCTTCACTATGAGATTAAATTTTTGGGGCATTACATTTTATATGTGAATTCTAATCCATGAATTTTTAGCCAAGATTTTTGTCCATGAATAAAAATCTATGTCCATCAAACGAACCCTAAAAGGGACTAAAAAACCTAAATGCACCTGTCATCCTTTCTATCATGCTATACAAAAACGAGCACTATGACTCGAGTTACCGGAGAATGAGTTACAATGGCACTCTGTAATGGGATATTGTGTGTGCATATGCAGTATCCTACCTAAAGTGGCACTTATTCTTACGTGGAGACTCACTTCCTTCCATGCAGAAATTTCAAAATATTGCCCAGCATGCCAACGTGAGCGCAAGCCAGAGAGAGAGAGAGAGAGAGCTGAAAATTGAAACTATTAACTGGTATTCATCCAAGAGAAATGTATGTAAAAAAGTACAGCAAATCAAAGGGAAAATAGCTGCTAAATCTCGAAATAACATCAGGTAGCCAAAATACCTTTACAATAATCACAATGTCCACCTGAAGATTGTAAAGTAAGACCTGAAAAAATAAATTATTTTTCATGATCCAGATATTCCACCAAAAACTGAATAGCCTGACCCGCCACAAAAAAACTCATGTCTTTTCGATCTTTGCAAGCACAATGGACCAAAAAGAAGGTCACGAGAGACAGAGATTTGTCTTTCACCAAACTTTGGCATCCTACAAGGAAAAAGAAACAGAAGTATAGCACATTTATTTGAATGTGATAATTTGGTAAAACTATCTTTATTAACTAATTTCATGATCATCTAACTTGGTTTAATTTCATAATCCAGGGCTCCTGGTGCTGCTATAGTGGTACTAGGAAAGGTAGCTAGCGTAATAATAAATAGAAAGGATCCTAGAGAGGGTTGGTGCAATGGCGGGGAGGGGTGTGTAATAAGGTAGTTATCAATTGAGATTTAAAGTATACTTGGGGTGGCGTCCTGGGACACCAAAACAAGTCTGGTACTCTAGGGGAATTGAAGAAGAGCAAGGCTAGTAGGATGAACCAATGTTGTAAGATTGGTTTTTCAATCAAATTGGAAAGCTTAATCGTTGGGTAAATCGAATCAGAATAGTTTGTGAATCGAAATAATTAAAAAATACATTTAAATTTAAAAAATGAAAAATTAACAAAAAATGAAAAAAACATAGATTCCATCTATGTGCATCTGATTTTAAAAGTTAGCAAGTCCTCGATTGCATAAACCTCTAGCAAAAACCCCATGTGCACACAGGGAAGACAAAATTAATAGCGTTAGGCTTGTCCCGACCAATACTGACCAACCAAAAGAAACATGACATTCTAAGAAATATAATATCTTTTAGACATCTCATCAAACAGCTGGCGTGCAAAACAGAGACCACCTTCACATCTTCCATACAAGCCTACAAGTGTTTTTATACCCAATTCTGACAAAGAAAGGGAAAGCCCGCCTTTAGAATTTGGCCATAACATCAATGAAGTGCTCTCATTGGGTTGAAAACTTTACTTAAACTGTTCTGACTAAGAATTTGGCCGTTGCTTTGAAATCCCTGCGGACGGACGCGCTCGTTATAATGATAAAGCTCCAGATTAGAGGAAACTGTTTCCACTTCGATGGCCGGAGGTGAAGTTACGGCTGCTGGGTTGGGAGATGGTGGAAGGGCTGCCGAGGTATCAAGGACAGAAGACTCGAAGGGAATCGCCCAAGTTTGCCCTGGTTTGACCGATTCGGGTAAAAATCACCCGATTTCTTACTGCTCCCAAATCGGCCACTGAATCAAATCGAGAGGTGACCAATTCGATTCGATTCGCTCATTCTGAGCAATTTGAGTAACATTGGGATCAAATACTCCTCTTGCTCGTTCAAGAAAGATGATGGAGGAGAAGAGTCTGATGCTCGCTTACGGAAGACTCGAAAGCAATTTTTTGTGTCTGAACGGCTGCGGTGTCCTCCCAATAAATGGAAAAGGGAAAACGGGGCCCTCTTTTGTAAGTGTTCTTTATTACCGAAATACGATGGAAATATCGCGGCATTTGGGGTGGCTGATACAGGCACAAACACGGCCACGTCATCGGTGACGGTGCGTCCCTCCGTCGGCCAATCACAGTCGTCCATGTGCAAATATATATTTATATGTGAAGGAAGACTGATTGGTCGCCATATCCTACAGGTCGCTCCCTTAACTTTTTCCCATTTCCTCGCTCTTGCTTCCCTTCTCGACACACTTCCTCTCTCTCTCTTTCTCTCTGTCTCACTCACTACCAAACACACATTCATGGCGGAGAAGCATTTCAAGTACGTAATTCTAGGTGGAGGAGTCGCCGCGGTATCATCCGATCTCTCCCTCTCCGATCATTTTGTCTTTTTCAATCTTGAGAACAAGATGTGTTTAGTTTACTCTGATTTTGGTGTTGCTTCCCTTTGTATAATGTTTACCTTTATCGATTTTGGAGTTGTTTACCTTTGTATAATGTTGATCGCTGGGAACTAACGCCGAGTTACGGCGATGTGATATTTGTTGATTTTTTTCTTTTTTGATATTTAGATCTTCACTCTCCGCTTTGGCTGGTGACGATTTCTGCCTTTTTTGGCAATCGACCTTTTTTGCCTTTTTCTAGTTTTTTGTTTGTGTTGTTCAGTCAAGGGTTTTGCGTGTGAACTATGTTAAGAGATTGCAAGCTTTCATGTCCTGCCTTCAGTTCTAGATTATCATCTGGTGTCTGTGGCTGAGTGATATGTCGTTAATTGTTTCCTGAAGAAGATGATGATATTAGATATTTCTTTAATGTGGCTGAGTGGTATGTCTTTAATAGTTTTCAGTAGAGGATGAGGATACCAAATCTTTCTTTAATGCAAATTGTGATACTACAGTGTTCATGTTATTAATGCATAAGGTCATTGTTAGCTTTTCCTTCTCATTGTTGTCTCTGTCGTTAAAGAAGTGGAGTTGAAAATACTGTCTGCAAATTGCATTCTATTACTGTGGTAAATAGTAAGCAGTTCCTTTATTTGATAATTGTTGCCTTTGTTTGAATGATTACATTACAGTAGTGCTCTTAATATCACAATATTTTATTGGAGAATTCAGTTATTCTGAAAGTCTAAATCGATATGTTGGAGTGTAAAAATTCAGTTATTCTGAAAGTCTAAATCGATATGTTGGAGTGTAATCACAAAAAACACATTTCGAAGGAAAAAATGTGAAAATAAGAGCAAAAAAGAAAAAAAACCGCAAAAACGAAAAAAAAAAGAAAAATTATCATTGTTTTGAAAAAACGCCAAAACAAAAAAAATGTGAAGAAAAACCTGTTCTTTGGCATTTTTTCCCTTTTACCTGTTCTTTGGCATTTTTTCCCTTTTTCCCTTTTAATTTTTAAGCCCTTTTCGCATTTTTCAAATGCCAGACTACTTGTTTCCATTTTCTAATTTTTATTTTCTGCTTATATGTTGTCTTCTTGTTTTCACATTTATTTTATGTTTCCTTAATTTTTAGAACTCTTTAATTTTTTTAAAAATTTACCATATTTTCCCTTTTTCCCTTTTTTTTAAGATCGCCATATTACGAGAAAATCCTCTCCATTTAAAACACGAAAAAATGATATTTGTGAGTCTGTGACCATGGTTGGAAGTCCAAAAAGAATAAAAATGACAATAGCACTGGTGTTGTACTTGTGATGTTTTTCTATGTTGGTATTGCTGATATTAGCGGTCAGTCTTGCTGCTGTTGGTGATCATGGTGGTGATTCAACCTCATCACTGATCCTAAAACTGGTTCAGTGTTCTCCGTTAATGCATTATAAGGAAGTCATGTACATCTGTAGGTGTTTGGCATCCATTGGTGGTTAATCATACAAAGTTTTAAGTCCTGTTGCAATTTGGATCTCCAACCTATTTTTCCATTATCCCTTATGAAGTTAAATGTTTCCTTTCTACATTTTCCATGTAATAAAGTTTCAATTTTCCACCTTTCCAGGGATATGCTGCAAGGGAGTTTGCTAAACTTGGTCTTCACGCTGGTGAATTAGCAATTATATCCAAAGAGGCGGTATGCTCTTCTCTATCTTTTTTGTATTTCATTTATGGAGATATTTAAGTCACTAAAGGTTGATCACATACTAATCAAATTAGTTCCTTTAGTGCAACATAACAATCTCAACCTGCTTAGTTTGTCCTGCTTGGACTTTTCTTTTGGTTTGAAGTATGCTGGTCTAGTTTTTTGTTTCATTTGGGAGTTTGCCATGACAACTTGTTGCAGTGAGTACCATAGTCACCGTACTCCTGCATGTTTTGTTTCAAATATATTTACTTATTAAATTGTATGATCTCTCTTTCTTTCTGAACTTGCCATTGCTTGCTAATAATGAGCTATTCCAAATAATGCCCTATTATTAGCTTGAACAGATATGCTTATTTTGCTGTGATTCTTTAATTTTACATTGATACACTTCAGCAAATAGCATTTGCTTTATTTTGTTTGCTTGCAGCTGTTTTTATCTGGTAAAGTGACTCACTGAATCTTAATGCATCTGGTACTTGTTTCAGTTTAATTATTTTCTGATGCTTCAGTGTTAAAGATTATGTTGGCATTAAGCTGACTGAGATACTTTTCAGGTTGCTCCTTATGAGCGCCCAGCTCTCAGCAAGGGATATCTCTTCCCAGAAGGTATGCAATCCTATGGAGTTATTTGTTTTATGGCTTGGATTTCCTTGAATGCTTGAGTGCACCTTCATTTCCCCTCTAAGAGAATGTTCGCAGCTTTTCGGTTTAACTTCATGGTCTGTAATTATTTTGCTGGATGTTGATGAATGCAAATATTACAGAATCCTTTTTTAGGTACATGGAAAAGGTGCTGGTATATGGCCTTGATTATTATGAAGCTTATTGACTCTAAATTATGGGCATGATGATTTTTCATTTGCTTGCAAGCACAAATTACTGTAAACCATTTCTTTGGACTTCAGCCCATGCACAGAAATATCAATGTGATTGCAATTTTCTCTTCTCTGACTATGAATTGTTTGGGCTAGAAAGCAAAGGTCGATCTCCAGCAAGTCTAATCCTGGTTTTGAAGTCTTTTGTTCCGTGATTACATGTGCTAATTTTTGGTGCATGTCAAAAGAATGTGCAAGCTTCTCTTTCTGTCTTTGTAATTAATAGCAGGTTTTCCTTTACAAATAACTGTTTAATTAATCATATTTTGAGGCCAACTACACCCAAATTGTGGGTCTGCCTTTTTTTTTTCACCTACTGGAGTATGTTAAATGGATCTTTTCTGCTTCTCTAGAAGTTGTATTTTGTTTAGTTTTACCTGTTTTAATTTGAAATACAAGTAGTACTTGTGGTTGCTTCTCTAATTTTAGTGATTTCAAGAGTTGATGCTAATGGTTGCAATATTAATCAACTTTCTTTGTTGACTTAGTCTGTAGGCATGTTTTACCTTATGCACTGTTAAATTGTTTTCATGCATGCCGCCTTTGGTTCATAATCTGGAAAGGGGTGTAACTTGTGCTGACTGCTAATTCTCATTTACAGGATTTGCCAGACTTCCGGGGTTTCATGTGTGTGTTGGAAGTGGTGGTGAACGATTACTTCATGAATGGTACACAGAGAAAGGTCCCAAATTCCTTCACTCCTACAATTAAATTTGATTTTTACAGGGCATAGTGCTGACAGAATGAAACTGTTCTCATGTTTCGAAAAGGTTTTTTCCTCTTCTATTATGCATAGAAAAATGTCCAAAAATGTTTTAATGTCACTATCTTACGTACTTCCATGTCATCTTATTGTCTCTAGTGAAGTCTTAATTTGGTTTGGCATGTAATATTTGTGTACTAGATAAACATATAATTCTTATTTTACTAATTTTCTACATGTACACAGGTATTGAACTATTTCTGAACACTGAAATTGTGAAAGTGGACCTTGCTTCCAAAACATTAATAAGTGCAAGCGGAACAACCTTTAAGTTTGGTGTTTTGCTCATTGCCACTGGTTCCACGGTATGTATGCGCAGAATCTAATTTGGGAAAGGTGAAACGCATTCCTTTTTGTGAACACTGACTTTCCATTTGTTATTTATTTTTCTCATTTTGAAATGATGGCCTAATTGATGGGCCACTCTTGGTCTTCTTTCCACATATTGTAGTGCTTATATTGAAAAAGTTACTGAGAATCTGAAATTATGAATTGTATGTGAGAGGAAATGAAAAAATTATCTATTCTGTTCTTATTTGGGGCATTATGGTCCCTATCCCATGATATAACTCATGCAAGAAAAATATGCCTGTTAAGGGCAAGAATACAAGCTATGTTAATGAATATGTCGTGTGCGCAAGCTGTAATAAATGGTCTACTGAATATTTCCTTGCCACATTAGCCTCAATAAATTTTTATTGTTCATCTGAAATTCATCTGTGGTGGGGTTCGGTGAAAGCACATTTATAAGCTTATATATGAGGTGTCCTATTTTAGAGTTTCTTTTGGAAGGTTGATTTAATTGTAAAGTTTTGCTGGGCATCTAATTTTTCCGATACCATACTTCATCTAGCCATGAATGCCTTGTCTCTATACCTTGATATGATTCCTTTCCACTTCAGTGTCAGAGATGTGAGTGCCCATCCTCATGCCACACAAAACACTCTTTTCCAGTTTCCTTTCTGTTTACTGTGAGATGAAGTCCAAAATAGATGGCCATGAGTGATTTTAGGTGCCCCTTTAGAAAAGAATTATACGGAATGACCAAGTTCCTTGATATATGTTTCTTCTTAAGTACTAAAGCTACAACCTTAGCATGTGAAAACTGGACTAGACACAGGGAGGCTTTACAACGAAGATGCTTAAATAAAAAAGTTTGTGATAAGTTCCAAATTCCAATGTTGACGTTAGTGGTCACCTTTTGTATGAGGCATTCTGGCTCCAGGCAATTCTTTGAAAAATTTAAGTATGGTTAATTGTTTCTGCACATGATACGACATTTATGTTTTGCCGTTTGTCTACTGAAGTCTCATGGGTAATGGAAGGATGGTTTTGTCATTGTTGTAAAATGTTTAATGCATTGTCGCAAATATTGTTCTCAGGTTTTTAACGGCAAGGTTCCTCTTGGGAAAATTTTGGAAAAATAAAAAGCTAAAAATTAGGTAGAAATAAACAAATGAGAAACTAATAAGAAGATATTAAAGAAAACTAGATTAAATGATAAAAATAATGCTTTAATGACGATAAATAGCTTCATTTAAGCTTATGTCGGTTTTTCTTTACCATTTTTCAGGTCATTAGGTTGTCTGACTTTGGCGTTCAAGGGGCAGATGCCAATAACATCTTATATCTTCGAGAAATTGATGATGCTGATAAGCTTGTGGCAGCAATTCAAGCAAAGAAAAAAGGAAAGGCTGTGATTGTTGGTGGTGGATACATTGGTCTTGAATTGGGTGCAGCAATGAGAATTAACAACTTTGATGTCACAATGGTCTATCCTGAACCCTGGTGCAGTAAGTACTCTTCCGAAAATAAGTGAACCATTGGCTGATTAATATGGCACAGTTATTTTACAGTAGTTAAAATGATATTCTTACATAACTTTATATATATGTAATAAAATAGCTTCCACAAACTTAAATTATTATGTGATCTTGCAATTTGGTGAGAGGGGATTTTATATTAATGCTTGATTTTTTCCTCCTCTCTCCTCTCTCCTTGTTTGAATCTTAATGTGCTTTAACTTGTTCATTTCACCATACATCTTAATGAACATGACAAGATTTCTTTTGACAAAGTGCACTCATGGTATAAACTTCCCCATCATCCTTTTTCATACCCTTAATGTCTAGCAGTAATAGCCTGAGCTGCTTCTATTTGTTGTTGTAACCAATCTCTTGTTCTTCAGTGCCTCGGCTTTTTACTTCGGGAATAGCAGCTTTCTATGAGGGCTATTATGCAAACAAAGGAATTAAGATAATTAAAGGCACAGTGGCTGTAGGATTTGATGCGGATACAGAAGGAAACGTAAGTTTCTGCTAGCTGGTGTATACTTCCCTGGCAGTGCCAGTCCTTGGTCCTCCATTTAATATGGTTGACTTTGTTGTTAATTAGATGTTGCGCTTATTTTCCAGGTTAAGGCTGTACATCTGAAGGACGGAAGGGTGCTGGATGCAGATATTGTTGTTGTTGGTGTTGGAGGCAGACCACTCACAACACTTGTTAAGGGTCAAGTTGAAGAGGAGAAAGGTGGAATCAAGGTGAGCCAGGTTTGAAGTAATTAAGTTAGCTGTCTGAAGCTGAGCCAGGTTTCAATAGACTACCGTCAGACAACATCATGGTGCTTATAATTATCCGACCATCATATGATGATTTTGATAGTGTTCATCCTTTAATAGACCCCTAAAAGTCCCACTCTTTGGAATATGTTTACCGTTACTGTTCATTACTGTGTACATGTGAATAGGTTCATCTATCATCATTTGCACCATCTTTCACCGTCATGCACCTTCCTTTCTTGATTTGTCACCATGTAGTTAGGAATGTCCACACCAGTGTCCTTGCATGTCAGATAGGTGCATAAGCAGGCTGACGTTGAAAGGAAAATGTGTTTGATACCTGAAAACAAACTCATTTATCAATTGCCCAAACAAGTGACATAACATATTCAACATGGTTGTACATGGGGCAACAAATTACTGGCAAGGCAGCTGTCAACTATATGCATTCACATTCTTAAATTTGTACACTGTTGCTAATATACATAAATATGATGCCTTTGGCATATGAGCTTGTAAGCTCCTAACCCTTTTGTACATTACTTGATAACAGACAGATGGTTTCTTCCGGACTAGTGTGCCTGGTGTTTATGCAATAGGCGATGTGGCTACTTTTCCCTTGAAATTATACAATGAACTAAGAAGGGTGGAGCATGTTGATCACGCCAGGAAATCTGCAGAGCAGGCTGTGAAGGTAATCTTTTGCATGTTATTTCTCATGTGCAACGTGTGTGAGCATCTGTGTGCAAATGCACTAACAAATTCGAGAAATTATAGTTAGGTGTGTTCTGATATTTAGATATGTTGGTTGTCCCATGTTCACTAAAACAGAATCATGGATTAAGTTGGTTTGCAAAAAGATTGTGTCATTGATTCCTAAATACCCAGAAGCACATCTATTATCAGAGGATAGACCATGGGCTGGGCCAAGTTTAGCCCATGATTTAAGAACTTTTAGGCTAGGACTTTGGATAGGTTTTATAACAGTTCCAAATCTGCATTTTGGCTGGTAATGGTCTAGTCGTTCTGATTAGGCAAAAAATATGTTCCTTTGAACTGGTGAGGATAGTCTCTCTCTCTCTCTCTCTCTCTCTCTCTCTCTCTCCCTCCCTCCCTCTCTCTCTCTCTCTCTCTCTTTCTCTCTCTCTTTCTCTCACAATGAACATGTAAGCACTCGTCTTCTGCATGTTCCTTTTTGTTGTTCAAATGCTGCTATGAAACTGTAAATGAGTGAAAGCATGTGAACAATGTGCCACGGTATGACTAAAGAAGTATATGGAGAAAGCAAATGCAAAGTTTATTTTCCATCAAATGAATACACGGCATTTCATCCTCTCGGAAATCCTTTTTGAAATATGGGGGATAATTTCTTGGACAATGTGCCACGGTATGACTAAAGAAGTATATGGAGAAAGCAAATGCAAAGGTTATTTTCCATCAAATGAATACCTGGCATTTCATCCTCTCGGAAATCCTTTTTGAAATATGGGGGATAATTTCTTGAAACTTCCTGAAGAACCACGCTGTCTAAACATAACTTGTTTGCTTGGATAGTATGTGATATAAATTTGAATTTGACACACGTTCTGAATTTTGATGTTGGTATCTCTTATTGTTATTTTTTGCCACAGCACATAAAGGCAACTGAAGAGGGAAAAGAAATCGAAGAATATGATTATCTTCCGTACTTCTACTCCCGCTCCTTCGATCTTTCATGGCAGTTTTATGGGGACAATGTTGGTGACACTGTCATGTTTGGGGATACTAACCCTGTATCTCCGAAACCAAAGTTTGGTTCATACTGGATCAAAGATGGGAAACTTATAGGTGCCTTCCTCGAAGGTGGCAGCCCAGAGGAGAACAAGGCCATAGCCAAGGCTGCTAGGCTCCAGCCTCCAGTTCACAGTGCGGATGAGCTAGCCAAGGATGGCCTTACATTTGCTTGTAAAATTTGATTCTTGTTAGTCTTCATATCTACTTGAATGGGTTGGGTTGATATTTGATCCGAACTGTGTTTCTTGTTAGCAATGTATTTGGCGGAAGTGCATTGCCTTTTTACGTCTTGTCTATAATAAAATCATCCATGTTAGATCTACTGGAGTGAGTATGTCTACTATTCTGCTATTGCTTGCATTCCATGATAGATTTTGCACTAGATGATTGTGAATTTTTAGCACATTCATTATCACTGCCTATGGCGAGTTTGGCCATATAATTATAATATAAAGAGTGCATTCCTCCACGTGTATAAGTGATTCTTAGGGGTTTAAAATAAAAAAAGGTGTTTCTTCCATCCAATGGGCATGTTTCCAATATTGAATTATAAACAATCTTTTTCTCCTTTTACTGCTGAAAGAGTCATGGATGCACTTTAGGTATGCTTAATTGCAGTTTTAATCAATGAAGTCAAAATAATAACATGAGGCTAAAACAAACCTCCAACTTGGCTAATGGCTGCATGGCTGGAAGACCCGTTCTTGGATTTTGGAGAAAAAAAAATCATAGTAAAATGAAACCCCTTTTATTGCTTGTTTTGGTGTCAAATTATATTCATATAACTAGACTAGCAAAATAGTTGAATCGTAATTTTCCTTTGTTCAATTTTTTCTTTTTTCATTTGAATCTACTCCTATTGCTCACAATTTGAATTCTGCCAATTCATAATTTATGAATGAAAATTAAGGTCTTTTGGGCTTGGAAGAGTTCTGAATCTTTAGATCTAGATTCATTGCTTTTTAGTAAAACCAGTAGTGAAGATACCATGGGGCAGGAGTGGGCATCTATGTAAACCTTTATAAAAATCTTATTATCATGTGTTGGACTCAGGCCTAGCCATGTAGGGTGCCCACACCAGACCCAGGCTAGTGTCGTGGAACTCTACATGCACCCAATCACTTGCAATGATAAAATGAATCAGTGTCCCTTAGCTAAAACTTTCTAGCTTTGCCATTGCATCTTTGTAACAGTGCATTGATCTTCATTTTGTTTAATGAAAGAAGTTCCAGCGACGTTTTTTCGCTCTTCTATCTCTAGTGTCTTATGGGGTCACTTATGACCTTATGCTTAAACTAAACAATGCCACTATCGATCTAGCCATGTGGGGATGCTTCAAAAAAATCGTTCTTGGATGTTCCTGAAATCCAACATCTTGGTCTGTCCATGAATAACTTCATTAACAGAACCAGGATTTCAAGTCAATCCAAATCATATAGCACTAAGAATTAGTCTAAAATGGAATGATTAATTTAAGATATTAAATAACTCAAATACAAGGTTAGTGCTAGCCTATAAGACTTATTTTCTTATGTCATGAATCATTTTAAGGTTTCCTTGTAATTGAACATATTTAATCATATAAGTGTAAATCTGGTACAAGGAAAAGAGCAAATCTAATCGGTTCAAGTATTCCATATCAAATTAATTGAAGATTCTACTATCAGTTCTAAGTTAATCAACAGAATAAAACAATCCAGCTACCAAGCAACATATGTTATGTCATAACTATTGCATCTCACTATTATACTAAAATGAAAATCACTAATGACTTAATATTAATACATAATAATAACTTAATTATATGACTGTAACTCTTAAACAAAGACAAAAGAGCAAAAAACACTTTAGTGTAAAGAAATTTTGTTACCAATAAATTATAGTTATTGTAGTAGGTATATTTAGAATGAATTTCATTTGTTTCCATGGAGAACCCGAGGACAAATAAAAAGGAGAACTAGTCATATATTTGCTAGATAATCTTGAAGGCCGATGTTAAATAACTATGTGGTTTGATTACACCAATTCTTATTTTGAGTAAGTAAATGGAGTTATGGATAATAGACAATTACAATTCTAATTACTCAATGAATTTAGTATATTCTACATTCAAAGAAGTACATCTAATCATAACCGGTTCTCGTGTAGAGTGATGTGCTGAAGTTGGAGTTCTAAATAATAAACGAGTTCAACATATTTTACATTCATAGAAGTATGTTTATATTCTGCTTTACAAATGTGATACCTTTTGGGCTTTTCTAATGATGTCAAGTGTTATTCCTATTTTGGCATTTATAATTTTTGAAGTTTTAACTCCATTTAAAGAAGGACGGAAAAGCTCTCTATTTGTAATCAAGTATAGAACCAATGGTGGATGCTTGGATACAAATTTTGAATTTGCTATTATACCTAGAAACTATCTTATTTTAAGCACTTTCCATGAGATTTGATATATTGGTCATATACATATCTACAAAAGTTTTGACATTCATGCCCATCCCAATTGTTGGTTGAATTTATGAATGGCAAGAACGGGCATTGTAATGACCTTATTTCTTGAATATTCAAACAATAAAATGGAAGCAAAGGGTTCCTATAAGACAATTGATCTTTCATTGAACAACCCCCAATTCAATTATTTCAACAACATTTAATGATCTTTCCAATTGTTCAATACTCCAACTTATTTCCATCTACCTATGATACTAGTTGGTTCATTGAATTTGCCTCATTAATAGGCTCCCCATTTGATTTTGCTGATTGTGAACTGGTAACAATATCAAGTCCTATGCAATTTGACTTTATTTGAACATTTGGTATAGTAATAACAAAAACAACTCCTTTAATAAGACTATATGAAGTGTCTTAACCAAATTAAATATGTGATGGGAGCCTATATTATTATAGGACGAATGTTCAATATTGATTCTTATGGTATTGTTCAAAGAACCAATAAGTTAATCCTCCATCAATGTCATGGATGGGCTACCCACCTAAAATCAAAGACAATTGTAGATGCTATGATGAAATTTATAAGAAGTTATATCAAGAGATCTATAACGATAGAATGGATCCAACAAAAATTGACTGTTTACTACTAATCACAAGTTTCCTCTTGGACACAGTGTATGCATTATAAATTACAACAAATGGTAATGTCAAGTTAGAGTGAGCTCCCAACCACAAAATTGATGTTTTACTTCTAATCGAAAGTTTTATCTTGGACATAGTACTCATGTTGCAAATTATGATTAATGATTACTCTATCAATCAACATCAACTTTAGAGACGACTTCTAAAGCATTTTTCAAATAAAAGAGTTCAGTATTTTCTTGCAACTTAATGAAGTAAATATGATGTTTTGTACAAAATAAAATGGTACATGGATTAATCTTCATAAATTTCATCATCATAAGTAGTGTAAACTCATAAAAATATGTGGGAACATCAAAGAAATGCAAGGTTCTTCATCTACATGGATAATATAACATGAGCTGGTTTATAGATCATTGGGCTGTAATTACAAAGGAGTATAAACTTTACAAGTAAAGTCCAAGGATTGGTACTCCATTATAGCATTTTGTACATGTTTGGTTACAATTATCCATGTTCCCGATGTACCTATAACGTAGTGTTTAGTGGATTTCTAGCTAGTGCATATCATTTGATGAGAATGCAATATGGTGTGAACCAACTAAAGAGGTATGAATGCAAGTATTTGTCCCAATGAGTAATCCTGTAATTCTATTTGTTTTTTACATTTGGAAAACATTGATTTTTTAGAACATGAGTCCTATGATACGTTGGGAATATCGTATGATAATCATCCATGCATTAAAACAGATTTTGATGCCCAAAAATTGGATTGGTTGGCCCTAGCCAAGGATTACATTGCATGAATTTTTTATAAACTATAGTGTGATTACCAAATGATAAGAATTGATGTTTATTGAATGATAAGGAATTTATTTTAGCTTACAAGACTCAAAAGGTTCAAACAACATTTTATGTATTCTTCTATTCTAGATAGAGTAACATGACTGTCATGTCCTTTGCATTATGATGGGATAAAAGATGGTCGTAAATTATTTATATGTGATTAATTTATTAACATCATCTAATATGTGTGGTATCATATCCACTTGATATGAGTAGAACCAATAGCACAGTTCAAAAGATACAACATGAACTACATACCACACACATAACTTAGATGGGCTCAAAAATCAAAAAAATGTGGGAAGGGGCAAAGAAATTTGAAAATTAAGAAATGAAAAAGGGTAAGATTGGATTCATGTTTATAAAAAATGGTTTTTTCTACTCTTACTTCTATTCCTTTGGATGGACTAAATTTTTATGTTTTTAGAAAACTTAGGATGTGTGTAGAGTATCAACATGAGCCAAAGGAAGGACAATGAGGACAAACAAAAAGAAGAAAAACTGTATTCCTTTGCCATCCCAAAAATCTAATGTATATTGTGGATACCCCGATAAATGATTACTATGCTATTAACGTAACAAATATGCATTATATTTCAATACATATTCATTTTCTCTTTGTATATATTCATTTCAATACACTAACTATATATCAAGTGAATTGGTGACACAAGGACTTTCAGTCCTCCACTTTACAAGCTGAAATGTTGTGACCAAACTTTATGCATTATCAACATAGGATATGGATGTATCAAATCATCTGAAGGTACTATTGAAACATTAACAAGTCTTGAAATTCTTTTTTTGGATTATTTAAAAAAAAATTACTTTAGAGGCACATGCATTTTGAATGGTTCAATAATGGGATTCCTTGCATATCATTGTGTGTGTGTGTGTGTGTGTTCATTTGTATTAATAACTACATTTATCTGTTTGCCAAAGACATTGAGCAAATAATAAATATTTCATATCTAATTTTAAACAACTTCGAATTTGTAAGCATTGGTGAAAAAGTTGGATAAACACTTAGGTCATAAACTAGGCATTTACTAGGGACAGAGGTGACTTGAATTCTGATGATCTCTAAACTCAATGAACTTTTCTTCTAGTACAAGTAAATTATATTGTTGTTAATATCGACAGGTAGAGTGGGTCTCCATTTTTATTTTCACATGATAAGACATTTCTCTCCTAGCCTTATTCTCTAGAGCGAATGTTTTTCTCATTGAATAGTTTATTTTTATTTCAAATTGGGAATGATTCAAAATGAAAGAATTACAAACTAATTAGTATTATATATTTATTATAATAATTATATATTAATATATTAATAAATAAAAAAAAGAAAAAAAAAGGTTTCAAACTATAATTAATCATTTGATATTTCAACACATAGAATCGTCCCCCAGGGTGTTGAAAGATAAATTCTTCTGCAACCCTTCAACCTAATTCATTGGAGCAACTTCCATTAAGCCTCTGCACTTGTCGTTTGTCTGTTCTTGCTTTCTAAGGAACCCATACATTCTGTAAGCAGGATTTGGCTTACGATTCCCCATTTTTAGTTCCAATGTTTCACTAAACTTAAGTTATCACTTGGTGGTTTTTTATAAGCTTAATAGAACTAAATTTGTAACACTCTATGCATTTTTCCTGCTCAATCTAAAATAATGGAACAATCAATGTTCTTTTTTTTCCTATATTAAAAATGGAATATCAGGAATACACAATTTTATTATGATTTAGATTGCATTCTTAGGATGGATCCCTTACAACTAAATTGACTAGCTCAACAATAATAAACAAAGATCCCACCAACTTATTAAACTAAGCCTCAGTTTTTATTTTTATGTTATGTGAGTTGAGTTTGCTAAACTCGAGGTTAGAGCATCACATTTGTAATGAAATCACCATTAATTGGACTCTAATAGATGGATTTTTCATATTTTTTTATAATCCATGATTGATAATGTTGCCTTTGAGATAAAGAAATAGTGAAAAGATTTTTTTCCTTCTTTTTTCTAAATCTCTAGTTGCGATCTATTATAGCATTAGCACTTTAATGGGCTTTCTGTTGTTTATCATTTAGTTCAATTTTAAGGTTTATCCTATTCTTAACTGTGAAGTCGTTATGCCTCATTTTTTAAGATCTCATTTTAGACAAATACGCCACCTAGAGGCATTGCTGAGACTAGCTAGTGAAAACCCTATGTCAGAAAGTGATTTTTAGAAACCAATCTCACTCTTGCAAAAGATCACAATTTCATACTTGTTTATAAGAAAAACAAACATTGTGTGTTCATTATGGCCTAACAGAGTGGCAAATACTTTGGTATGTTTGTATCACCAGAGATCCAAATGATTCAATGGTGAGGTTGTATTACAACTGCATGATAAGCATAATCTATCTTATTAACGATGACCTAGAAACCAAGTGAACAGCGAATAACTCATATTATTGAGTACATGTATGACTTATCCATTATTATATCAAACTTTTCATCAAGGAACAATCTTCCTTCAATTTTGAGGGGAAAAAATGTATTCATCCTTGTCAAGTTGATGGATACTCCTATCTTATTGATTATGTTATTCCTACTGATTAAGTCAATAAGTTGGAATCAATCAACTGATCGATACTTTAAAGTTTCCTTTTATATTTTTTCAACAACAATTCCTTCACTGAGCTATGGATCTATTACAATTCAACAAATCATCCCATGGATTTTCATTCTACAAATGTTATGATATGTACAAGCTATGCACACAAAATGGATAGTCATCATAACCCCATCTTTATCATGGCATTCTTATTTCATTATTTTATTATCATAAAGGAATCAAATTTGGGTTAGGTTATTATTAGATAGGTTATTGTTTATTATGTTATTATTAGAATCTATAGAAAAAATGCATTGATTCTTGCATCTTGATTAAATGGCTAATAGTCTCAACAGAGATTTGAATTGAAAATTCAAATGTGTTCTAATTGTTCCTTATTGATCTCTTCCTAAAAGTTCCAAACAAACAATTCACATTTTTTTATTTTAATTAGTTCTTAATCCTTTTTACACATTTCATATCATGTAATTCCTTTGCATGGAAAATTATTCACACATGGGGTAATGAGAAGAATTATAAAGTTAGTTTTAAAGTACGCATAAACATCAGATAAAATGGAAATCTTATTAATAAACATTTCAATTGTAATCAATATCTTATTACTAAAAATTCCAACACCTCGAGAGAAAAAGGGTCATTGTCCTATTATGGAGATGGTGTGATTGGATTAACTTTTTTTTTTCTTACAACTCTATTTAATTTATTCTTATTCTTATAAAAAAGAGGCACAATTCAATGTGGAAAGAAAGAGATTGGAGAAACTTTGAACTTCGAAGATAGGCAATCCCTTCTATCATATATCCAGATTGATGCAACTTGAGATGCTTCTTGATTCTAGTCTTAAAACCAAATAATACACCTATAGGTTGTATATTGCACATCAAATTTACTATACTAGTACTAATAAGTAGCATGGAGGAAAAAGCATTGTATCTTGGAATCAATAACATGAAAACTTTATATATAATTCCTCTTTCTTTTCAGAATTGGGTCGACCAAGAATGCTTAGGACAACAAACATTTATCTCATTTGTACTTTAGATATTCATATAACTACCAAAGATTGTTGGAGCAACTAATTCCTAGAAATATTGGGGATTAAGAACAAAAAGAATTGTTGGAGTTACCAATCAATCTAAAAAAGTTCAACATGTTTGGTACAAATGAGAAAAGACCTCTAGGAAAAAACACTAGCCCCCATCACTTTATAAGGAAAACATTTCAATTGTTTGTTTGATTCCATGGATTTTTTCCCTCATTGTTGATGGAAAAGGGATGAGCCGTGGTAGATGGAAATCTCATGTACGGTTCTAGAATAGAGATCCTTGAAATAGAATGAACAACCGTCTCAATAAGAAAATAAGTCTGTACCTGTGATCCACTCCGCTGTTATAGGAACCGGTGCTTTTGTCCCTATTAGTGTCACCGCTATAGACACCATCTGAAAATGCTATACGGGTCCACATCATCGGTATAGATATATCGCAGTGAAGTAATCACCGTTATAGATTAGTACGCCAATTAATATTTTAACTAGTGTTAGACTATAGTGGTGATTCTTTTCATCGTTATATCACCAGTGTTGCTCAACGATTTACCGATGAATATATAGCAACAAATTTTATCACTGCAATTGGTCTTTTTTTAAAAAAAATAAATTTCTAATAATCTAATTTTTCATAACTTTCTTTACATAGCCCTATGCAAACCGAAAAGTAATATATAATCAATTGGCATACGAAGACAATGTTAACAATCATAGTAATAGTTGCAATGATGTTGGAGTAAATTCCATGTAATTTAGTAATCATCTTAAGTGGCTGCAAGTCGAAGGAAGCAGCAACTTGTCCTAATAAAGATTACAAACAAATGAAGAAATCTAAAATCAAAGAGGAACCATCAAAAGGGTATTAGAAACACAAAGTTCAAAACACAAAAAATGGAAATTAATTAATTGACCAATCAGATTAGATCGCCAAGAAGAGATAAATCTCAAATACATCTCATTCAGTGGATAGAGTAGATCAAGAAAGACATGCCACCAAAAAAGAGTTGACTATTGAGTCATATGAGATAAGAAACTCTTAAGTACAATTCTAAGGGAAAAAATGACTTACCTATTCCAACATAAAAAATAGATCATACAATAGGGATATTCAAAAATTAGAAAGGCTTGGTTCGATGAAGCTAATGCATATTAGAAACAAGCCATAGTGCTTACACTAGGTAGTTATATTTATGAATAAAATTTCACATGACAATTTGAATGAGAACATTTTTTTTAATAAAATCCCTTAAATTGTTTACTAGATCCGCCAAATAGATTGTTGCTTGAGAGGAGTCAATAGATGAATTTCATTATATCCGTTCCAATATTGTTCTTTTTACATCATTCAGTGTCTTATAGGTTAAGATGGTATGTGTACATGGCACAAAATATCTTCCTTTATCCTAACGGCTGCTAACTAACCAAAATATTTCTAATGTTCACACATGGATATTTAATATCTTAGTAATGACTAATGTCTTATTTAAAATCTTGTGATTTTGTTAACACCAAATTTTCTAAATTTTTCTCAGTGCCAACTTTAGAAATTCTATAAAATGTCTCAGGCAAAATTTTTAAGCTACCCCTTTCAAAGTCCACCAAATCTAATCCTGAACCCTAGTCAAGGAATTTATTATAATCCGAACTCTAAATTCCCTTCAATCAATTTTTTTGTCAAATTTAAACAAGAGTTTAGACTGGAAGAAATTGTGAAATCAATTTGGCCTAAAATCAAGAAGCTAAGTCCGGATTTTGAAAATTCAATTTTAAGGAAAATTCAAACTATTAAGATAAATTTTTAACTTAGTTCTCAAAAAATGCTGGACTAAAATGTCCGCTTCAATCACCAAAAAACCATAATTCGAAGACAATTCAAGTCTATCTATACAATCCATGGTACATGGTCATATGACCCAACTCAAACAAATCCAAAGAGTTCGGTCGGTACACCAAACAATTGAACCGTACTCAATAAGAACTCAGTCAATTCGCTAGAGAAAACATTCAAAACTTGGTGAGATCGATGTTTTGAAATAAAGTCTAGCCGAAGGTCATATGGTCTGGATAAGCCTGTATAGTTACCACATTATTTGATTCAAAATTTCCCAATTGGAAACTAAATTTCTCTTAGTCAAATGCCAATTAAGAAAGTGACCAATAAGAATTCAAAACCAATTCTTTTCTCCTAAAAATGATTCTAATGAAATCACTCATTCCTTCCTTTAAAATCATTTTTAAGTGATTTTAAAGAAACAAATCAAAAAATTAACATTCAATCAAATGAGTACCAGAGCTAACCTTGTTTAGGTTGCGTTCCGAAAAAGTCTAAGTTAGTTCAAATGAAACTAGCATGGAGGAACGAGTTAAAGAGTCACCTCTTTAGGCATTCTCTCACTCCATTTTGGTCTAGTTTGACTTAGAAAATTTCTCTTAAGGGAGAATCACCTCAGCCATGCTCCTTTCCCTTCCCAAGATCTTTCTTGATAAATTTGATTTTTAAAGACAGACCAGCTCAATTAAGCTATTCTTAAGACTTTGAGAAAATGAAAGAAGGGTCAGCTCGAAGGTAAACCATTCTCAAAGCTAATCAAGGAGCTGCCCAACCTGGATGTGCTCCTCGAATTTTCAAAAGATAGAATAGGATGATATCAAGATTGATTCATTCTGCCTCCCTTTTTCTGAAAATACCAGACAAAAGCCACCCAAATGGGCATGCTCTTCTCATTCCCCAAAAATTTTTAGAACAGACCAGCTCAATTAAGTTGATCTGTTTTCAAAAGAAAGAGACTAAAGAAGCAGCTATGAATGGCATGCTCTTCTTTAGATTTTCTTGAAAAACCACCAAATCTGAAAATATATCAATCTGTTTACAAGATGATTTCCTTTGCAGAGTCTGCTGGAGACAGCCTCTGATAGGCATGCCCCCCTTTTTTCACTCTTTCCTTTAAAGAAAAAGAGAAACTGTTCAATAAAGCAAAAGAGAAATGAATCAGGAGCCACCCACCTTGGGTGTCCTCCTCAACCTCTCTTCCAGGGAGCCAAGGACAACACTTGGTACTACCCTCGTAGCAATAACACACTAGAGTCGCTCAAATGGGCAGATTCTTCTAATCCCAAAGCCTCCCTTAGAAAGACAAATCCTATAAAATCAAACCAGATTTTGTAAGGAATGGGGAAAATCTAAGGTAACAGCCATAAATGGTGTGTTGCCCTTTTGATTTCCTCCTGGGAAATCATGAAGTCTGACCAAGATCGGCCTAATCCAGGTGCTCTCTAATATATATATATATATATAAAGGCTGAAATTAGATTGGTTGAAGGAGAGGTGCAGCCAAAAAACATCCTATCCTCCTGTTCATGCTTAATCAAGAGAGATCTTCTTCTTGATCTCACTTGGTCCCAAGAAAAGGGGATCAAATCTCAGCAATAAGTCATCATGATTTGGGCTCTATAAAGAGAGCCCTTAGCAGACCAGCAAAGGAATCCTGGCTGAAGCATCTTCAAGGAGTGGTATTCCAGCTCATGAAGGGAATTCCCTTGCTTTAGGCGTTTTTCTAGCTCTCCCTCTAAAATGTCTGCAACTCTCCCATTCCAGGCGACTTCCATTGCCACTGAAGCTGTCTGCAATCCTCGTTGAAGCACTTTCAAGAAGTAGTGTTTCTGCTCATGCAAGTACTCCGCTACTCTAGACGTCTCCAGCAACCAACAAGTAGAATGAGTTCTATGCGCCACCCCATGTATGCAACAAGCATGCATTGGGGTGGACCCTACTACATATATGTAAAGTTCTGGTATTGACCTTTGTGACAAAAAATGTACATGAGCATACTTAATTGAATGCCCTTACATTGCACAGCCACATCATAAGGTAGACCCTACTACCCAGATGTAATATTTTAGTATTGACCTTTGTGATGAAAAATGTACATATGCATATTTACTTGAATGACCTTACATTGCATGGACGCAACATATGTACGTACATATGCATATTTACTTGAATGACCCTGCAGGACTTTTTTTCTATGGTTGGACAATTCGAAGAAATCAAATGATCATTCCTTAGGATTTGAAGGAAAAGGTAAAGGAATAATTTGAAAAAAAAATTGATGCAACAGGTATGGTGTCATATGAATCTTATAGATGAAATAACTACAACAACCTTGTTCATGTGCTAAATAATGTTACGATGTAATGTGTTTCAGATAGTTTGCATGAGATAACAAATTTGTGGCATAATGAATGCGTGAGATAACAAATTCATGGGATAAATTGTTGCATGAGATAGCTAATGTGTGAGATAAGGTTCATTATTAGTCGATGGATTTTATGGTGAGATAATGTTGAATGTTATTTGATCGAATGAATTCATGCATGAAATAAATAATTTATGAGATGATGTTCAATGTTATTGGTTGGCGAACTTTATGCTTCGTAGGTTGCACAATGTATTAAATATCTACATCATCAGATGGCACAGTGCACGTGACATCATCATTATCAAATGGCGACTGAGACCCTTTGTGAGGAGATAAAAAAATCGCAAAGAACATACTTTTTTTGTATGAATGGAATTCGAGATGGAGGATCCAGAAGAACGTGCTCTTACTATAGGACTGGAGATTAAGATGGATGATCCCAAAAAACGTGCTCCTACTATAGGAATGGAGTTCAAGATGGAGGACACATCATACCTTTTCTATAATTATTATGCTTTTTGCTACAGGTTCAATGTAAGAAAGGGTAGCATGGAGAGAAATGCACAAGGCATGGTCGTGAGAAGGTCATATGTTTGTTCGAGAGAAGGATGGAAGAGATCAATTCCATATATAAAGAAGCACGAGATTGATATAGGGTGCGGTTGTGCTGCCAATTTGGAGCTGGCAATGCATTTGAATGAAAAATATTGGATTTTATGCAATGGCGATTGAACACAACCATCTATTGGCACCTTCTTGCATGAGCCACATATTGAGAACGCATCGCAACTTGTCATCGTCGTATGCTGAAATAAATGAGTTGGCTGATGCTGCAGGCATACTGCTATGGAAGGCATATGACCTTTTGTTAATGTAGAAGGTGGTCATGAGAATGTTCCATTCACACACATGGATCATAAAAACCAGTAAAGGAGCAAGATGATAGAATCGCTGAAATAAGGATAATATATGTCATTGGTCGAATCTCTTCAACAAAGTTTAAGTAAAGACCTAGGTTTCTATAACACCATTCATATGGATGATGATAGTTATGCTACAAATGTCTTCTAGGCACACTCAAGGTCTCGGTTAGATTATGGATGCTTCAGTGATGTGCTTATTTTTGACACAACCGTGAAGGTAAATACCCAAGGCTAGCCCTTTGTGCAGTTTATAGGGGTGAATCATCACTCTAAATGTTGCATTTTCAACAGTCCATTCTACTTTGATTAGACCACTAAGACATTTGAGTGGTTGTTTAAGGTATTCATTGAGGTCATGAATGAAAAACATCCTAAAGTTGTACTGACAAACAGTGACAATGCAATAGCACTTGCAGTGTCCCTCATATAGCCAGAAGTGCAACATCACTTGTGCTTGTGGCATATTTGGTTCATGTAATAAATCAGAAGATTAGCTTTAAAGAGAATTTTACAAATTATGTCCTTTAGTGAGAATATGGTGAGACGTTTGAATGTATGTTGACATAAATAATTAAGCATATAACCTACAAAAAAAATACATAGCTTCAAAAATTGTATAGGAACAAAGAAAAGTAGTTGTTGGCATATAGAAGTCAATACTCTTGTGCATGCATGATAAGCACGTAGAGAGTAGAGAGCATGCACTGCACTGAAAAGGGGAGTGTACTATTGCTTACAAACTTCTTGATTCATGAAATACTGACACATTTTGGATGGTCTTAGGGATTGTGAGCTCGAAGAAGATGTGAAAGCATTAGTATATCAGCCTCAAAGTTTGGGTATGAATATCTTTGTCTGAGCTGCAGCATTGTACACACAACTGCATTTGAATGGTTTACAAGTGACTAACTTTGACATAAAATTACATGAACAACAATCAAGTTGTGTATATCTTGTGATCAAAAGGGGAAAAGATTCGACTAAGATCAATGATGTGTTCATGTCCTACGATACTGAAACAGTTGATTTTGAATGTTCTTGTAAGAAATTTGAACTTAAAGGTATTTTGTGTTGCAATGTTCTAATGAAGCTCGATCAAGATAACATTCAGGAACTACCAGGGAGATACATCCTAAAAAGATAAACCAAAAATGAAAATTTGGATTTAATGAAGATTTCTCCTAAAATTACTTCCTATGATGGTCTTAAGTCCCACAATCTGTCCTGCTGCTAGCATCTGTGTAGGGCACTAATGTATCTTGTAGACTTGGCAGAAAGAAACAAATGGCCTTTTGAATACATGACACAGTTGGCAAATGAAGGCGTAGAGAATGCTTGGACTCTATGTTGTGATAGAGATGTGGCAATTAAAGGCCAATATGAAACAATAGGTCCCATCACCCTAAACCCATCGAAGAGTAAGAAGAGTCATGGTTCTGGTATTAATATTGTGTTTGATAATTACGAGGTGAACATTGTAAAATACAAGGGCACGATACAAGCAATCAATGATTTGAAGAGGAAGCCAATATTTAATAGGAGTTGTGTAGGACAAAAAGTGCCCTAAAAAAACAAGACAGTAGAAGAAAAATCAAGCAAGAAACTCATCGTCAATGAGTTGAGTATGTTTTGTTTACAAATGGTGCAGTTGAGACCTTGATGCCATCTACATATATGCAAGATGCAAATGATCATGGCAATTTTGCAAAACTCTTGTGAAGTTTTTTATATTATATGTATTTTATATGTTTTAACTTTAACCACATTTGTAATAATCGATTTTTTTTAATTGTTACAGAACCACATGGATTCAATTGATCATATCCAATAATAGCGAGCTCTCACAATGTATCATACAATGAATGGTTGTCTTAAAGTGACAGCGATTGAGATAACAATGTGTATACAAATAATGTGATAAGTAAACAGAGATGAATTAGTGCGACAACGACAAAAGAGGCAGGAACGATTACGAGGACATGAAATAACAACACATCTACAAAGAATGTGACAAGGCACACAGTGATGAGAGAATGAGGTAACAACACATCTACAAAGAAAGAGATAAGTAAACAAAGATGAAATAATGTGATAGCATAACGAAAGGAGTAGTTACGAAATAATGAGAGAAGATGATGTACAAAGTAAGCAATAAATAAACAGAGACGAAATAATGCAATCATGCAATGAAATGAATGGTTTCGAAATTATAAAATAACAGCGAGTCTACTAAGAAAGGTAGGAATGGTAACGAGAGAATGAGATGGCATATCTACAAAGAATGCGATAAGTAAACGAAAACAAAATAATGTGATATGAATGGTACTAAGTAATGAGAGAAAACATGTGCACAAAGTAGGCGAGAAGTAAGTGGAGATAAAATAATGGGATCACGTAACGAAAAGAATTGATTACAAAATAATGAGATTACAACGAGTCTATCAAGAATGGCAGGAATGATAACAAGAGAATAAGATAACAACGGGTCTACAAAAAAGGTAACAAATAAATGGAGACGAAATAATGCGATAATGTAACAAAAGGAATGGTTTTAAGGTAATGAGATAACACATGTGTACAAAGTAGGCAATAGGTAAACAGAGATGAAATAATGTGATCACATAATGAATAGAATGATTACAAAATAATGAGATAATAACGAGTCCACCAAGAAGGGCAGGAATGGTAACGAGAGAATGAGATAACAATGCATCTACAAAGAAGGCAATAAGTAAATGGATAAGAAATAATGCAATAATGTAATGCAAGAATAGTTACAAGAGATTGAGATAACGTGTCTACAAAAAGGACGATAAGTAAACAAAACCGAATTAAAGCAGCAATGTACCAAAAGGAATGGTAATGAAATGATGATATAACAATGACTCTATCAAGAAAGCGATAAGTAAACGAAATAATACGATAATGGGAGGAATAGCAGGAATGGTTACGAGAGAACTAGATAACGTGTGTCTTGCCTAGAGACAAAATAATGCGAAAATGTAAAAAATGAAGTAATGATTCTCAAAAGGGTGATAATTACACTATGTTGAAATAATGACAAAACAAGTTTCTATGAGTTCATGATAGGGATAAGTTAACAAGCTTCAAATTTCAAAACGTCTAGTTATTACAAGCAAGTTTCCGAAAAATCTTCTAATCGAATTGGTAACATCAACTTGGGTGAAGTTAGGCTTCTTTCTAGATGCTATCTCTTGCATGTATTTCATCATGGACACACCATAGTCATAGTTGTTTCTTTGTTGTGGACATTTAACTATAGAAAGTTTGTAGTTATCCACCATTTTGATGTCGAAGACATGTGTGAAGCAATATTTCTACAAAAGAACTAAATGGGTGTGTAAAGGTCTGTAAACACAGTTAAAGTTAAATTACATACTAGTTTGTAAAGGTCTTCTGCTATTTGATAGTTGTCATATCCTAAGCATGGATCGTATATACACACTTGTTTTTTCACATTGTGGACGACATACAACACCCAATGTTTTTTTTTTTTCAACCACAAAGAAGGAAATAAGATATGAAACAAACTGGTGTTACAAATACAAAGCACGTGAGTAAGGAAAAAAAAGAGCAAAAGAATTGGGAAAATATGAAAGAGGATCAACCATTTCAACTCTAGTAATGCATTGGTTTTTAATTCCTGAAATATTGTGTATGGCATCTGACATTAGACATGTATTGTTGTCTGTCAATGGAAGCAACGCAACATGTTGTTAGAAATTTATCAATATGATCAATATTTTTGCAAGATGCAGGCTATGTAATGGAAAATAGGAAGATGAAGGATATGTCCCATGAAATCTACCCTTATAGTATACCTTCCAAGGCCTTTATTCTGATGCGTACACTCCAAAAAGTCAACAAAATAGTTTATACTAACATTGCTTACTTGCTTGTGAAGGAGGAAGTCTATTTTGTAAATAAAGAGTAGATTGTCACTATGTTCCCTGTTGACAGCTGGTCTATGCTTGGCTTAGACAGCCACGATGGCAACTCTTCTTTTGGAATGCTTCGTCATGATGCTTGCATTTGCATATCACTTATCCAATGAATCTAAGTTAAGGCAATGGATAGGCGATAAGGGGACAACAACTCATGAAAGCTAAAGCAGCAATATACGCAACGAAAAACGAGATAGCGAGATAACAACACAACAAAGATAAACCAGTGATATACACAATAGATAAGAGATAGAGAGATAACAATATGTCAAAGACAAATCAGTGACATACACAAGGGGAATGAGAAAAGGAGACAACAATACATCAAAGATAAAGCAATGATATATACAATGGATAAGACATAGAGAGATGACAATGCATCAAAGAAAAAACAGCGATATACACAATGGAAAAGAGATAAGAGATAACAATGCATCAAAGATAAAGCAGAAATATAAGCTACAGATAAAAGATAGAGAGATAACAACGTGTTAAAGATAAAGCAGCAACATACAAAACATAAAAGAGATAGCGAAATAAGAACATGTCAACAATAAAGTAGCAAAATACGAAATGGAAATGAGATAGGGAGATAACAATGCGTCAAAGATAAAGCAGCGACATACACAAAGGATATGAGAAAGGGAGACAACAACACGTCAAAGATAGTGCAAGGATATACACAATGGATAAGAGATAAGGTGACATAACATAGTGATATATGTAACAAAGAAGAGATAGCGAAACAATAACGTGTCAAAGATAAAAGTGATATACGTAACAAAAAAGAGATAGCGTGATGCCAATGCGTGAAAGATAAAGCAGTGACATATGGAACATAAAAGATATAGCAAGATAACAATTCGTCAAAAATAAAGTAGAGATATATGAAATGGAAATGAGATAGCGAGATACCAATGCATCATAAGCAGTGATATATGCAATGGATAACAATGCATCAAAGATAAATCAGTGATATACACAATGCATATAAGATAGAGAAGCAACAATGCGTCAAAGATAAAGTAGCAATATACACAAGGAATATTATATAAGGAGACAACAGCAGGCCAAAATAAAGCAGCAATGTATACAACGGATAAGAGATAGAAAGATAACAATGTGTCAAAGATAAAGCAGCAATATACAAAACAGAAATGGGATAAAAAGATACCAACGCATCAAAGATAAAGCAAAAATATATGCAACAGATGTGAGATAGAGAAATAACAATGGGTCAAAGTTAAAGAAGTAATATACAATGGAAACAGTATCGTTAATGTAACATTAATGCAATAACACAATAAAATTTGAGACATTCATTATCTCACATCATTCATAGCATATGACAGTCATTAATAAATTAACATATTATTGATCATTGTTATAAACAAGATAATATTGTTTATCGTCACTAATAAAATACAATTATTCTTGACAATCATGTTCATGTCGTTTTGTTTTTGGCATATTGCTATTCAAATCATCAATTTTTTTGAGCCAAAACGACAACATGATCAATCAGCGAATTTATTGCTGCCACCAATCTCTATTTCACTGGTAAGTTTGGATGCTGGGTTGTAGTCTTTGCATGGTCCTAGCACCTTTTGCTTTGAATCTCCCTGCCCATATGCTCTTCCTAGTCCTGGTGTCATTTACTATGGATCTTCCTCTTAGCAGTGTTCTCCACTCGAGATGATGATGATGATGATGATGCAACAAGAAGGTTATCTCCTCCTCGTGTAGATGCTGATGGTACTAGGATATCTCCTACTACTACCGATGGTGATCCACGAAGGGGCAAATCGATTAAACACATTTTGGGTTCTCGACGATGCACTACATCCTAATATTGCTCATGGTACCCTGTGCAAACCCCTCAACTTTGTAAAAAAAAAAGGACATTTCACCATGTGAGACCAGTTACAGAGCTCTTTCTGAAAGAACCATCACCAGTCAATTATAGTCTTGAAAGCACTTTTGTTCCTTAATCTCTTGTAGGGCTGGGATGGCTACGGAATCGACTGGTTTATACAATGTTGCAAAAGAACTCTACTACCGTGCTGCATTTCTACTTTGTTCATGCACAACAACCATATATCTCTGCATTTCAGCTCAAACGCTTTCATGATATTCCAATTTTGCCCATTTGCAGCATTGTATGTCTAAATAATACCTATACATAAACATGAAATGATCATTAGTACACAAGTATTCCTGCATCTTTATTAAGCCAAGTATGAAACACTATTTATTATACATACCTGACCCATCTGAAGATTTGACATGATCAATTGGATGATTCTACATCGTTGTAATATCTAAGACCAATACCCCTCCACTGTGCATGTAATGGCCATGCATCTGCAAATGGACACTCCAAAGTAGGTCTAATAGAAGGTACGTGCTCCCATATCCAGAACTGAAGACAACGTACATATATTACATGATGAAAGATAATCATTTTTTAGATAATGTTACATGTTGAAGATAATATATATACGTATAGTAATAACCAGCATCCTCCTACGGATGCAACCC
Source organism: Nymphaea colorata (assembly GCF_008831285.2). Classification (NCBI taxonomy): domain Eukaryota; kingdom Viridiplantae; phylum Streptophyta; class Magnoliopsida; order Nymphaeales; family Nymphaeaceae; genus Nymphaea; species Nymphaea colorata. The sequence goes on along the minus strand of NC_045147.1, from coordinate 4,049,724 downwards.
ACTCTTAAATCGCACCAACTAGTTATAAAAATGTGCAAACATAACTGCCCCCCATGCATAGTGATGAATCTTTTCCACATCTTCTAAAAATTGAATGTGCCGCCAACTTATCTAGAGCATGAATTGTCACTTTCCAAAATATCTATATCTTGACCAAAACATACTTAACTTAAGTCCACCGGCTGCTATTCCCTAAATTCTAGATTCAAAAATTTGAACGAGCTCATGGACTTCACTCTAAATTTCTTTCTCAAATTTCAATGTTGAGTTATGGTCTAGGGGTCATCCAACATCTCCTATTTCCCAACATCAGCAAAGTAAATGAAAATCAATTAAATTGTGCATTGAGAGAGCGAGTGTGAAGCATCGATAATGGACATACAGTTACTTCATAAGTGCATGCATGCACTCACTTCAGAAATGCATTCAATCACCACAGCAAAAATTGAGTGAGCCAAGTCGAAGTTGCTACCGGTCAAGTAATATTGCAACAAATACTTGGGTTCCTCACTTACTTCGAGGTGAAAGCACCAAAAAAAAATTTCCAAAATGGCTGCAATTCAGGATTTGTAAAATCGATCTCAAATGAATTCCATGATGTTTGGGTTTTCTCAAAATCAAAATCACCACAAACTCTTATACTTGGATCGATTTTTAGTCCGAATCAATAATATTCAACAAAATCCCTCCAAGACCAAAATGAAATTTTTTGAATTTGATTGTTTAGCCCAAACCTGATTCCAGGATCAAAGTCGACCAAATCAAAATAATTCTCTCAAATCTATTAAAATTATTCGCAAAATTTTATCCGAGACCAAGCAAATTTCACAATGTCCCCAACTTCGGCCATTCCCAAACCAGAATCTCAATTTTTGGAAATCAAGAAAGTTTCCCAAATCTAAATTTCTACCATCCAAACTCTCGATCATCCAATTTTCAATTCCCATTTCAGGATCAAAACCAGTCAAGTAAAATCAACCTCTCTAAAATTTTCAAATCAACAAGATTTTCAAACTAGATTCAAGTCTCAAATTCCAAACCAAAGCTATTTTCAACTTTCTGAGGTCAAGCCAAAATTGACCTCATCTCCTAAACTTCAGCCATTCCTAGCTCAAGTTCTTAATCTCCAAACCCGATTTCCAAATTCCGATCTTGGATTGAACCAACTTCTAGTCTCCAATTTCAGCCAAAATTCAATTTCTAATCTCGGGATTAATAGTCTCAATTCAAAAGTAGTTTCTAAATTTCCAAAACTACTGAAATTAAAAAAGAATTTCTGATCAAGACCAAACAAACTCAAATTTTCAAACTAAGTTCAAAACTACTTCAAAATTTCAAAATCCATTCCCTGCACAAGCAAATAGAAGAAAGGAATTGTCAAGCTTGAGAAATCTCAAACCTTGGACCGAGTACCCCTATTAAAGGTGGCGAAAACGGTCGGACCTCGTACCAATGACTGGATCCCTCTCTACCAAAATCTATTTTCAAACAAAATTCCAAATTTGCCGCTTGGGACAACTCCCTATTCGTGGGAGGGGTGTGAACAGATTTGTAATAGCATAAGTATTAGCTGGAAGAGAGCGACTCATTGATTATTTTTTTCACTGGAACGAAAAGTAAAGATCTTTATGGATAGGGGTCTAATAAGACTTCATATGAGGAATGGGCCAAACTTTGCCTTTTCTCAAGGACAACGGCTAAGGTCTCTGCTGTTACCACTTGGATATAGAGCATAGATGCTAATGTTAAGATTCTGATTGTTGTACCAGTGATTCGTGAGAGATGTCTTTGTCGCATTAATGTTTTTTGCCAGTTGATTCCATTATCACAAAGCTGCTCAAAAATGGGCTTAATTCCAATTTCTAGAATCTATGTTGAACCACCACTTAGTAGGGTTACTAAAACTTAGGGTCTCCTTCTTAGGCAGGGACATCAAGTACATGTATCTTTACCGATTAACCAAGAGTGGATCCTAAGGAAATACCACATCCAATCGCGATCATTTGAGTCAACTTCTAATTTTGCTCAAGAAGCCACCCCTTGTTTGACATTAGATTCATCAAAATACATGAAATTTCTTTGTTTTCATGGCGGCTTAGATCTAATAACATGTCGACAGTTAATTGATATTGCACATCCTCGTTTGGCCATTGCAATTATTTTCCTGATAACTAGTTGTAGATGTATAAGACCAAGTGGGACATTAGCCTTGACTGGGAAGATATCTTAGAGGCCCATAAGGGTCTGTTTATAGGGCCATAAGCCTATGATATTGTAATAACGTCATTGCAAGGTCAATTGGCTCTTAATCTGGCTATGCTAGGCTCTTTAGCCATTACAGTAGCCCAGCATATGCACTTTATGCGTCCTTCTGCATACCTAGCTATAGATTATGGTATACAACTTTCATGCACACGTTACTTGTGGATTAGTGGATTTTTCGTAGTTGGTGCTGCTGCACACGCAGCAATTTTTATAGCACTATGGTCCAACTATTCGATGGAACGATTTATTAGATTGTGTCCTTAAGCATTCATAATTTCAGCTGGTAATTTCGTAATTGATACCATGAGCACTTTGGGGCACCCCCACGATATGTTTCTAGGTACCGGTGTACAATTATGGTCTATCTTTGCTCAAAGGATACAAAACACCCATGCTTTAGCACCTGAGACTACAGCTTTTGGTGCAAGTGCAATGGGGCGCACTAGTTTGACGGGAGATTTAATAGCAAAAGGCAGCAAAGTAGCTTGGCTGCATATTCTGCTGGGAATCACAAATGGCTTTGCTCTCTTGGTTATGCTAACACAGGTTCCGTTCATACGCTTACGAAGTTCATATCATCTGCCAAAACCGCTTTGCTGAAGATATTACTACATTTGCAAAGATGAAATGCTGCCACCATGAAGATCAACGACAAGAGATTGTTGGATTAGACAAACTAATGATGATGATGCTATACCATACTAAGGAAGACCTTGCAAGATCATCCGACCTCTCATAATTCTCAATACTAACGTAATCATGATGCATTTTAATAGTAAAATCTAAGTGTACGTAATGATTCCCAAAGTCCACATTTCATGAACCACGAGAACCATTAGTTAACCATCCAGCAGGATTGGTAAAAGGGACAAGGGATCCAGGAAGCACGGTGAACATAAGACGTTCTTTCACTGCTCTCATACGGATTTAGATGTTGACTCAGTATAGAACGTTTCTACACCTATTCTGATTTTACTTTTAATCTTTTCAGTTGCTCCAAGAACGTACGAGGCCTTAAGTGCCAAACCTGAACTTCCTATAGTTCTTTCTATTATCTGATTCTTGTACTTGAAGCCCCTGAGAGATCCGACCAGCTGGTTAGGCTCAATACCTAGATTGGGTCATCTAGTGTCGGACTGATAGCTTGACCATTAATGCACAAGAACATAATTTAAATTCATTCTAATGTCCAATATGCTAATAAAAACTCAATCCAATGCGATTGGGTATGAGGGCCAGACTGAGGGATGGGATCTGATGCCTGATCCACTGGGAAAATGTCTATCTAGTAAAGATGCTCGTGTTCAAGAAAAGAGAAACCCATTTATATACAAACAATAATGAGTGGGCAGCGACCCAAAGTATTTAGACAAATGAAGAAAAACTGAAAAAACCAAAGCAGAATAACTGATTTCAACTTGAACGGGCAACTTAGCAGACAACTGAGCACAAAGCACCACCACAGACGCTCCGTATCCCCTTTATGCAGAGCCTAACTCGGTGCATCCGTATCCCCTTTACGCGGAGCCTAACTCGGTGCATCCGAAGGACTAACAAGTGGATGCAAATTACCTAAATTAAACAAGAACTTTTCTTGATATTTTGCAGTTCTCTATTTTCTCTTTCTCCCAAGTATCTTGTGCTTCAACATTGTCTTCATCAGTTTCCCGAGACTTTTTAAGCTTTGCTACGAGAACCCACATGTTTGCAAGCTCATTTTCAAGGTAAGATTCTCTTTCTTTTGATTCCTCAATCATCTTCTGAAGCTGTGCCTCCTTTTGTTCCTTTTCAACAAGTGCAGCTTCATAAGAAAGTTCCCTTTCACGACTTGAAGCAAGTTCCCTTTTGACCTCGGCCAAGGATGGCCCTTGGTTCTGCTGCTTGACAAGGCCATGTTTCTTTGAGTTGATTGTTCCACCACTGACTCTACGAGGAGGTGGAGTTTTCAGTGATGCAATTTCAGTAGTCAACTTCTCATTGTTGCGCATTAGCTTGGTCACTTCTTCGGATAGTGCCTTAAGTTCTACTGCAGCTGCAGATGCTAATTCCTTTGCATAGGAGCTCTCCTCTGCTAGCTTCTGATTTCGGGTTTCAAGTTGACATTTTTCTTCAGTTAGTTTTTGTATTCTCTGGTTTAGTTCATCAATGACCTAAAATAGGATAAACTGTGAGAACAGGACTCATGGTGAATGTGCAGAGAAGATAATTAATGACACACACTGACAACATAAAGTGCGACCAGTATTAAGTATTAACGCATGCGCTGTGGTATATGCATTCACTTAATAGATTCAAAAGTATCTTTACACCAACTGCTAGTCAAGTCACGAAACTAAAGAAGCGTTTCTTGCACACACACTAGCAGAATTAAGTGTTCAGACACGTACCTGTGATTGGACAAAAGATTCGCTTGTGAAACCTTTTTTAGATTCATCCAAACTAAAATCTCTTTGACATATTGCTTCAACACTAGAGACCTGAGCTGCCTTTGCATTAGCATCGATGGCAGTCAATGCATCAGAAAGCTGTTGCTTTAGAGAAGCAATATTTTCTTGCAATTCTTCACACTCACGAACCTGACAAATAAACATCAGATACTAAGAACAAATACTTGTATTCCTTCATAGCATAGCTAGTTCTACATACAGTTTGTAGTTGTTAGCTCACCTTTTCCTGTAATTGCTCTTGCATTACTCTATTATCAGCAGATTTTACCTGAAAATATAAACCAACAACATCAATAGGGTAACAAAGGATGATAAAAGGTATAAATCAAAGAAGTAATATTGCAATAGCAGAAGACAACTTCTCAAAGATTTTGCAAGCCCTGCAACACCAACTGACTGGAAATCGTCGGTGGAAAATATAATGTAGGAATCTGTCACATAGGTACGGGTACGGGTACGGGTATCGGTACGGACTATTTCCAAAAAATTTGGGTGCGGGGTATAGCCGTACACACAATCGGACAGATATATATATATATATATATATATATATATATATATATATGTCAAAAATTTTCAAAATGAATAACATATTCATAAAGCATGATCCAAAACGCTTTTAAGATATATTGACATCGCTATGGTTATGGCTCACACTATTATCCAAGAGTCAAGTTATAGAGAAGGGATCGATTTTCGAAACATTGAATGGAAGATTTCAAATGAAAAGTTGTGAGGAACTATGTACAAGAAAGGTTTAGAGTGAAAAAGGAAACAGGAAAACAAAGGGGGATTTTTAATTTTCAATTAAAAAACCGGACAACTTTGGACTCAGTCAACTTTGACCGAGTCCGAAAATGGACAAATGATCCCAGGTACGTTGACCGTACCCGGTGCTGCGTTGACCGCACCTTTGCCGCACCTAGGGCCTTACCCATACCCGTACCGTGCGGGTACTCCTCCTTAACAGGAGTACCCGTGTGACATAGGTAGGAATCAATCACTTGAGCAAATAGTACACATGCAGAAGAAATAATTCACCTCAAGTTCAAATGACTTCTCTGTAAGTTGTACAGCAAGATCTGCAAAAGACTGCATGAGAAGCATCAAGCTAGTAAGTTCCTGAATAAGAGTAAAGATCTAAACACTTGCAATACACAACAAATCAGAAAGACATTCTTCACCTGTGACAATTCCAAGGAATCCATATTGTTTTGGCTGGCCTGTATGGAAGCGATCATTGATTTCTCAAGGGCAGCCATTTGTTGCTTCTTCTCCAATATTTCATCATTTAGTTTTTTCATCTCAATCTTTATACAAAGAGAAGAACAGAAATACGCTACATTCACATTTAAAGCAACCAAAAGGAAGTTTACGAAGAAAAAAATCAACAACTTAAACTTACTTCAATCTGCTCCTTCTTTGGATTATCAATGGCATCTTCAGAATAACGCTTCAGAGTACTTGAACTGAGTGCAACTTCTCCAGACAAAATCTTCACTTGCTCCATAAGCAGATCAATTTGGTCACCAAATTTAATAGCTGCCTGCTGTCAGAGATTCATTTATTAGAATTGCAGAGGATGCTAAAATCACGGGAAAAATACTGATTAGAGAATAGCAGAATAAAATTTGGTTGTAGTCATATACCATGTGATGCTTGGTCTACAGAAAGTCCAGAAGCTTCATAAAATAAATATATAGAGCATTCGGTTCGACCAGTCCCATTTCAAAACTGGCTTTCCAACATGATTTTGCTCTCTCACTCACCTACTTTTTCCCTACTCCAGAACCCCCCCACCCCCCTCTTCATTGCTTTTCCTTTTCACAGCCATACTCTCCCCCCCTAAGATTGGAGAATCCTATGGAAAAGAGACTCGAAAATCCAGCCCCATTTGAAAAGAGAGCGAGAGAGAGAGAGACAGAGAGAGAAGCTGGCCCCATCTAGGGATCCAGGCAGCTTTGACACACACGGCCTTAGGGCTATATAGTGAGTCGAGCCAACTTGAACTTATAAACGAGTTCAAGTCACTAAAACTCAACTCGATTAAACTTGAGTAAGCTACTTTAAACTAGGTTTTTTCTTTTGTAATTTCCAAACTTAAAAGTTAAAACCAAGGGAAGAGATCAAGTCAAATGGAGAATTGGTAAACAAGCTTAAACAAGTCGAGCTCGAGCCAAGACTCGGTCTATCAGGTCGAGCTGACCTGATACAGCTCGACTCGTGCTCGAGCCAAGCAAGATATGAGTCGAGTCAAGTTGACCGAGCTCGACTCAGCTCGTGTACAGCCAGATCAGGATGTGTGTGTATGCCAGCCTGATTGCGACAGCCAAAGCCTGGTCGTAGCAATTCAGCCTTCCTCTCTCTCTCTCTCTATCTATCTATCTAAATATATATAATTTTATATATTTATATATATATATATATATATATATATCTGCTGGCTGTTGTATGTTGTCAGATGCATTTTTTTAAAATCTGCAGCTGAAAATTCAAAAGAAGTGCTGCTAAAGGATTTAAAAAACCGTAGGCAACAAAAACCATTGCTAATGTACCTATTACGACAGTTTTCTGCGGCAAAGTAAAAAAAAAAAAAAAAATCCATCTGGCTACATATGGCAGCCAGATATATAGTTACATATACGTACAAACATATATATCTGTTTGTGCATGTGTGAGTGTGTAGTAAAATTACCACCTTGAAGGTAAGCATTAACGCAACTACAGAGTGCTTTGAACTTGTCTGACCACTCAATTACATGGCTGTTAGTATTTCCATGTTGTTTGTGGAATTGTATTCAAGGTTTGAATTGTCTTAAAAAGCAGTGGCAATATTTCTTGTCTGGTCAAAAAAGGAGAAAGGTGAAGTTCATGTCATGTAAAAAGGAGGGATCTCCTTCCCCTATTTCTGGAAAATAAGAAATCAAAGGTAAACAGTCTGGTATATAAGACTGCCCTGTTTTATTAACTATACAGAAGAAGGAATCTGAAGAGCAAAGAATGCAGGAAAAGAAAATAATTGCAGTAGAAGCAAGAGGCGATTACTCTAAGAGAGTTGTAGGTGCATCTCTTGGCAGTTCTTAACAAACAAGATATAGTTAATTATGGGCTTCAAATATTAATTTTAATTTTGAAACGCATGATAAAAAATGCAGTTGATAGAATTTATGACTTGAAATAGATGAAAAATCATAGCAAAATTGGTTAATTTTTTAACTATTGATTTTAACTTGATCTGACCTTTTGCAGAAAAATGAAAACCACCATCATTTACAACTTGATCTACTGATGTAAATCCTCAGCTCATAAATTCCACTACTTAAAAGAAAATTGTCTCAGAGCAGGAAAATTTACCTCCTTAACCATCATCATTTTTTTTTCCAGCCTTATGAAGCCATCTTTATCACTACACTAGCCACTGTCTTATGACTTATGTCACACAGACATTGCCTGGAAGGATGGTACATGAACAGGCTGGACAGGTGTGGTAAAACACGGCCTAGACATGGAAATTTGTTTTAGTATATTTTGGTACTTTTTGTTCATATTTTATATTTTATGAATGAGAATAATGAATATATTGTTCTTTACTTAAATCTTGTTGTTTATATTATATTACACACACACCCTCCCACCTAAGTCTGCAGCCCATGTGACAGCTTATGAGCATTTTTATAAAAGGATACCACATCAAAATTGTAATTGGATATGGTATATTGCAAAGATCTTACCAGCATTCTTGAAATTCAGAAGTCTTTCCAAACTTTATTTTATAAGAGATAAACCATCCAATAACATGCCTAAAGTTAAAACAGGTAACAAGTTCAGGGGTATACCACAGGTGGCTCGGTTAGTGAAATGTTTTCAGTAGAGGCCTCTGATTTATGGATGGCTTTCAAAAATTGGTCTGCTGAGGGAACTTCACCAGTTGCATTGGCATGATTGGACGTATAATGTTCTGCCTGAAAATTTACAGCCTCTGACTGTGGAGTTGAAGGTGCAACTGTTGATCTTGTTTCACTTGATTTATCACCATCAGGACTTGCAGGCAAGTTGTTTTCCCGTTTCTGGAAATGAGAACATAATTAAGATTGACAGAAGTGGAGTACACATACTTTTCAAAGATAACCGAGGGCCACACAGACAGCAAGAAACATGGTGCACAAGTTAAATAGGAACTTGATGCAAATACCCAAAAAACCTTATTCATTAGCTATAAGCATGAGTAACTATCAAACAAACTTCTGATCTGACATGTGTGTCACCGCATGTTCAAAATCGGTAACCAGGATACAAGTCGTTTAAAACCCTACAAAGGCTAACTGGGACCAACCCCTCCATATCTGTCCAAGTCAATTGACAATAAATAATAATAAACATTTATATGGAAATGAATACAAAAACATATGTATACCTATATGAAGAATGAACACATACTTGCCAGGGATTAGTCGGCTGACCAATGACTAGGCTGACTAGTGACTAGTTTGCACAACTAGTTGCTTTTCAGACACAAGTTGGTCGATAACCAACTCAACAGACCAGCTGGACTGGTCAGGAATTGGACAACTAGGAGGCGTACTGGGATCATACATACCCTTACCAGATATCAACAGGGAGACAACGGCTATTGCACCCTTCACCTTCTTTCAACCTGAATCTTGTGCACTTACACACAACTAGAACATAATGATTTGATACATTATGAGAATATAAAGTTAAACTTGCATCTAACCAACAAGGGCCTCAGTAAGGCATGAAGCAGGAGCAGAACTCCCACCGATGGAGGAGCTTCCAACTATATAATTTCATCATTTTCAGCAAATAAGAAAACAGCTTTTGTAAAAAAGATTCAAAAGTATCAAATATTTGTTCAAGTTAATCAACCGTTCAAACATATACCCGTGTCTTAAACCAATTCAGCAGACCATGCTTCCTATTCCTTTTCTCCTCTTTAACAATTTCTTCAACATTATTGCTTCTTCCTTCTGGAGACACAGAAGTATCAATTGCTTCTTCATCTATAATAAAGTCCCGCCTTTTATATGGAAGGTAAGCAAGCTGCAAAAAGAAATAGATACATCTATAAGAGAAATCCAAAATAAAAAGTAGATAACAGCACCATGTAATGGACATAGACTAATCTTTTTCTGTTAAAGTATTAATTTTTTCTGTTAAAAGTATACCAAGGGGACTGATAAGTTACTAAGTTAACAAGTTGCCCCATGGTAAAGAGAGAGACAGAGAGGGAGAGAGAGAGTCTGTAAAGTGCCAACCTCTTCCTCTCCAAATGAGTGCCTCCGCCTTGGACCAGGTCGCTGAGGAAACCTGGAAGAATGGGCAGCTTTTGTAGAGACCAAAATTAGTTTTGTTAGTCGCTGAATTCTTCCTAGTAAGGCTGCTTTAGCTTCTTCCTCTTGTTCCAATCTGGACTGAAGCTTGAATTGACCATCTTCTAACTTTTTGAGCAACAGGAAGGCAAAGTTGATTAGACACCAATAAATTTTCTTAAAAAGATGAATAACTTTAACATGCACGCATGCTATTATACACACAGGAACAAGTCCGATAGAAATTGAGAGAGAGGAGCAAGTATATTTGCAAAAATTAGAAGACAAAGCATATACCATATCAGACACTAAAAGTGAATTTGGAACTTGTCAAAGCAACATTAAAAAGTTCAAAATAAGGCAGCATAAGTGTGGAAAAAATTATGCAAGGAATGACCTATAAAATTTTCTTTGAGATGTTGCAAATGCAATTTACATGATAACATACCTTCTGCTTTAGAAGGACGATATCTTCTTGCCCTGGATCTTTCAAAGAGGGGACATTTACAATACCCCTCTTCAATTGTTCCAACTCCTCCTTCAGGCTTCTTATCTCATTTTGGTATTTCTTGATAAGTGATTGCTCATCAATTATCTGCCAATGTATATAGCTTAGACTTCATAACTTCCCTATCAAATGCCAATTATTGCCAACATAAGAATAACAATACTTGTACCTTATTCTGTGATGCTTGAATCTCTATACATTTTGCACGATGTGCAAACTTCAGTGTATTGTGTGTCTCCTCCATATTTCTTGATGAAGGAGTCACGGTGCAGATAAGCTGCAACAAGAAGATAAAAAAAAGTAAGACCTTTTCTGGATGTAACTGGATTTGCAATTGATAGACAGTTAAAGAAGCAACAAATAGGCAATTATTGTTGAAATGGAAATTTTAAAAGAAAGATTTGAGAGATAAAATACTTTATATTGCATGTATTGGTTGCAAGTGCAGCCCAGTGGGCTAAACCAGTTCACCACTGACCTAATATAGGTCTTTAACCGTTTTTTTAAGTTTGTATCATGCAGGACCTTGCTTTTGCTTAATTTTGGGATGAAGTGGCCTAATCCACACAAGACTTTCTTGGCATTGTTGAAAAATCAGACTGGATCAGCAAATTTGGGTCAAATCAGCGGCAAATTGTTCTGATTCATTGGCCAACACAGGAGCACCATGTGTAAACACTGTTTGGTGTTGATTATTTTTAAATATTTTTAAATTTTCTATTTTTATTTTACATATTCCATTTACTTTTTATAATATAATAACAATTTTTGTCTATTCATAAGTGATTCAGCAGAATTGCTGTACATTCACTGAATCAGCAACCTAGCCAATTCGATTCAATTTTTGAACAGGAGCACCACGTGTAAACACTGTTTGTTGTTGATTATTTTTTAATATTTTTAAAGTTTTTATTTTAAATTTATATATTCCAGTTATTTTTTATAATATAATAACAATTTTTGTCCATTCATAAGTGATTTAGCTGAAATGCTGTACAATTCACTGAATCAACAACCTAGGTCCTAGGCAATTCGATTCAATTTCTGATTCTTACAACACTCTTCTTGGGCCTTATGCAATTGAATTTTAAGTGAAAAATCCAAATGAACAACGTGTTACATCACAAACAAGAAAAAGAAAATCATAGACACCTTGTTTCTCTATAAAGTCAATTATTAATTGGAATAATCATAATGTAAATGGATATTAATGAACAAAGAAAACATCCAAGGTCCAAACACTACCTAAGCCTAAAGTAACATTAGAAAGTGCAAGAACTTGCACATTTATACTGTAAAATAATCCATTGCTCTGAATATGCCATTGTGATCATTCGAGTCAAGAAAATGAAACTTACAGATACAACGCCATGGCCACTAAGAGAGGATTGGAGGAGCCGAGTAAGTTTTGAATCTCTATATGGTATATGGCTTGCTCTTCCATCTGTTAGTTTTGCAATAACCTGCAAGTCTACATTAAAGGTTAGTCAACAGTTTTGCAGATGTGCGCAACATCATCTACCAATCAGTCCACAACAGACAAGGAAAAAAAACACTGATTTACAGAAACCAATAAAATGCCAAGGATTGTATCTGCATGTGTATTATGTGTGGAAAATCATGTTGGAATAACCAGTTTGTGCTGATGCCCACCACCAAAAGTATTCCCAGCATCCAAGTAATATATGGTTGGGAATTACGGTTCAAAGTTTCAAACTGTAGATTCACAAATGAACCCTTTTGAATGAGGATCTTATTAGACCATATTTATAAGGACGCGGATTATCTATTTCTGCAGCCTATAGCTAATGCAGGCTAGTAGCTCAAGCATAAGATTTTTGGAACTGCATACTCCAAAAAAAAAAATGCTTGAAGGGCATGCTCACGTTTGAATTTTTTACATTTTACATGGATTAAGGTATATATCACACAAAACGGGTGGTTAAATATTCAAAATATTTTTTTGCAAATCAAACTTATCTGGCACAACAGCTGTGTTGATTAAATAAACTATCAAGCCATACAACAAGTAGATGCATGATAGAGTGAATAACAGGAAACAATGAAACCATGGACCTTACAGTTCCAAGGGTCAACAAGCTTTTGTTTATGTAGGAACCCTCCTTCCGTCTCACTCCAGTAGTTTCAACCCTTGAGCTCTCACTACCTGCCAGATCGATGAGGTTCTGCAGTATAAATCAATGCAAAATTGTAAGACAGTAAGAAGTGAACCAGACAACAAAAGCATATCAAAAAGCATATTATTGATTTGGAGGGAAAAAAGGACTTTCACTATGAGTCGAAAAGCAAGCACATGTGCTTCAGAAGTTGCATGAAAAAAAAAATGACGATCAAAATCTTAGATGGACTTTTTGTTTAAAAGTGTGACCTACCAGCTGTGACAAAGTAACTGCTTCACCTTCATTGCTGTCACCACAAGGGCTGCTTTCTATTGTCTGCAGTGGAACAGCACACAAAAGATCAGCTGCTTTCTAGTAGGACACATGGCAACTAAAATGAAGACTTAAATGTAAAAGTGCACACTTGTGGTCTCCCACTGATAATTTAGTCTGTAACATTCTGAGAACGTCATAATAGCATCAGCCGGAAAGGAAGCAGGTGTGGGACACCTACCAGTGTAAATATCGTATGGCTTCTGCTGCTGAGTAAGTTGAAGTTATTTGACCCGACATGTCTATGCTCTGTTGCCAAGTTAAATGATCTTCAATTAGGATGTTAAATAAAAGATAATGAGAAATGAAATGTTACAAATCACTGTGAAGAAGAAAAACATCATTTTTAAAAGGTTTAACCTAATGTAAGGGAAAGTGTCCCCATAGGACTTAAGGATACAGTTGTAAGTTGAACAGGCTAGCTCCCATTTTCTATGTAATTATATGCAAGAATCATGAATGTAATCTAGTCTTAGCCTACTCATGAATGTAATCTAGTCTTAGCCTACTTAGAACAGAAAGTTTGTCACTTTGTATATATCTTCACCTATGTCACACGGGTACTCCTCCTTAGGAGGAGTACCTGCACGGTACCGGTACGACACTAGTACCGGTACGGGTACGTGGGTGGGTATGCTAGAAGTGCGGCGTTGACCGTACCGGGTGCGGTCAACGCACCCAGGGTCATATTCAACCGTTTTCAGACTCGGTCAAAGTTGACCAAGTCTAAAGTTGTCCATTTTCATTTTAATGCTTTTTAATATTTTCACGTTTTAAACCATTTTAACGTTAAATATATCAAAACCCTAAAACCTTTTTCGTTCCATTTCGTTCGTTTCTTCCTCTCTCACCAACGACCACGCACGGCGTTCCTCTCTCACCGACGACCACGCACAGTGACGGGCGAAGGCAGGGGCAGAGACCGGCGGCTGCAGGCGACAACAGGCAGCGACCGGCGACGACAGACGATCTCCGGCGATGGCAGGCAGCGAACAGCGACGGTATTTGCTTTTTTCATCGTTTTCTCATTTTCTGTCGATGGGCTGAGCCTTCCATCGTCTCCGATGCCGGCAGACGGCGCTTTTCACCGGCGGAGCCTTCCATCGTCTCCAGTGCCGGCAAACGGCGCTGAATCCTTTTTCTATTTGTCGCCTGCATACGGTTCCTTCTTTTTTGTTCATTTCCTGCAGCTAGTTCCCTTTTTTTTGTTCCTTTTTTTTTTGTGTTCTATGTTCCCTCTTTTGTAGTCGGTTCCTTTTTTTTCTTCCTTTCTTTTTTTGTTCTGTGTTTCCTCTTTTGTTTGTTTTGTTACTTATGTAAAAGTGTATGTTATTTTGTTTGTGCTTCTGCCGTGATTACCATTGCCATTGTCATAAGTTAATTTTTATAAACTTGCGGATGTTGTAGACACCTTACCTTTGATGAAACTGATTGCTATGTAGTTCATGGATTGTTTTTCACTACAAACTGAAAATTTTTACTGCTTGTAATAAGCACATTAAGCGAATTTCTGCAGCCCCTTGACCGTACTTCATACTTTTGTTCAGCTTCTGTATCCAGTTCCTTGTTCGCCCCTTAGTCTCTCGTCAATTCATTCCTACATCTTATTATTCAGGTGGTACTTTATGTGACTAAGGAGAATGAGAATCAAGACTGTTAAATTTTGGATTATGAATTTTGAATAATTTTTGTTTGTATATATGTATATGTGCATGTGTGTGTACGGCCGTATCCCCGCACCAAAGTTTTTTAAAAATGGTCCGTACCCGTACCCGCACCCGTACCCATACCTATGTGACATAGATCTTCACATATACAGCAGATCAGTATCACATGACATTGTTCCTGTAAAATTAATGACATATAAAGGATTACTGTTTAATTTGTCCTACAAAGGAAGCACAAAGCCATAAACACTTCATCCCTAGGCATTAACAAATGGCTCTCCTTGGCTGCATACAGTTCTTTTTCTCCTATCCATGGTATTCTCTTCCATGTACAAGCCAAGTATTCATAGGATCAGACTGTCAGTGCAATGAAAGGACAAAGATATTAATCTCACCAGTCTTGTTTTATATGGAATGCCATTCTTGTTTTCCTAACTTTTATTCTTCCCTTTCTCCCACTCATTGAGTTTCATACCTCCTTACTCTCCTTTTCCTCCTCTTTCACTTGCTTCTATCTGAATTCCTTTACTTTTTTCTTAGTTTGACTCCTCTAACATAATTGATTACACCCACAACCAGGAATTGCTGCTGCATGTTCATCTAGCTTTGCTTTCCTTTAATGGGATTAAGTATAAATAGTCACAAATAAGGTTTTCGAGTTTTAAACGGCGAGGTTTTTCTTGGGTATAATATAGCCAGCTTGAAAAAAAGGGAGAAAAAACAGGAAAAATATGGTAAACTTTTAAAAAATTAAAAAAACTAAAAATGTGGAAAATTAAAATAAGTGAGAAAATAATAACACAAACATCAAAAGATAAGTACATTTGCAACAAATAAAAAATAGAAAATGAAAAAAAAACTGTTTGGCATTAAAAAAGATGAAAAAAATGAAAAAGTGAAAAAACAGATTCATTTTTAACGTTTTTTTTCAAAAAAATGTGTTTTTTTCAGTTTTAAATGGCATTTAATTTTCTCGCTTTTTTTCGCATTTTTTTCGAAAATAATGCATTTTTTGTGACTATAACAGTATTTATGTTCCATAATTGTGGGTGGTCAACCAAACTTTTACTCTTCCTTGTTTACGAGCCTCTATCTATGAAGAATCTTGTGTGAAGTTGACATTTGCCAGGTGAACAAGATACAAATATCCCTATACCAGGCACTCCCTAGTCATGACAATTACCTTCTCAATCTTCATATTTGAATAAGAAAGTTCAAGCTTTTGTAAATTAGCCTCATTTCTTGCAGCTTCAGTCTTTCTAACAATGTGTAATAAGAGTCTTACTCTATTGGAAGAAATATTTCTGATGTTTTCTTTCTTTCTTTGACATAGAATTTTGTAGGAGTCATGACCTATGTGTAATTTATAGAATTTTACATATTTTACATGGGAAGCATATGCAGAAGGTAAAGCATAAGATAAAACTGCTACAAACGCAAATATAAACTAGTTGTGAAGAAAGATTCAACCATTTAAGGAGAGAAATTAACGGCACCTTCACCAGCAGCTATAAGGGATAGTGCATGGGCAGGGGATAATACCACTTCTTCTGTTAGACCTTCGACAAATGTGCCCTGCAGCCAAGACATAAAAGCAATTGACTTGGAAAGCAAATCCAATCATGATCGATATATTGAAGCATACACTTCCAGAACTAGATTTGGTCTAATAACATCAGTGAGATGCTAAATTAAGGTTGATGAACTAATGCACTATTCTGGTATGTTCTCTTGTTTGTATTTTCAGGAAATATGGCATGTTGTCACTACTCCAGAATCAACCACAAATGCCACCCCGTATGATTGTCACTGAATGTGATGATTCTAGGTTTCTAGCTACTCATGAAGAGAGAAGACAATGGGAATAGTGGAAAATATGTGACTATACCCTGACATATAGAATCTTTTGACCCATAAAAACATCACACATAGAAACAACACTATCGTTTTGACATATTCTGAGTCTCTCACATTAAAGAGACATAATCCGCAGTTCGCCTTGTTGAAATTTGCTGCAGCCCAGCAGCCAAGAAGGATCAGAACTTAAAGCATGGAGATAAGAATTTCAAGAAAGCTTTTATAAAGATATTGCATACATGTTCATCAAACGGCCAAATTCACAACATGGTAATAAAGCTCCTGCAGATTTCTTGATTTTGTTTCATACTTTCTGGTCTGGAACTTGACACACTGATAAAATCCCAGCTAGATGAAAACATGTTCTCATGAATTATAATTTGCAACCATGAAATGAAGTTCTATAACTAATCCAGAGAAATGGATCATAGCAAACTTGGTCACATGTATATCCAGAATCTTATATGCATGGCCTGTAAATCATAAATGGATATTTGTCCTGTTTTGCCACTTCCATATCATTTAAAGTTAAAGGCCCCTAGAAGGGCAGGCAGATTATTTGAAGACATTACCAAAACTTGGCAGATGGCTACTGTTAATTTGTTGGTGATCAAGTTGAATATGGTAATGGAAACTGAACCCCCAATTAGTGAATTACAGATTCAGTTCTAAAGAAAGATATAAGTACCTGAACATCCTCCCTGATTCTTAGGTTCTGCCCAGCTGGATTTAACAAGTCATTGACAACCTAGAGGAAAACAAGTATTTCTTTTAACAAAATGATGCAACAAAAAATTCTTATTGAACTATTAAAAACACTGCAGGTCAACTTTCAAGGCAGAGAGAGAAGAAATGATTTGTTAGCTTTCCAAGTGTCCAATCCCTGTTTGCAACTTTTAAAACTCATATCCACATGCAGAACAATTTTAGTTAATAACATGGACAGCTATTTCACCAGAGTTACTCCGTCAATACATCCAAATTCCAAACAGTGAATTTATACTCTGATCTCTGATCTAAACAGAGTTTAAGTGAACAACTTGTAAACAGGGTTTCCATAAATGGCATCAGCACCTCTGAAATGTCGTTTCATTTGTGTCTATCATTGATGTCAAAATGGCTCTTTTACGTAATGCTAATCTAGCTTTTATTCTACCAGAAGCAAGAAGCAAATTTTCATAACAACCACAAAGAAAGCTAAGAACAACTTTTATCACAGAATCAAAATTAATGTATTTCATAGCCACAAATATAGTCATTGGTTTCTCACCAGCCAGGTTTTCTCAGGCATTAAAAAAAGTCCAAAATATTAGCTAAAGTCGCTTCTGACATTTCAAAACGGAAACAAAGTGACAGTGAGAGCGTAAAAGCCCTAAAAAGAGATTACATGTTTAAGAATGCTCCTCTTGTCTCTTTTTAACCTATATTGTCCCCTTTTAAAAGAAAAACACCACATGTGTGATAGAAGTTTTTTATTTTAATAATGCCAACGATGCCGTCATTTCGCCATATGAATAAAATACACAGAAAAGTTACAAAAGGTTGCAATAAAAATGCGATAAATTGATTTTGACTTTTTAAAATTATTGCAACTTTTCCACATTTCTTTTCATTTTTTTTTGTCAATGTCACGATATTTTCAAAAGTTTCACAATATCTGTGGATGTGAAGTGATCTAACTTCTAAGTACAAAGACAAACCAAAGAAACTATAGCATCAATTACAGGAATTAAGAAGATATTTTTGTATAAATAAGAAGTCAAAAGGATTTGGCCAAATTTCAGGAACCAATAATACAAAGAGTATTAAACATGGTTAAGGAACCCAAGCCACATGATGAAGCTATTCATTTTGGTCGAAACTTGCAATGATTTGGTATACGTAAACTGGAAGCTAAATAAGAAACGAACACATTTGTTAATTGCTAGGCAAAATTAAGATGCCAATACTAGAAAGCACTGTCACAGTAAATGCGTATTAATAAAAAAAATGCGTTAACACAAAAAAAACAGTCAGCCAAATTACATGGCAACTAGACGCGTTTTTTTTTAAAACATCAGAAAACAAAAAAATACGTGTTTTTCGCGTTTTTTAAACTACCGCAAACTTTTTCTTTTTAAGTGCAAGGTCTGTTTTTTAAACAATGGCACTGCATGTAATATTGAAGAAAAGTTGGTTCTTTCTAAACTTGACCTTCCCTTTTAATGGAAAAAAGGTACTTTTAGGTAGAAAAGAGGGATTAGGTTAAAATCAAAAATCGTTCGGATGAAAAGGGGTTTTAAACTTTGATGTTGAGAGGGGAGTCGCCGGATGGGCGAAAACTGAGAGGGGAGTCGCCGGCGGAGGCTGACCGTGAGAAGTTGAAGCTTGCAAGCTGCAAGCATCAACAGCAGTTGTCGGACAGAGGTAAGTTGTCATGGGACGTTAGCTAGGTTGAACCATTGAAGGCTTGAAGCCGGCAAGCAGCCACAGCCACAGGAGTTGTCGGACAGAAGGTAGGTTCTTCCTCTAATAAGTAATAACTAATATGTTGTTGTATATTTTACAAATATTTTTATTATGTTCATGTTTCATAACTTTATGTTCATCACTTCGATGGTTCGTCTCTTCATTTTATTTATGTTGTGTTGTGTTGATTAATGGTTCCTGTTTTATTCATCTAATAACTAATATGCTGCTCTATATTTCATCGTGCTCACTTATTTTGATCTTATAATCCGTTTGCTGGTTTTAAGTCTCATATGCTGTTGTATATCTCATCGTGCTCTCTTTTGTGCAACATGGGACGTAAGCTAGCTTGTTATAAATTTATAATCTGTTTGCTGGTTATGATCAGTTTGAGGTTTTAAAATTTAAATCTTATATGCAAGTTGTTAGTTATGCATTTTCCAGACTATTAGTTTTCATTTTCTAATTTTAATTTGTTGCTTATCTAGTCATTTTTCAATTTTTTTTAATTTCTCATTTATTTTATTTTTATATAATTTCCAGGATTTTTTCTATAACTTTTAAAAATGTGCCTAGATTTTCCCAAGATATACAACTTTGCTGTATTATGCTCGAGGAAATTCCTCGCCGTATAATACCCATACACGATATATGTGACAATGCTAGAAAGTGATGAAAAGATAACGGTAAGCAAGCATGAATATTTATGTTATTACATACATGTAGAGATAAGACCATCACATTAAGATTGATAAAGAACAGACCACAAATGACTATGCAATACTTGAAGCAGTTGAATTCACCTCATTATAAATCTCCAAGTATGATACACGAAGAAGAAATTCCCTGCTAGGAGTCTACACAGCAGATCTAGTTAGATAAAACCATTTTAACACTTTACTAATACCAAATTTATAGCCAACACACTACCTCCTGGATGATACTGAATACATCCTTGACAGCCAATGGTATGACTCCAGGTGACCTCTGATCTCCCTGTGGTACACAGGTAAGCATAAAAGATAGGAAGGCTACTCAGCCTACTTGGTAACTTCAGGTGTACCTTGGAAAGGAGCACCAGATCCCATGAAGATGAAAAATTTAACAACAGAAGTTTCCAACATGGATATAAAAAGGTAGACTTAAGCCATGAGCATTCTCTAGATGATTTGGCAGATCTCAGTATGAAGCATATAACAATTAATCTTAGATCAAACCTTTATGTCATTTTCATTTTGTGCTTCATATGTTATTGACAACCTTTTCTTTTGGATCCGTCATGGATGTCAAGGCTAACATGGGATCAACTTCACTTTTAGATAGGCTTCCTAGATCTAGGATAAACTTAGTTTGTTGTTGGGGAGGATTACTGCCAAAGTATAATTATAACTACTTAAGATCAACTTGCTAGTCATTTAGCAGTTGTATATGGCCACAGAATTATACCGTTACCAACAGTTTTAGTGTTTTACTTGAATAATTTGCCACCTACTTTTATACTCATGGATGCATCAAAATGGCCTGTTAACTTTCTATTGACATTTGCAGCACAGTATATTGATGATAAATTGATAATACATGCAAACTGCAAAAGCTCAAAATCTAAGAGTTTAATCACATGATTGCTGGTTGCACAAATTCTGATCATCAAGCAAACGCTGCTGAGCCTGGAGTGACTTGCAGCTGCCCAAGATGAGCCTAAAAATTTAAGTTGTAACTTCCATATAAATGATGAACTAGAATCTTTGACCAGGAAAAGGTTTCTAAAAACAAGAAGTCCATAATGGTGTCCACTGCACCAAAAAAAAAACATTAAATCAAAATCACAAAGAAAAAACTCACCAAATGTCAAAAATACTTTTCAGACAGTTTTGAACCATATAAAGGCCATCCAGAAACTGCATCACAAAAAAAAAAGGTGGAAAAACTACTACACTATAAAGACAAGCCAATTTTGACTTGAGAATAGCAAAACTAGAGAGGCAAGGCACCTAACAGTTTTCACAGAAAATCTATATCAAATTCCCCAGTGGTGAATAAGTAAGACTATTCTTTTAAGTTTTAACAATAGGAAAAAGAGAGAAAGTGGGGTGACCATGAATACATCTATAGATTCACAGTTCCATGAAATAGAAGTTTGGATCTATACATGCATTGTGTGGGTCTTTCCACTACTTGTCACACCATAAGCGAAGACTGTACCTGTACAGGAAAAAAGGTAAACAAACTTTTTTAGCAAACATCAACTACTGATAAAATCAACATAGCAATATAATATGGTAGAATCAAAACCTGCCTACAATCATGAATATCAAGAAACATCAGGCTAAAAGTTTTGTGAACCCTATCTAGCATATTTTTCAAACATTATTCTCATGAACTTTACTTTTGTTCTAAGGCACATCGACAGGGGTCTAAGTTGTTCAAGTGTCACGTAGGCGACCCCCAGTAGCTACTCCACCTGCATCACCTAAGTCCAAGCACTTAGATGATGCATGTGATATTGCAACTACGTGCATGCCTACTCTGACTACGCATGACTAGTCCAGCCCACACCTAGTCCATAGAAGTCCAAGAGTCTCTCAGCGGAGCTCTTAAAGACTATTTAATAAATGTTAAATGGGTGCTGGAGACTGTTTAAACTTTATATTGACTGTAATCTGTACAAAACTTTTTAGCCTCAATCTTATTCTACTTTTAGGAGCTAGGATTGTTCTACTTTTAGAAGCTAGGTATGTTCTACAGCTTTTTTTTATGTTTGAAGTTTGAACCCATTTTATACATTTCCTTGAAAATGATTTATGATTTCTGTTAATTGTTTATCATTTTTCTTGAATCTTGAAAGCAGTCAACTTTGCATTTTCTTTATTATACAACTATAATATTAATCATATAATATAGTATTGAGTCTATTGACCATTAAGGACTGTTGTCATATTATATAACTATATAACTTGATACAAGCTAATGATAGCTTTACTATTGCAATTGTCACCTAAGTGTGCCTAGAGGCGCCCAGGCATGCTAGGTGCACCCTGTCACTCAGGTGGCACCTAGCGACTTTCATAACATAGACCAGGGTAGTGTTGCATTACTAAAAAGTTACACAAGAAAATGTAATGGAAAGGACTAATTACCAATCATTCAAATATCACAAGAAAATACTTCTGACCAAACTTATTAAATAAGAGCACTCAAGTTCAATACCATTGATGCCCTCCATAGCACTAGCGACAATATGCTGTGCAGCAACATCATACACATGGCGTGTAGTAGTGGTAGGACCAAAAACACGATCTGCAAAGCCAGGCGATACGAGAAAGTCATTTAGCAAAAATTTAGACATCTAGAATCAAAATAAATCCTGTGTGCATGCGTCAGTGTCCATACACACATCCCAAGCGCCATAAACTAATTTACAACGTACAATTTTGTCTCTAATAAGCAGATATACCCCGTATATTTAATTCAGACAACGTAGAACGGTAGAAGATAGAACTTGTCATATATTGGGAACTACAACTCCCGACTGTTCAATTTAGTGATCTTCACAGTCAATTCAGCTCGATTCAGCGCCTACTCACATGTCTCTCTCCCGTAAACATCTTCGTGAAGTGAATCTAGAACACCCATTTGTGAAAGATGCTGTCAACTAGAGACAGAGTTTGCCTTCCAATCCGAAACAAGCATTTGCAAATTGTCTAAAAATGAACGAAACCGAAACAAACAGACAATCCACGTTCGATGTTGAAAACGCAGACCATTGCAAGAATGACTTCGCCAATATGCAAATGGGGACTACCAATTAACCGATAATAAGAACAAAGAAAAACCAACCGCGCATACACGACAGTACCTACCCGAACACAACTCAAATTTCCAACGAAATATGACAATTCATCCATTTCCCAACGCAATTAACAGGAGAAAATGCTGAATTGAACTTCACATATTCTGCACAACGTACCATATGCGTATGCAACCGACGGATTATGCTCGTTTCTCACGATCGTGTCTCCATCCGCATACCACGCGACTTCCTCCCCTTGGCGAATTTCTCTAGGACTAAATTTCACCAACGTACGGCAAAGCAATCAACACACATTTGCACTAAAAGTTTTAGAATAGAGAATCAAAGACGGAAAGAAGAACCCAAACCTGAGAGGCCGAAACCGCACGGTGACAGTAACGTTCTCCTTAGATCTCCCACCGTCCATGAACACACTTTCCGAGTAAAAACTCTGCGCACCCGGCGAGCTCGGAGCCGGTCCCGCGAGGGGCGGTGGTGCGGAATCCACCGAAGGAGAGAAGGAAGCAATGGAAGATGAAGGAGAGCCACCGGGCTTGGACGCAACGGGAGACGCTCTCTTCGTTCTGGAAGCCGATTTTGTCGCCATTAATCCACAATGTTCCTTGCCCAACCAAAATCAACGACTCCTTCCAGTCGCTGACTAACCTCAGCTCAAAACGACTCACATTCCAGTGAACCTGGAGCTCCAAACTCGGGGAAAACAAGAAGAAGACAGCGTGGAGAAGCACCAACTTTCTCGACGATTGGGTCTTGAACTACGTCTGTCATAAGAGGAAAGAAAAAGAGGAAGGAAGAAATAAGAGAAGGGGCTACCATTCACCACTCACTCTCTGTGTCAGAGGAAGAGAGAGGAGGAGAAGTGGAAGAGACTCATGGCTGCCGGCCCCCATCTCTCTTCCTTCTCTCTCTGCTTTCTCTCTCTATATCACGAGGGGGGTAGAGGTCGGGGTCCCCCCCGGCAAAGGAGGCCAACTTTTTGTGCTGTGGTGAGACTTCAACCCTAAGCTGCGTCCCCGTGAAAGCAAAGCGTATGAGAAAGGGAAGAATGGATGGTTGCCTGCCTGCTCTCCTGCTCCGGCGCCCCCACTCCCACCTTTTCTCCATCTTCCCATTTTACCCTCTCTTTCAACCGGAAGGAGAGGTTGAGGTGGGGCCCGCTCTACATGAATAGAATCACGATTCCTTCCCCAGGCACAAAGGAAGACACCTCTTCTGCTGCGGCATAAAATTAAAACGAATCTTTTCGTTTATGACCTTATTTTCTTCTTTATTTTAGGATGTGACTCGTACTTGTTTTTTTCTTGACGAAAGAGCGAATTTTTGCTGAAAGCTTAAGCCTCAGTGAATTGCCTTTGCCTCTTAAGATTGAAAAGAAAAAATCCAAAGAGGTCAACGGAGAGGAGTGCAATGTTTTAGTTTTTTAATAAAAGCAAACAAGGGTAGATTGTTTGTCATATCGTGGATCGTAGATGGAATGCTATCTTCTTTAAAAACTAAAATTGTATTTATTTTTCAACATTTGTTAGTCAAGTAACAATGTCTTTGTGCTCAATCACCGTCTAAAAATTTTTCCCAACTTAAAAAGAAATATTATTCGCTCTTCTAGTCCCCAAAAAAAATAAGGAGACTTAGCTTATATCAAGGCTCGATTCACTTTGTCTAAGAGGCTCGCTTAGAACCAGCTTTAAGAAAGTGATTTTGGTATGAGGTGGTTCATATTCTGCACAAGTTGAGACTTCATATATTATAATTATATTGCAATAGAACGTGGTTACCAGTAAACACTGGTCTTCCAATAGAACTTGCTTATGAGTAAATACTGGTCAACATATTCTGCCCGCCCGCCAGGGCCGCCACTCCTATTTGTCATGAACTGTCAAAAAGTTCAAAAAAAGCAAGCCTGCATTGAGGTTATGAGTAAATACTGGTTTCTAAATGAAAATTTTAAACATATTAAATGCACTGCCTCCTCCAGTGTCGACTGCACTTTCCGGGGAGATTTCCGATGCCGATGATCTCATCCATTTCGGGTCAGATCTACATCATGTCAAATCAATTGGACTAGCATCAGATCCAATTATAATGATTTTCTTTTTTTTGTGCGCTTGATTTATGTTCGGGTGCGTAATTACCTGTTATACCCACGCCAAATTGCTAATCGTATCCTTTTTCACGTACGACGGCCTTCAAAACAAAGATTGGGTTTGGGGCGACAATTGAATGGATCCGATCCATTGACTTCAGTGCCCAGTAGATCGAATCTTGTTGATGTGGATGCAATTACTTGATCGGCATCATACGGAGTGGAGGCAAGGGGAGGCTTTCAGGAGCCATGGCCCTTTTCAGATTTTTAGAAAACAAAAATTTTTCTTGTAAATTTTAAACATTTTAATTTAACATATATAAAAAGATTTTGAAAATTATATTAGGGTCATTTTTCAAATTATAATTTAACCGCTACAACTACAAATGCTTAACTCCGCCTCTAGTCGCATATCAAATCATCTAAGAGACATGATTCAGATAATTCTGTGAGCAGATCGGATCCATGAGCTATGATGGACCTGGATGAAAATGACTTATTATCCAAGATCCCATGTGGCTTCTGCCCCGCCGGCACTACAGTTGGCTGCTGGTGACGGCAGGAAGTGGTGCCTTACCGCACCGTGGTGCGGGAGAGCCGCACGGTGAAATTCCTGATGGCGCACAAGGGATTCCAAAAGAGTCGTTAGGTGGTCAACCACTGAATGAATGCGACTCACGTGATCCTCCAGCTCGCCGTTATGCCCTCTTTACGGTGCGTGAAACTCAACGAGTCGGGTACCCGATCCACTCGGGTGCACCTGAGGGTGAGCATCGGCCCGGCCCGGCCCCATAAAGAACCGTCGGGAACGGCCCGACGGGCCGCTGGGTCGGGCCCAAGCCCGGGCCCGGATATATGAAACCTGAGTTTGGCCCGGTTCGGCCCGGTTATAATAAAATAATATTATTTTTAATTTATAAAATATTTTTTAAAAAATAAAATAGTATTTATTAGTGATAAATATATAATATTAAAATTAAAAATATATATATATTTTAATTTTTAACGGGCCGGGCCGTGGCTGACCCGGGCCGGCATATCGGACCCGGCCCGTTAACAGTTTTTCCCTGGCCGGGCGTCGGGCCCGACCCAACCAACTTTTTCCAGGCCCGAGCCCGGGCCTGAGGCGGGCCGGGTACCCGGCGGTGGCCGGCCCGGTGCCCACCCTTACCTGAATCCGCTCAAACGAATATGTTGGTTCGGGCAAATGGATCAGATGCAGGCCAGATCCTGGTAAATCGGAATCCAAATCCGAGTCACCGGCTGCAAATCTGAATCTCTTGATTGAGGTCTGAATAAGATCCCAAATTTCGCATTAAATCGAACTTGATCCGGATGTGAACTGCATCCTATATATGACAAAATATATATTTAACTGCATCAAATCAAACATCTAAGATAAGCTAAAATAATTACAGGAACTCCCCAGTGTATGAAATGCAAATGCACAATGCCAACCTCAGTGTCGTTTGGATCAGTATTTTCTCGTCTCCTCGCCGCCTTAATCTTACTTGGATCGGGTGGTCCAATCAAATTCCTTGATTCACATCAAAAAATGACTAAACTAACCCTCCTAAATGGGATTCTGTTTCTTTTTTTTTTTTTGGTTCCTTTTTTGTTCTTTTGGTCTATTGCATGCAGATGTTTGTTTGGACAGAAAGGGTTTAAGACAAAACCTGAATAATGTTGGATCCTCTCAAGCCCCACACTGCACCCTTTCTTCTTTATCAGTTTATCTTTATGCCATGGTATTGAGAGGCTTCTATTCTAAAGCCCATCACTTTCAATAAATGAAGCATGTGTGGTAGCAGTTACCAAGGTTAGAAATTAAGAGTGGGTTCTTCATTGTTGTACCATGATATCAGAAAGATTTTCATTGCTTTCGGGGTCTTATTGGAAAAGAGATAAAATTTTTCTGCTGGTGAAGGAAAAAAAAAAAAATCTTCCTCAGCTGAATATAGTATCCTGAATTAAATGACAAGAACTCAGCCCCATTCATCTACCGTAGAGCTTTATTACGTCCCATGTGTGGAAATATCTTAGAGAAATGTAGATGGTATCATGGTACTTGTAATAATACGTAATTGTTGCTTTTTTAATGTTGCCTTAAATATTGAATTAAAGTAGCATACATAATGGATCTGTTGGACCGGCTGTTCAGGTGAATTTTGTTGCGGCTTGCTATAATAACCATGTCATGTGTTGGTTAAGAGGTTTTGGGTGGGCAGTAGAAGCTCCATCACATGAGTTAAAAGTTGGAAGCCTTTTTTCTTCCTCTTGTTTTCCCAAGGATTATGACTGCTTTTTTCATGTCTCAGGTGCCACCCCCTAGTGCACTTCAACTTCCAAACAACAACTCTTATAGATGTTGAAGTACTAAAATAGCTATAAAGGCTGAAATCCTCCATCATAACAACCATATATATAGATATATAGTCACTAAACCATGATTCTAAAATTTGAAGCAATAAAAGGCATCAGATCTGAGCCGTCTGATTTTTTGATTGGACAGCCCAGATCCCCATCTGTTTATTTTCTTTCTTTCTTTTTTTCGAATCGTACATGGCACAATATTGATGGAAGAAGAAGGAGGGTTTGCCCCCTTAGAACCCTCCCCCCTCTCACATATTAAGGGCTAAAGTGAAAGGAGGATTATTTAGTTTCTCATACACACACACAAAGATATATATATAATATTTCATTCATTATTCTTTTTATGTGTTTGTTGTTTTGGGTATTTAGTGACAAAAAAGAAAAGCATGAAGAAGAAGAAATGCTTGAGATGGAGTGGTTCCGAAACAACCTACTCATGACCTTTGATATTAGAGTGAAGTGTAACTTTTGAACTTGCATTTAGCCCAAGTCACGAGGGTATATATTTCTTAAAAATAATAAATAATAATATCTTGTATTGATGAAAGTCTTTAGAATGGTATTGAAATTTAAGCAAAGAATGGCCAATAAGCCAATTAATTATGTCACAAACAAAAACTCAACTACTCCATAAAGTATACAGTCAGAATTATACTTGTGTGGAATTTAATATTGTAAAAATAATCTTAAGAATGATTAATTGGTAGACGATATATATTAAGTAAATTATTTTTGGAGCTTAAAAATTAACGGCTCCTATGACATCAACATTCGGATAGCCCAACCAACAATATTTTTCATGAAAATAACTAAATTTAAAACATATATTCTACTAAATTGGTGTTCATAAACATGTTAGCATATTTGTATTTTCTTTAAAATATTTCTTAATAAGAATCTAAGTGGTTTCGAGTTTACCCTTGAACTCATGAGTGGTTTGGGATATTCCTTTCTCTCTTGAAGCTACTTGCTACGTAAGGGCACGGCAGAACAGCTCATGACAGCTAGTCGGGGGTGCCCAAATTAATTTTAGAATGACTTTGGGTTGCACTCGAGAGCTTCAAGTTGAGGGAACATGAGAACTCAATACGGCGTTTTTGCTTGCAAGGGTCAACCCTGCCTGCCCATCAGAAAAGAAAAGGTTCTTAGTTTTTAGTTAATTATGAATTTTAGGGAAGTAGTTAATTTGTAAATGACACATGATGACATCTTAATTCGCCAGTGGTTCACTTTTTAATGATGTGGAGCCAGTGAGTGAATATTTTACTGCTTGCTTAAAGAAATGACGGGAAGACAGTGACACCTTACTTGCCTACACATTTCTTATTTTAAGCAGTGGTTGATAAATAAATTAGAAACTTGCTCTTTTCTCCACTGACACACAGCAGAACCGATAGTATTGTTGTCTTTACTCTGCACTTGTAGCACTCTGGCACATGATGAGAAAACGTTTTGCGATCCATCCGATTCCCTAACATGTGACAGTTTAACGGAGATCGGACCAGGATTGACTGACTTTACAAGTAGTATCACTCTACTGGAACCTTTATATGGAAAAACTCAAATCATTGGAAGATAATTAAAACGTCTGTGTGATATTCACTACCAGCTTTTCTTGATTTTAATATTCTTGACAAGCATAAGCGAAAAACCGGTCAAGGTATGACAGATTTACAGAGAGATGCTTGTATCAATGTTCCAATAGCATTTAGGGGCTTTTTGGTAATGTTGTTGTTCTATGAATCTACTCCAAACCTTATAGTGGAAATCAGCCTCAATCCTTTGGACCTCAACATCGGAGAGATTAGAGCTGTACAATGAGTCCAGTCAAGTCAAGCTTGACTTGAACTGGCTCGAAAAGCTCAACCTGAACTCGACTCATTTATAAACTAGTCAAGCTTGAGTTTAAATCTGTACTTGAAATGTTAAACAAGCCGGGTTTGAGTTGTAAGAACATAACTTGTTTAAACTCGGCTCGGCTTGACTACTTAAAATAAGTTTATCATAGTTGAGTTAGTTAAACGAGTTAATGAGTTAAACAAGTTGACGAGTTAAACAAATTAAAAGAAACAATACAGATTAACATAAACGAGTTAAACGAGTTAAGCAAGTCGAGCTCAAGCTCAACATTGTACGGTTGAGTCAAGCTCGAGCTTGTTCTATGGAGCTTGACTCGAGTTTTTGGAGTCAAATCAAGCTTGAACTGGCCTACTGGAGCTCGACTTAGCTTGTGTCCAGCCCTAAGAGAGATGAAACACAAGATGAAAGTGGTGGTTGGAGAAAAGAAGAAATTTACAATGAAGACTTCTGCGATAACTGGGATGACAATAAACATTTACAGGACTTTCCTCGGGTGATCGAAGGGTGCAGCTGACATTGTTTTTCACATAATGCCACTGCTTCATTGAGAATAATCGAGCTTTTATGCGACGCTCTAATGAGTGTTTCGTGAGACATATTTAAGAGACAGTAACAATAATAATGTGTTACTCTTGCCAAACAACCCCTTAGAGTACTTGATTGAGAGGGTGAGAAAGCCAAGGACTAAGAAATAGGAATGCATTAACAAAAACTGGTCATATGTTGTCTCCAAATACGAAAGCAGAAAAAGAAACGAAAGTAAAAAAATAGAAAGAAAGAGAGCTAGACATGGACCAGCTACGCTAGGAAGCCAAAGGCTGCCAATTGATAAGGTGAGGTGGACATGGCTTTGTAGCTTATAACAGAATGAGATGAAATGGCAGAAAACCAGTGGCAGAGCCACTTGTTGGCTGTTGTGTGCAATTGCCCACATCAGCCCAACAAAACTCTTATATAGCGTCTCAAAATCACATTGTCATGACTCAAACATTACATGCTATGCCCACACCAAACTTATGTCGCCAACTCAAGTGCCCTTTAGCGAAAAAATCATGGCTCCGCCACCATAAAATATCTTTGAAGACCCTATTATTACACTCTATTTAGATCCACAACCAGCAATTTAATGAGCCAAAAAATGTCACGTAAAAGGCCAAGGGCTGGATATAAAGGAGGAGGGGAGCAAAGAAGCGACTAGTGGGGGAAGTAACATTAGCCAGGCGGGGTGATTGAGCAGGAGGCCAAGCATTGGTGGGTAGTAGGTGGAAGAAAGGGCGGAAGGTAAGGAGGGATCGGCGGGCTTCAGACTTTTAGCAGTGGGGAGACAAATGAAACGCAACAAGGTTATGGAGGTGAACAAGGTTTCTACTATGCCATTAATGACATGAACCAACCAAGTGTGTATCATCAAGGGTCATTTGATTTCCATAGATCTTAGATTTGATGGCGCAATCTAAAACGTCGCAGTTTATGTTAACTTTATGGCTAGAGTGAACAGCAGATTGCATATTATACATTTAAAATTTTCATATCCTTCAAACTCATGAATCCCTAGTTGGAAGAGAAAAAGTATGAGTTGAAATTCATTAGATTAAAGGTGAAAAATTAGAAAACTATATTAAAATTGATGCACATTTTCAAAAAAAATTTTTAAAAAAAAATCTAAAATCATGGAGGCCGTTGGTTGTTATGCTCTCCCATGGGAGAGCATCAAAGGGGTGGCTCTCCCCGCACGCGGTACTGCATGTCAACACGAGGCACTCCTTTTTAATCACCTGCTCTCTAAAATCCTTATTAACAGTCAAAGATATAAAATCTTAAATCCCCAAAATCAGTATCGCCTTATATTTAAATTTGAGATTAGAGGTACATAATCGAATTCCCACTCGGTGCCTTCCTTCCATGAAATTTAACCTATAACCAGTTGCAAGAGCAGCATCCGTCGGAATTTTCTGAAAAGCTATAGTTCTATGAGTAATTTTTCCAACATTTATTCCTGATTTTGGATCTCGAGAAAGAGAATTTCAACTCCCAAAATTTCTTGGTCTGGACGTGTAAAGGGTTCGATCATGGTACTTTGGCCTTTAGATGCTTTCGGTCTACTTTCATCTTTCAGTATATCTTGTTTCACTTTTGATTTGTCGCTTTCCTCAGGAGTAGTTGAGTGTTCTTTTCTTTTAACTGGCTGCTCGTGCGCTTCACTAGCGACTGCTTTCCACCTACTGTTGAACACAGGAACTCGAACACGAAAGGCTCAGGAGTCGGTTATGCATGAGGGGAAGAGGGGGTTGTGGCTTTTGGAGCTTTGCAGAAGTGTACCCTATATATATATATATATATTTTGTACGATTCGATAAACAAATTTTGATCCAATTGAACCTAAGATTTATGTGTGCGATTTCATAATTAAATTTCAATGCGCGTCATATATCTGATTGGAATCCGGTAAAAGTCCAACACAGCTACACATAATGTCGAATCTTATACTACTTGGATCCAAATTCATTTTTAAAAGATGGAGCCTGAATTCAAGTTTGAACTCGAATTTTGAATAGATAAAATGCAAATAAGTCAAAACTTCAATAATGGGTGTGCCTGTTGGAATCCGAACAGGTTTACACACATAGATACCTACCAGCAATACCTTTATATGAGAGAGAGAGAGAGAGAGAGCCGGAGAGAGAAAGGGAAAGTCAACAAGGGCCAGTGGCCATCTGGGAATTTGGACACAAAAATTTTAGTTGCAAGAGATTCCAAGTACCACAATTCGTATGGCAAAATGAGAAAGTTAAAAGAAAAGCAAGCGACAACGATCCTGTTCCAATAATTTATATCAAAATAAAGAGTTGTTGAGGATTTATGAGGATGGTAGCGATGAATTATACATAATATGCACGGAACCTAAAAGAGTGACACCCAATCACCACAAATTCTTTTGTCTTTCATCTTAATTTTCCAAGCTCATCTCTAAGTTATAAGAAATTGGCTTGTACATCCCCGCCTTAGTCGAATCAACTCGTTCACCATGACATTTGCATTTTTAATAAAAAAAATCATCTTTTTTATCTTCTCCAATAGTTAGCGGCATCATAAGTTTAAGATTATGTAATTAAAAGATACTGCTATCCCATTATAATAATTCCTTGACTAACTCTTTTTCAGAGAGGGAAGGAAATAATTTTAATTGGCAAACTTGATCGCAACGATTAGACAGGCTTGGGAAGCCAGCACGCAAACTTGGCAACTACTTAAGTGGTATTTTCGCCATTTTTTGACATCCAATTAATAAACTAGATCGGATTCAGATTTAAAACATAACATCTCATCGGATTTAATTGGACTTTACATCCAATGCCCTTACATTTTGAAAGCCAGGTTGATTAGGTTTAAAATTCAGATTTGAAATGAGAAATCAGATTTTGAGTTCGGATTTAGATATGACCTTTCACCATTCACATTTGATTCTGGATTTGAACTCAGATTTGTGAGCACCTGAAAGAGTGGATATGGTTAAGAGTAAATTAGATGAAAATCGGATCCATTGACATCCCTAATTTTAACAATTTCAAATCACAAACATTTACTCCGGTGTTAAAGGCCAATTATTAATTTGCAGGACAAGGACAAATTAATGAATTATCGATCATCTAATAGACCTTCATTATCAATTGCTTATATGCAATTGGAATATATATATATATATATATATATATATATATAATCTAGTTTATTTAGCAGTTGGACCAACGACTACCATAATTCCCTTCATTTGTCCGCAACAAATTAATCTGCCACATGATTCCCTACATTCGTAAGAAACGCATAAAATAGAGGGAAAATCGTTATAATGAACAAGTAGATAATTTCATTCGGAAAAGCCTAAGTAGCTTACTTTTTTTTTTCTATTGCAACGCTCATTGGTGTCATTCACGTCAATTTAGGGTTGCGATTCAAATTTGGAGTGAGAGAGGAGGATGACGACTTTATAAGATATAAAGAGTCATTTGACAAAAGGGAAGATAAGATGATGTTAATGAATCTATCTAAATTTTTGAGATAAATTTATAGAACAAGATTGTCCTCATTATCAAATGGCTCCTACATATCAGCATTTTATAAAAAAGTTCATCTCATGTTGTCTGAATGCATTTTCAATATACGTTATGCATAAAACGGTTTATGCCTCATTTTCTCCAACTAATAATAATAAAAAAGGACAGCTGTTTAAGCGTCACAACCAAAAGCACATTTGGCAAAAATTTGTCATTAGCTCATGAAATTTCTTGCACCGTGCATCAAAAGAGATCACAGTACCACCCGTTTCACCTTACCCAACCAACAGCATGATCCTTTCATCAGTCTTGGAAGTCTACTCTCACTAATTTAAGTATAAAGGTGACATATTGAGGGGTATCAAGAAAAGGAAACAGAAGCTGTTTTAACAGTTTAGGTCTTTCCCTTTCCCTTTCCCTTTCCCTCCCTCCCTCTCTCTCTCTCACAAACACACACACACACATATATATATATATATATTTCATGATGGTTGAGAAAAGAATAAGAAGGGTACTTCCATCAACTTGCATTAGTTTATAGTTTTTTCTAGTGGGTTAGATAACCCATATGAGTGAATTGTGTGACTTTGGATAGTTGGAGTCGCCATTCACACACACACACACATCTACCCATCATCCCTCTGGGAGACCGAAAGAGATCCATCTTGAGCTAATTGGATAGCACATGCCCAAGATCAATATTCAACTTCATCATGCATGAACCTCCATTCCATAGGATCACTTAGCCTTGATGCTAATACTTCCAGGACCAACCCAAATCTTGTGCTTGAATTTTCTCAATAAAATGTCTGCGCTGCCTCCAAATTCTAGATACGCATGGCAAGGAAAAAGTTCCTCTTTAGCTTCTAGTATGATAGAACGGATCTCCTAGGAGTTGAAATTTTATTGAATGTGGAAAACAAGGGCACTTTGAGACAATTCCAAAGGATATTTAAAGGTTTAATTAATTTGGTTTAAGAAGCTAGTGAGTCAGGGAACAGTGGCGGAGCCAGAAAAGTTTTCTGGAGGGGGCACCCATTCATAGATTTTCACATACGAAGGGGCACTCACATATAGGACAAAGCAAATATTTGCAGATACTAATGTAAAAATAAACAAACATTGAGGGATGTTTGGCGAAGCTTTGATCTCCTCATTCGTCAAGCGCGATTCAGATCGCCAAACAAAAATCCTTCATAAATTAGACAAATTTGAAAACTGAGATTCACTACTGGAAAAATCATATACGTTAAGTGCTATCAGATTCACCGCTTCCTCTTAAGTTCCTACAAATAGTTAAGAAAAGAAACAAAGAAGCATAGCAGGAGGCATGAGCAGCAAAGGCAGAGGAGACGGAAGCGAAGAGCTGCACCGAAACAGAGAGATTAATTTAGTGAAAGCGGGCTGGAGGTAGAGGAAAGTGGTGGGGCGCGACCCAAGTGGAAGGTATCGGGTTCTATCGAACTCGTCCTCATGAAAGAGTAGAAGCAAACATGTGCTGTCGAGCACAGAGAACACATCAGAAGACAGAGATTAACATGACATGCCTTTTCAGATGCAGAGTCGAGATCTTTTTCTTTTTCTCTTATAAAAGTAATCGTAGATTCATAAATAAATAAGTGGCGAACTCATAAAATTTTTGGTTGTAGGGCACTAATATATACTGATTCAAATTTTAGATCATGGAAATTAAAGATCTTATAGTGGAGATTCGAGAGGCACCAACATGTAACAAACTAAATCAAGTGACTGTTCTAATATGTAAATGGACTAAATGTTTGGCTCCTTCACTGTCATAAATGGTGTTCACGTTTTCTTAGTTAACCTGTATTGTAAATTTAAAATTTGAAATAGATCTTGAAAATCAAATTAGGCACGATTAAGGCATCTAAAGCTTGACATGAGAACAACAAAAGCATATTGAAAAAAAAAATAGACTAAGTAATGAGTAAACGAATATAAAGAAAATCATATAAAGAGCAAAAAATAATTAGAACAATTGAACAAACATAAAATAAAACTAGTGAAATTCAAACATATATATGAATCTATATATATCTATCTTGGGCTGGTGTGGGCAAGCGCCCACGCCAGCCCCACGCTGGCTCTGCCACTGTCAGGGAACCGATAAAAAACCCCTTAGAAGCCAAGCTGGTTAACAGATGTATTTGAAATAATATCCTTTGATACGTCGGCAGTTTGGGATCATCCAGGCCATGATGAGGCTCAGGTTCTGCCTTAGGTGCCTAACAAGGAACCGGTGTTCTACTTAGGGCTGTACAATGAGTTGAGCCAGTTTGAGCTCGATTCGAACTTGCTCGTCAAAACTCGACTTGTTCATAAACAAGTTGAGCTCGAGTTCAAATGTGTACTCGAAATGTTAAATGAATTGAGTTAGAGTTATATGAAATTAACATGTTTAAACTTGACTCGGCTTGACGACATAATGAATATTGGATTATAATGAGAAAATGTTTAAACAAGTAGCAACTAAACGAGTTAATCAAGTCAAATGAGTTAAAAGAAATGAAATACGCTTAACATAGATAAGTTAAACAAGTTAGGCGAGTGAAGTACGAACTCAACAATGTATCCTCCACTCAAGCTCGAGGTTGTCCACTCAAGCTCGAGCTTGACCACTGAAGCTCGACTGGAGTTCGAGTCAAGTTTGAACTTGAGTTTTTCTGAGTTGGGTCGAGCTCGTGCTGGTCTAACTTGAGCTTAACTCCGCTTTATGTGATGCCCTAGTTCTACCCCATCACCTAAGGGTATTTTTGTGTTTTTTATAAAAAAAATATTTTTTTGAGTTATATTTTTGTCCTTGTAAAAGGAGATTTTTTGGTTTACATCCAGGTTATTTTTGTCATTTCCAGCCCCTCACGCAGAATCTCGTGTTAGCCTGCTTCTATTAGCTGCCAGACCACTCTCAGTTTATTAAAACTTTGTTACTAAGTTCATAAGTATGACCCATACATTCCAGACTTCAATATAATATGTTTCAATATTTTGGGAAAAACGAAGAAAGTTACGTGGCCCACACTACACGTACTGATAAAAGACCAAAGCGTCAAACAAGAATATGAACAGTACCTTTCCAGGACCACGCTCAGATGGTCCTGCTGTTTATAGATAAACCTCAAACGAGTCCTGACCAACCATTCATTGCAAACGCATACCATTGAAAGTTGACTGTGAAGCTTAATTAACAACTTCAAACGCCAAGTAAAATTATGAAAAAGCAACATCCACTGGAAATTAAACGGGTAGGATTCACTTATTGTGGGATTTTGTTTCTTCAAGATGAGGAGGATGAGCCATTGGCAGAGACACATGGATCTGGCAGCCGGTCAAAAATGTCATTTTAAAATGACAATGTGATGACTTAAAAATTAAGTGGGGGCGCCCACATCAAACCTTGGCTAATAATGACTCCAGTGCCCTCTACTGGGACCACTGGACAGCGTTATTGAAAGGCTCACATAATCCGCCAACATGTCCTCGTCTTCACTTCTCTCTCTTTTACCGTACTTGTGGTCAAATAGGAGGTAAATGCTGCCCTCAACTAGAATCAGCCTTTAAACTGCACAAAAATGTAACGAGATATTTCTTACATCAAAATTTGATTATGAACTGGTTTTGACATCATGCCTGTCTAAATCCTTCAATTCAGCTCAAATTCTCAAAAATGGGAGAGAGAAAAACCCATTGGCAACTTGCAACTTAGTATAAAACTAAAACTTAGATTGTAGGAGACAAAATAAATGAAATAAAACTTTTCATGAAGGTAAACTTGTTTTGACACATGGTTAAGTGTGGGAAGCTGATTTGAGTTATAGGGGAGCTAGCTTTGGACTAGGATAACCTTGGTGAACTTACTCTAGTGGCTCTTTAGTAAGCCCAGGCATCGGCCCGGCCCAGCCTGGGTCAGCCCGACATTCAAAACCCTAGCCTGGGCCCAACCCGACTTGGAAAACCCGAGTCTGAGCTCAGCCCGATTAAATTTTAAAATATACTTTTAAATAAAAAATTATATAAATATAACTAATCATAATAAAATATTATAAATATATATAAAAATTAATAACAAATAAAAAAAACTCATTATCGGCCCCACCCGGGCTTATCGGGTCAGCCTGAGTTCCTTTTTTTTAGGGTCCGGGCCCCAGTCGGGCAAGGCACCAGGTACACGGCAGAAGCCCGGCCCCGAGTCAGGCCGGGTACCAGGTACATGGCGGCAGCCCGACCCGGTGCTCAGACTTACTCTTTAGGTCATATAAAGTTGAGAAATGACCTAATTTTTCAAACGTTAGGTAATTTCCAAAATTTTGGTGAAAGATCCATCCTTTTCAGGTCGAAATGCTAGGATGGAGGGGCAAAATGAGCTTGAACAACCGAGGTGATGTTGAGTCTTGGCTTCAATGCTGGTGTAAAAGGGATTCAAATAAGTTAAAACGGATCCAAGGGACGGTCCCTTAATATCCAAGGTGGGGTCCCTTGGTAGATGATATATTTTGGCAACATTATGACTAAATTAAGGTACATGGTTTCTTTGGAGCGGTTGAGTATCGAGAGAACAAGTTTTCATGACGTATTGAAGGCCCCAGTTTCGTACGCACCCTGATCTCTTGAATCATTCATGACACATCCTACCATGCGTTTGCTTCAAGAAGGGACCGTTATCATTGTGATCATTGTGGGTGATGGCCAGACAATAGTCACAAACCTGATCTCTCTCTCTCTGTGTGTGTGTGTGCGCGTGCGCGCGCAAGGGAATTCTTTTTTATTGATGGTCAAATTTTTGGATACTCTGAAAAAATGGGCCTCATATTTTCAGTTTCTTAATGTGACCTGTAATTTTGTCCACAATCTGTTATCCGTTGGAACGGCCAATTTAAAATTTGCCCCTTTTGAAATATAAAGATTTGAAGGGTTGATGCAATAGATGGGCCAACAAATGGTAAGCAACCAGTTTCCATTTTAAGTTCTTATGACGTCAACTTTTTATGCTGCAAAAATGAAAAGTAGCACAGTGTGCAAGTTGAAGCATAATGGAGCCATCTTTCCTAAGCATTGAAAGCAGACCTGCTACTCTAAGGGGATGAAAGGAAAGGTAGAGGCTTTGGTGGTTCTCAACCATATGGTAAAATGAAATACTCCTCTGCTCACTCTTTTATCTTGTCTTCGTTGAAATCATATGGTACTATTATGTAAACTTCATCAAATTTGGCTGTGTTTTTAACCTAACAGTGGAGTTCCAATGGAGAACTAGTCTCCAACATTTGGGCAAGTTTTCTCTTTACTAGGAATGTATTGCCAGTTATGGTTGTGAGACCACTATCTCCCTATAAGAAGTTCACCCATATATTTAATTGAGGTAAAAGACGACCCCTACCACCAACGTGAATTTTACTTAAAAGGTGGGATTTCCTCAATTTCCTTTTTGAATGCTCCCTGCTATGAAAAATTAAAATAACATAATAAGTTAGACAATAGTGCACAACTTGGAATTGAATTCAAATCCTGAGGTAGTCATGGTCAAGTCCCAGTAGGCATTTCTTATGGACCATAATAGGTTTCAAAGCAAGCTCTGTAAACCCTGGAGGTGGTGGACACAGGAAGGAGGTCAATGGACGCTCTTAAGGGCAGTAGAAAAAACCACTCACCCTTAACAATATAAAGAAAAAAAAAAGTTGTTTATGAGCAAAATAAGACCTGCATCTGCAAATTCACAAACATTAGGCCCATTTAATTTGTTAATTAAATTTAAAAAGGCAGAAAGGTTTCTTAGAGAAATATGTTGGATCCAATTAAATGCATTAGAGCTAACTTCGTGCATTCAAGTGATAGGAGAAAAAGAGAGGGAACTATGCCACCAACCTACCAAATCTCATTATTTTTTTTGGGAGGAACAGAGAAATTTGGTGATCCCATTAAGATACGGAAAATAGGTTAAGGGTGCGGTACTCCAATTATGCTCATACAGGTTAGAAACCAAAGGAAGCAAACGAATATATTATACCAGCAGCTAGCTGTCGATGATAATTATCAAGGCAACTCTATTAAATGCATGGGCCTAAAGCTTCCATGAAATGCACCAATTGTCTTGCAAAATTATTTGCAGTGAAGGCGCATCTTAACCACCAGCAAGGCCCACAAGTGCCAAAATAATGAAAATGTGATGATTATGCTCACCTAGGACGATAGTATTGCTTACAAGTGCAGGGATGTGAACGGGTTGGATTCAGGATTGGTTTCTTGCGATTTTAATTTCCATGTCTTGATCCAATGCAGATTCGGGTCCAGGCGCAGTAGTTAGTTCATGTTCTAGATCTCACTTGCATGCCTAATCATAATGGCAGAGAGTATCAATCAATCATGACCTCTCACTTTGCATTTTCTTCATTTTTCTTTGCGGTTGCTATTCGAAATGCTGCAGGTCAATGCCCACTTCCCGAGTTCTAGAAGAATGAAAATTTTAATTATTTTCTTGCAGATTCTTTAGAGCTTGATTGAGTTTATGGATTTCTCACTTACGTAGTTGTGAGTTTATGCAACTAGTTTTCGAAAAACGTTAACCATGCAAAAGCCATGGTCATACTTATACCAGTCCCAAAAGTTCATGGTATTTATTTGTTCAAGATTTATCTGTAATTGTAAGGTATGTCCTTCAATTCGTGGAAATATATATATATATATATATCTATATATATATATATATATATATATATATATATATATGAATGTGTGTGTGCATGTAGAACATGC
Organism: Nymphaea colorata; assembly: GCF_008831285.2. NCBI lineage: Eukaryota > Viridiplantae > Streptophyta > Magnoliopsida > Nymphaeales > Nymphaeaceae > Nymphaea > Nymphaea colorata. Next base: position 4,009,805 of record NC_045147.1, on the reverse strand, counting down.
TTTCTAGTGCTTTAATTATAAATCCGGCCTAAGACAAGCGAAACCGAGCATGCGTAATTTTATTTCTTTTGCTGGCATCACTTAGCCCTGTGGTTAAGGAAGATACCCAGCATGGGCTATACGACACTAAGAACATCAATCAATAAGCAAAGGATCTGGAGATGATTGCATGATAAATTGAAAATTAGAATGGCCAAAATGATAACTATTGATATAATTCCCAAACTCACAAATGAAAAAAGTTTCTTGAAAAACAAAAATCTTGATAATTGCCACTCTCTCAATGGGCAACATTTGTAATGATACGAAAATCTTGCCTAGGATCAAGACATCTAATCCTAGAAACGTGAAGATACCCAAGGAAACTATTGAAGAATTCTGGATCTAGAGTTGGGGATACCCAAGAGATCTGGATAATTACCACTTTTCTCAAAGTAAAACTCTAGAGTTGTGTTTAACTTAAAAGGCTGTTAGTGTTGGACTTTAGCATTTCTCATGCCATGCAAAGATTCTTGAAACAGGAAAAACAAAAGATATATATATATATATATATATATATATATATATATATATATATATATATATATATATATATATATATATATATATATATATATATATTAATCATAACAAAAATAGTGAGTTTAATATTTTTAGCCTTAGTGTCATCTTGCATCAATTAACCCTACATGCATAAATTGGATTTTGGGTTAAACCACAGGCTACCTTGGATTCCCTGTACGCCCTTGCTTAATAGTTATGGGCTTGTGGATAAGCCCTTTACAATTTTAGTTTACCTGCCTAATAAAATTATAATGACCTCATAATGGATCAGGAGACTCTCTCATCCATTATGAGATTGTGGATTTGGCTCATGGTATAACTTAATTTTCTCACTTGGCTATGAGATTGCAAGTTTGCTCCCATGGTGGGCTTCCTTCAAAACAGTTATGTGCTTTTATTTCTTTTTCTTAATCCAATATAATTCAAATGTTCTTCTAATTCAAGATTAGTCATGAGGTTTTCCATTAGATATACAAGACTTTTAACAATCTTAAGCAAGAAGTATATTTAACTTTTATTGTCCTTCACTAGGATGGTCAATTGTATTATTGTCCTTCAACATATAATAATAGAATTAAAAAAGATTCACACTTTTCCAAACATACACACAGTGGTCAGTTGGATTTTGTATGTGTCAAATGTCTCAAAGAATGTTTTAAATTGTACATAGACTATACCATCTTCTTTTTATTAATACACTCTTGTCATATTTATTTTAATTCACCACAATAGGAAAATTTTCATGTTTAACTACTAAATCTTTAGGTCTTAACATGCAAATATATTGCTGTCTGACATGTTAGACTATCAATCGTTTTATCAAGGTCAACCAAATAGAAGAACTTCTTCAATAAACAATAATCCTTCAAGTATATTAGAGAAGCTCTAAACCTTTTATGACCTATCAAAGTCTAAGAAGTAGAGAGTTCAAAATCAGATGTCTTTTCTACCTAACTGATCCACATTAGGTTCTTTTCTAAATTGTTCATATGGATTAATCAAGATCATTTATTGATTAAATTGATCCATACCAGAATCATTGAAGTCAGTGTTGAGCTATTTCAAGAAGTCCACATCTCTACCCTCAACTAATGTTTAATGAAACATTTTGTAGCCTTTAAATCATTTTTGGCACCCAATACATATGCACCTTATAGATTCGTTATCCAACTTATCAACTTTTGAATCTAAGATCGCAATTAAAATTCCAAACAAGTTAACTAAATCTGAATATTACAAGGATCTAAACTGAATGCAATGTGGATCCCAAGCAATAATCAGCTGAACTTGAAAACACATACTGCGAGCCCTCTTATAACTTTTTGAAGCATGAAAATGAGGTGGAATAAATTTCTTCAAAAGGAGACCTTCTTATGAATTTATTGAAAAACAACATTTTCTAAAAGCTCATTTTCATAAATAGACAACCTAAACGCATTGTTACAATTTTGTAACATAAAAGAGGCAGGTCAGAGTTTCAAAATTTTCACCATGTTTATAAAAATAAGTTCTAGGTTGGCTAGATAATTTTTAGATTTCAGTTAAAAACACAAGGTTTTGAACAAATGACTAGATTGCTTGCAAAAGCATTATCTATTTTTTATTTTTTTATCTAAGGTTGCTTGAGATGCAAATATTGTTTTCCAGTAATCAGCTAGATACCTGGCATATATAGGGCTAACAACAATAAGTGTAGTTCTTTGATTGAGATACCCAAATCTACCTATGAAGCTTGAAATGTAAGAAGCATTGGGAATTGAAATGGCCCGGTCAACAATAGATTCAACCTTTGCAAGGGTTGGTATTAGTACCTTTGTATTGCCACCTAGCCAGAAGAAAGTAATAGATTTGGTTGAAACAGAGATCTGGCCCTTAGGGTTTATCTTCCTCCTAAGTGAAATAAAACATAAATAGGATCTCTTCAGTCCACCGGTAGACTTCCTTTCAACAAGAAGAATGAACCCCTTTTTTCATTTCTCTTTTTTGTTTTTTGGCCTTGCAGAGACCATCTTTGTTCCATTTCTTAGGTGTATTATAACTAGTGTATTTGACATTATATATATCTCTCTCTCTCATTGTACAAATCTTCAAAAGAGCTGCTCGTCATCCATCTTTGGTTTCTCACTCTGGATAGAAACAAAATAGCCATAGTTGAAATTTTTTAAAGAAATTCTTTCTCATTATTTTTTGAAATATTCTTTATCAGAAGCCAACTGCAAAAGATACTTTCAGCTATGCTAGAAAATCCAAATAAAAAAGTTGGGCCACAGGTAAAGAGGCCAGTCCCCATTTTTTTGTTCCTCTTAGGGGGTGTTTGATGAGGCCGGAATTGTGGAATTCTAGAATTAAAATTCTCAATTTTTGATGAAATGAGAGTTGTGTTATTAAACAAAGAATTTTGATTCCAAAATTATAGGCTAATTCTTGAATCAAAATTCTTAAATTGTGATTCAACCCTAGGAGGTGAAATTATGATTTCAGTATTTTAATTTTTTTCTATCTCTCTTTAGGACATGTGTCATGATGGTTTTAATTCATCAATTCTACGAAATACATCATTTTCAATTCTGGAATCAAAATTCCAGACTATCAAATACAACAAGAAACTAGAACTGGAATTTCATTCCAATTCCAGTTTGAGGCGAAATTTTGTTTCTAGAAGTTAAAATATAATCAAAATTCAAGGCAGTCAAACACCCCCATAATGTATTCTTCTTTTCTTCCTTCTTTCACCTCTTCCTTTTTCTCATTCTCTATTTTCCCTAACTTCTTTTTACATAATCATATCAATTGTGCAAAACAAAAATTCTGTGCATGGAACTCTACCTTACTGACGCATGTACATGTGGTACTTAGGCATGCATATATTGATACCACTCACGCTAGCATACAAAAATACTGTTATATAGGTGCAATTCTTTTTTCTCATATACCATGGTTGGTATAGAGCTGTAATATATACATAGAGATTATTTGTACATATTTGTTAAGTATTCATGCATGTACATTCTAGATATTCAACATGCCAGCATATTGAGAAATAGAATATACGATGCATATAATTTTGCATGCCCTATGCACATATCATATTTCTTGCTACCATAGTGACAATCTTTTGTCTAAACTATTTAAACTTGCAAATATTTCAAACACACACATATATTGTATGTTGCTCAAAGGCAATAACATAGTCCATGTAATAAGATTCATGATATAAGCCATTTGGGCCAATCTCCTTCTCCATTTGGGGTGCCAAACCCATCTAATTTTATTAGGGCAGCAAAAAAAGAAAAAAAGATTGACAATGTGCATATGTGCATAGAGGCAAAGATAGAACCTTGCTTTATGAAAGCTAGTTTTTACTAACAAATTTATCACTTTTGATTCGTGCAGGCTCAGTACCCTGGTTTTCTGATACCACGCTAGAACTTTAGTGCCTCCCAGGACCCAGGGGAACTAGCAATGCAGGAATTTCCATAAATTAAAGCAAAAAAGCCCATGCGTCTAAATAGAAGAAATAAAGATCAATCAAAACAAAATGGTGAGTTTATTTTTGTGGGTCTGCTTCAAGGAGCCTTAGTATGACCAGGGTAAGTTCGCTGACATTTAAATGTGGCCGCGGGCTCAAACTTTCTGACAGCCACATGAATAGGAACTGCTGCCCATGCAAGGCCAGCGGCTGGCCACACACATTGTTGCCCGTAGGCCACCTAGCCCTGATGCCATTATCTGACATTTGTCCCATGGCCAGCAACTGTTAGGTGAGGCTTGGCATTGCTGCTGGCTGTCACCTAATCAAATCTGTTCCCTCCAAGGCAGTACATTCAAATTTGTCGCATCCGATGCTACCAAGTGTCCCAACCTTCCCTTTTGCAATGGTCATGTGTTGAGGGACTGGTGCCCTTCAACTGATAGTGTTTGCTATATAGGTGCTGTGGGTGATCGTTCCTCATATAGGAGAAACACCAAAGGCCTCTGGGCTACCATAAATTCTAAACTGCCTGTTGCTGCTTCCTTGGGACCAGTAAGTGCCTTCCATGGCCTGGCCACACCAGGCCATCCTTGACCAGGGGCCAGGGTAGCCAGGGTAGGGTCTTACCTCAAGGAATAAACAAAGGAAATGTATGAAAATCTAGGTTCTTTTTCTCATAACAAAGTGCATTATTTTCTTTTTATTTATAAAATTCTAATTGAATAACTAAAAGTTTCCATGAATTCGCACAATCATCCTGATATGCCAGAAATAGATGAAAATCATGTATGGAAGAAAATGAAGAAACCACACTTAGCTTTGCATATATACTAGCATTAACTAACGATAGCATGCTGTAAAGGTCCAAAGGAAAAATAGAGTTCAAATGAGCAATAGAGGTGTTGTACCAAACAACATTCCATTATAGGGTGTACTTCACATGATGTTTAGATGTATTCTAAAAAAGGTAAGGATATGAAAATAGTTTCAAACTTTTAGAGCCATCAATGTTACAAATGCACCTAACTCTTGCAGCTTAAGTGTAAGTGGAAAGAAGTCCTAAATATTGTTGGTAAGCATGTGCACATTGTGATCGGTTTAGATATAGTTAGAATTGGACATATAAAACTATAGACACACCAAATTTTTATAAATCAAATGACCATTTTACCCTTCATAAATGAAATTTTGAATTGATTTTCTAAAAGAATTTCAAATCTAGGTGGAATAACCGATTCCAAATGAAATTATATAGTCTAAGCATTAGAAACCAGGGAGTCACCTCAAATTGAACTAAGATCATAATCTTTACTATTGGATCTGACTATTCTTACATTTAGTTTGAGCAATTTTATCTCAAATTAAGTATAATTGTAGTTTCCAGTCACTTCTAGAGTGTTCATGTCTGGACATTGACACTAGTTCTAAACTAATTTTTGAGAGATCTGAATTTCCAATTTTCAATCCAAGCATATAAATGGATATCGATAACCTTGAAATCTCTGTTCCCATTTTACTCTTCACATTTCAATTTACATGTTAGATTTTAGCTTCATCAATTTTGAAAAATGTGATTTTCCAAGGACAATTGAGGATTTTTTCAGTCAAACTTGGCATGCCCCCTAAAATGAACCCAATCAAAAACATAGTTTCTACACACATGCATTGTTTTTGTATAAAATAGGTTTAGAGTTACATGAACCTAGCTTAAGATATTCCTATGCTAGACCTGAACCCGATAAGGCACATGCAAGGTCAAAGCCTACTAGTGCTGAGCTCAACTAGGTTCAAACTTACCGAACTTGTTTGACCCAAACTGAACCCAGTCTAGACCTAGATGAAGCCTGGGTCCACCTCCTGAACATTGAGTTTGAGCACACAAGGTTCACACTAGGCCTAGTTTGGTTGCCCATATCTCAAAGCCATACTTATAATAGAAAATTAGTCAAATCTGCAATATGCTTTGATTCAGATCAAAACTTCAGTTACAAATCTCCAGATCTTAATTTCTGAATCCAGATTGCTAAATCCAAATTCTTATTCAGATCTCAATTCAGATGTCTTCCAAATCTAGATCATAACATAAATATGTATCTGAATGCAATATCCATTTCCAAATTAACCTAGTGCTCACACATGTTAGCCATTTTTTTTAGATGGATGACAGATGTCACACATCTAACCTTTTAGATGGATGACTCTTATTAAAATCTTAATTGTAGAATTTTGACACTTATCAGAATCCTAGGAGAGGGTGGGGGGGGGGGGGGGGGTTGGGTGGGTGTTGATCTCTTAAGAACTGTCTTAGACTCAAGCTCCAAGGTCGTAGGTATGCTCCCTATCTTTTGTTTTTATTTTGACATTTGTGTTTTTTTTTTGCATTTTCTTGTTTTAGAGATGTAGCTTTTTTATTTTATGCAAAGTTTGGAAGTGTAGAAATTTTAGAATTTTGCCTAAATTCAGGAAGCTATATTTCTATAACCTGAAATTGTATTGATGATCCATACAAAGAACCTATTTTTTCTACATGTCTAGTTTGTTTTCTCCAAATTTCACCAAATTGTAAGTTAGTTTGGTCCTTCATTTGGTTGTTTTCTCAAATTATATTTTCTACATCTTTCACATTGTAGAAATCAAATTCTGAAATTTGTTAACTTGCAATCTTCATAACTTTTGATTGGCAACTACAAATTTGCATTATTTAAAATATAGAAGTTAGATCTATATATTTAGTTTCTTCCAACCAAAATTTAATACATCGATTTAGCTAATGAATTAGGTGATTTAGCCAAAACTATTTTTCTATAACTTTTTTTATAGAATTTTTAGAGTTGTATTTTTCATCAATTTCATGATGTTGTTTCTTTCTCCTTGTGTAATTTTTTTTAAGGCTTTTAATTCCTATAGATTCTTTATTATTTAGAGAATCTATAAACCAAATTTTTAGGAAACGGAATTGATTTGGTATCCTTTTCATCATTCTGAATGTGGTCGTAGAGTCATCAAGTAAATTCTGTTTTTATTATATTTTGTTATTCATATTTTTTTTTTAAGTTTTTGAAGTCATAGCTTTTTTCCCTATGCATGTTTTTCTGATATGTATAGTCATGTTGATTATCTGTTATGCAGAGAGTTTACAGACCATTTTTCATATCAGTTTAGGTTGATTTGGAAGGATTTTGGTCGGGCCAAATATAGCATTTTAACCTGTTTTACAAATCCTGTTTTCTACAATTTCCGATTTCTGTTATAAGTTTCCAGTCCTATTCCTTGCATATCTGAAAAGCCTTTTCAAATATATGAACTTGAAGTTGGTTGTCCCATATGTAGATATTTTGATACCAAATTTTGTGTCAATTTAACATGGTTAACTTAGTCTTTAATTCATCAAAGTCAACTCCCTAGTCAAGTTGTCATGTTTTCTAGTTTTAGCCAAATTGTCATATTTCAGCTATTAGCCCAGGTTCAATCCATTTGTAGTGTCTAATTTTGCTTTCTTAAACATAGTTAAAGTTTTGTAATGTGTCCTAATTGTAGACTATGGTGTCTAGGATTGTAAATTAAATGTGTTAGTTTATATTCTTGTTACTTTGAATGTTGTGCTTGATTTTAATACTATAATACTCATTTGATTTCAAACTTGTTTTCAAATTTACTAAGAAATTCTAGCTAGTTTAGTACGTGACTCATGACAATAGTCCTTGCATGTAGGTTCATGTTTTAGCCTGACTCGTATGTGGATTCAACTTTCAAAATCATGCATGTTATAATTAAATGTGCTATATTTTGTGCACATTCATATAGTATGCTTTTGCTTTGCAGCATGCATTCAATGTCAGATCATGCATTTAAAATTAGTTCCATGTGAGAATCAAGTTGGGTTATCAGCTATATGCATGTGACAATAGTACTTGCATGCACTAGATCTGAACTAACTTTCACAAGGATGCATGTTTTTGAAATAATAAATTTTGAACTGCATAAAATTGAACCAATTTTCAAACATGTTTTTCAAAACCCTAGGTTTAGACATTATTGAGATGTCAGCCCCAGATTTAGTCCACCAAACACCACATTAGGTTTATTGGATGCCTTTGTCTAGGTCTGGCATTGAGCGCACTACAAAAACCCAAGCTTTTCCCATGTCGGAATTACGCTAAAACCATGATTATGGCTAGGTTCATCTAAGTCCACCCTCTACAACCAATGTAGGTTTAGCATGTGAATCTGAATGGATCTAGATCTTGTGAATTGAATTTTAGAACTTTAAATTTAAATTTGGATTTAATTGAGTCTAGGTTTAAAAAATTGGGTCTTAATTTGAATATTATATTCGGAGCATTAGATCTAGACTTTAAGTTGCTTGGATTATGATTTTGGATCTTACATAGAATTAGATTCCAATTTGAATTTTGGACGTTACATCTAGAACTTTGGACCTCAGATCTTAGAATTTGGATCACACCCTATAGAATTAGATCTTAATTTAGGTGTTGGATTATAGATCTCTATATGTTATTTGGATCTGGAATTCATTTCATACAAGTTTGAATTTCAGAATTGAACCCTATTCCCCACCATCATTGATAATTTCAAACTATCAGATTTTGATATTCAAATTGGGTTAATAAGATTAAATTTAGATTTTCCTTGAATCCCATCTTAAGTTCAGATTTAGATGACAATAATTAGGACTTCTGATCATACATTCTTTAGGTCCTCATCATCAAATCTCAACTATGTGTGGACCTAGTTTGCTTGCATTTATATTAGATCTAGGGACTAATGAATGGATTGATGTCGATACAAATCATGAACTCCCTCAATTCCAAATGTACTTTAATTCAGTTCATGCACTCCAATTTTTAGTGATCCGCTTAGATTTTTCAAAATCTCATTTTTCTTTCAAATTTAGGACACATTAGGATCTAAATGACAATCATGGCTAATAATATGTTCTACTTAGTCTAGTCCTTGATTTGATTATCCCTAGTAAAGCTGCGAGGAATGGTTAAATCTGTACTGACAGATCAAGTTCTAACTCTCATAATTTCTTGCATGGGATAAGGAGGCAATTATGTTTTTGAACTTTTTTTCAATACAAATGGTCATATGCAAGATTGCGATGTTTTCCATGTAAATAGAAGTGGTGACTGTAATGGGACCTCTTTCTGTGTTGACTAGATTGCGTAATCTAGATCATGAGGTTCTAATTGTTGTCCAAACCATAGAGTCTTCTTGGTGTGGTCATGTGATGTGCGCATTCTTGTTTACATTAAGACTTAGAATTGAGAGGAAATCTACATGTTCACATGAATCTAGGATCAAATATCTCTTAATTTGGATATATTTGTTAAGCATGTTTGTTTCTCTCTAATGATTTAAATCTCATTCTTATGATCTATGTAAGAACCCTCAAATTTGTGCATGTGCTTATAATTTTGAACGTTACTTGAACCTATACAAGTCTTAGTCATCATGTCATAAGATTTTTCCTATTAAGCAATAGCTTATGAGGTTCAACAGCTGGACCAACCTACTGGAGGTGGGTAATAGGCCTTCCCTTACCACATATTGGGATAATAGTTTTGTATATTGGTAAGGTCCAAGGAGAATTGAGAACCCTAAACTATGGAACCCAAGGAAGAGTCTATGCTATGTATATTGGATTTTATTTAGGTATATGGGCATAACTCAGTGTAGAACTAATGTTGATCATAAACATCAGGGATCTGGTTTTAAGAGTCCAAGTCATTTTCAAATGAGCATGTTAGAGCCTCAACTCTTAGGATGTGTTGCATGTGCATCTTTATTTGCCTCATTTCATGTATCTCCATTTCATAATTTTTTTCCCAAAACTAGACATGCATTTCAAAAATAGTTTTCACATTTTTGTCATCAAAGCTATTCAAGTATCAAATTCAGCCCAGTTAAAGATGATTTACCTTTTAGGATGCCTCTTTTGCCTATTTTGGGTCAAACATCTCCATCATATTGTCAAATTTTCTCTTATTGAGTTAGCCTGGTTAGACACAATCTATTTACAAAGTCTGGCTATCTTCTATTTCATTTGATTTATTTGTTTTAAACCCACCAAATTGCTATTTCATAAAACTAAGCAATATCAAGACAAGATACTACGGCCCCCAAAACCAGATCAAGAAAGAATGTCGAGGTAGAGAAAGATGAAACTGAGCTATAGTACAATGAAGGGTCCAACAACTTTGAGGATAAATTACTTGATGATGAAAATGATGTTATATAGTTTGATGTAGAGGTCGACTGTAATCACCCCAATTTTTTTTAAAAAGAATGCCCTCTTTTATTAAAAACACAAAACCCAATTTTTGGATCTAAATTGGTCCAAATCCACAATCCAAATCCAAATTAGATCCAAAGACCTAAGTTCAAATCCAAATCAAGCATTTGAGAACCATTTGCCATTCCTTTTAACAAAAAGGCCTATTTTTAGATGGTGATTTGGGTCTTTTTGGTAAACAAGACCCATTTGCCCCTCTTTTTTATAAAGAACTTTCTTTTATAGGGTGATTTTGGTATTTTTGGTAAACAAGACCCATTTGCCCCTCTTTTTTTATAAAGAACTTCCTTTTAGAGGGTAATTTTAGTCTTTTTGGTAAATAGGACCCATTTGCCCCTCATTTTTGACAAAGAACCTCCTTTTAGAGGGTAATTTTAGTCTTTTTGGGTGGACAAGACCAATTTGCCATTTTTTTTGACAAAAAGTCTCATTTTAGAGGGCGATTTTAATCTTTTTGGGTAGACAAGACCAATTTGCCCTTTTTTTTGACAAAAAGTCTCTTTTTAGAGGGTGATTTTTGTCTTGTTGGGTAGACAAGACCAATTTGTCCTTCCTTTTGACAAAAGATCTCCTTTTAGAGGGTGATTTTAGTCTTTTTTGGTGGATATGATTCATTTGCCCTTCCTTTTGACAAAAAGTCTCCTTTTAGAGGGTGATTTTAGTCTTTTTAGGTCAAAAAAATTCAAATTTAAGATTTTGGCTCCAAAATCCTCTATAAATACCCTCCACTTCCCTCCTCTTGGGCAAGAGTTGGCCTTGGGAGAAACCCTAGAGTATTCTCACTTGAAGACTTAGGGTTTATCTTGAGATCTTTCTCTCCCTCTTCCTCTTTCCACTCTTCTCAAACTTGGAGCAAGCCACAACTCTCTTGGAGGCATCATCTTGGAGCTTCACTCAAGGGGATCTTCAATGTAGGGTGTTCATTTTTTCAAAAGCCATTCTCACTAGAGGTATGTAATCAATATCTCATCTCTTTCTTTCTTCATTTTCCTCTCTTCTTTATCTCCCTATGGCCAAAGGAGATAGCACTTAACCTCTTTTTAGAAACAAGAGGCTATGCTCAAGTGCACCGGGAGCATGCAAAGATGAGATATTCTTTCATTTCATGATTGAATCATGTTTTTCCTTTTATTGAATGTAGCATTGCCTTCCTTTCTTCATTTTCTTCTCATCTTTATCTCCCCATGGCCAAAGGAGATAGCACTCAATCTCTTCTTAGAGACAAGAGGCTATGCTCAAGTGCACCGGGAGAATGGAAAGATGAGATGATCCTTTATTTCATAGTTATATTATGCCCTCCTTCCTAGTTGAATCTTTCTCTTCCTATCATCCTCTCTTTCTCTCTCTCTTTCTTTCCTTCCTTAAATATTGTCCATGTATCACCCATGCATAGTTGTTTAGTTTTCCCTATATATGTGAATATATGGTGAGAATGAGAGTGTAGTTTGGGGATTCTTTATTTTCATATTGATTTTTGAGGTTAGTATTTGTCCAACCTGGGAAAAACCCTCACGAATATGTACATGTTAATATGCATTTGCATGGCATTTCGCATTAGTTTTCTTTTAATCATCTCATTAAGAACCCTAATGAGCATCTTATTGTATGATTTGTTTCCTTTCATACCCAACGGTGGAAGAAATATATCCCTTGTGGCAAACTAAATCATAACATTCTATGTTTTTATATAAATCATATTTTTCAAAACATTTTCAAAAGAAATCTCTCTAATGCGGTCTTGGAGACTTAGCTTAGGCTATTGCATGAGTCCAAGCTCCCTTCCGGCCTATATCAAAATTTGAAGTCGGCTATTTTCAAATCATTCCTTGATTTTCATATGAACACGTATGCGTATATACATGTTATATACGTATGCATGCACATGAATATCTTTATTTGTTGTTTCTCTTTCTATGATTTAACATACTTTTATAAACTCTCGTATATGTATATATATATGTATATATATATATATATATATATATGTACGTGTATTCCATTTTAAAATCTCTCTTTCTCTTTCTAAAATGATCTTCTCTTCTGTACTTGATATAACATCATTTTCATAAGATTTCATATATGTATACAAATACATATCTTTCTTTTTCAAAGCATGTGATTTTATGATTTTCAAGATCTTTTCTTTCTCTATATCCCTCTTTGGATGTAGTCCTTCATCTTTTTCATTCTTCCAATATCTTACCATTTAAGATTTGAATTTTTCATTTACCAACTTCATTAAGACCACAACTCAAGTAACGACCAAATATTGGATTCATGCTTGAGGGTCTATAATCTCAAACCATTTTCAAAAACCTTTTTTTCTTATATTTGATAACTATGAAAATAAAAATATTAGATGTATGTTATGGTAGGAATGCCTTAGATGAATGTTGTGGTAGAAATATGTCATTTTTCTTCCATTCATCTTAGGATTGATGCACTCATGCATTCACTTCCACTCAATATCACAAATGAGCACAAACACATCTCTAAAAGAATTTAAGCTAGATGAGATGGAGCTCTAACTAGGTGGTAACCGAATTAGAGCAAAATCTCAAACCTACTTAAAGTCTTAAGAGAACACTAAAATGACTTCAAAGTGATTCCCCAAGCTTTTCAAATGATATTTAAAAGATTTCTCAACTCTAGTTTTCATCAAAATGTTTCACATTCTCAAGCAATTGTCCAAGAACCTTTTCAAAAGTTTGAAACATCAAACTTCCAATATTCTTCTTCACCGCATATAGAATCAAAAAGATGTTTAAGCCAAAATAAAATGCATCAATAATAAACATAGCCCTTGGATTGATTACCCCAGGTAAAGGCACCGAGAATGGTTGATCCTCGTACTGACGGGCGAGTCCCTTTCTCTTTTATTTTCAAATAAAAATCTCATTTTTCTGGAGCACTCCAAAAGCAAACCAAAAATTTTGGGATGTAAACAGATGGCGATCGTGATGGGACCCGTCATCGTTTGGCTATGATTATAATTGATGCATTTTTACTAACTTGAACATCCCACATATTGCCAATGATAAAGCATGTCCCCTATTTTGACATTGACCCCATTGGCACTTCATTGCATTGCTTGGTGATTGTGTTTGCTTTCTTGCGCATAAGACTAATTGAGGAGGATCAATCATGTTCACCTAGGTCTAGTATCAAATAGAACCCTCCTTAATTTAAGAGTTGTTTGAAGACAATGTTTGTTCTTCTTCTTATTTTAATCATCATCTTAGGCAACATTGCATTAAAGATAACTCATTTTACATGATTTCTCATATTTTAAAATTTCTCATACCTATTTTGTCCCGGTCATCATGTTGCCGGACTTAGTCTTAGGCGGTAGCACAAGACTAAGCTTTACAACTAGACCACACCTTGGGCGGGAAAGTCCCCTCGTTAGTACCATGAGTGGTAATTTGTGGTATATCGACGAGTGTCCAAGAAGAAGTTAATAAACCTTACCCTTAGTTGCCAAATGAAGAAGTCTATGCTCGTACTAAGCCTCTTGGCTAAGGTATATTGGCGTATTTGATATGAAATAATTATACTCAATCAAACCCAATTCAATTAGGGTCCTAGGCTCCTTTTCCAAATATATGCATGATAAAGGTGACTTTCAAAAATGTTGGATGTTTATCATTGTATGATGATTGCATGTTTGTTTTTCATACAATCTTTGATCAATTGAATAATTTTACATTCCTTTTTTTTTTATTTAAATCAATGTCTTCTTCGATCATCTCTATATAATCTTGAACATGATCACACCATAAGCTCATGCCTTAACCCTACTACCTAAATGACATTGATTTTTCAAATATTGTCATCAGTTTTTTTTTTATCACTTCAAGATCTACATTTTCAATCTCTCATCTATTCATTTGTCCAACTTCATATTTTTAAACATGATAGCCAGCTATTGGCTCAATTGCAAACTTTGCTTGACTTAGGTCATGCATTCTTTTGCTCTCATTTTAGCCAAATATTTTCCAAGTTTCAATACCTATGATGTGTCTTTCCTCACATTTTACTATTTTCATAACTTCATTGGATCATCAATTATTCTTTGGCAAGTCTATTTCTATAGAGTTGCTTCAAAATCTACATT